>NC_087562.1:4368103-4680804 GCF_036250125.1 Pseudopipra pipra
ATTGCTCTGATTTGTGGTATTTAGATTGAAAGTATCAATCTCCCCCCCCCCCCAAAAAAAAATAATTCATATGCCCTTTGTGTGTGGAAGTAGGTTCCACGAATCTCCAGAGAAAGGCAGAGGAAAAAGGAGATCCATATTTAGGAAGAAGAGTTCCATTTTACGGTGTCTTTTTTGACTTCTGCTGCAGATCAAACTCAAAGACAATAGTTACTCAGTGCCCGTGGATCAGATAAGCATGGGGAATAAAGGATATACAAATATTAAATGTGCATGCTACCAAAAAGAAAAAAAAATCCTCACATGAAAATTTGGCAACTGAATGCTTAAATTAACATTAGCATATTCAAATCAGTGGTTTTGCGAGCAAGCCTGCTATCTTCAGCTTCTGTTCACAAAGGAGAACAAAAGTGGATGTTTTCTCAGAGCAGAGGAAGACATTTCAAATAATATTATGAAATTAAGAAGCACATTTCCTAAACAAACACGCCAGCACAGACAAGTGATGGTCTTTCCTTCACCCAGTATCCTTTACTGCTTATAAGTATTAATGTTGCTCCAGGAGATAAAGGAATCTAGAAGGTGCTTCATAATTCCAGCGCTCCTCAGACACCCTTTTATTGACAGACGTTTCTAATATAGATAAGAAAGATGGAGCGGATATTAAAGCAGAACATCTCCCCATCTACTATTCTTTGTCATTCCAGCAGAGATTCACCTCCAGCACTTTCTCTGTGCCGTGGAACTGGTGTCAGTTATTGCAGATGCCACCGTGGTCTGCCCGAGAGGAAGAGCAGAGGTGTGTGTGTGTGTGTGTTAACACTCCCTGGCAGAGAGAGATCTTATATATTGCACATTATAATATGGGAATGGTGGGGGTGAGTGGCAGCGGAGGGGAGAACTGGAGAAAAGAAGGAAGAACAGAATTATTCACTTGCTCAATAAGTAAATAAAGGAAAATTTTAAATGTCTCAAATCACGCGTTTTCATTCATATACAGGCTGATATTTGCAGATATACGATGTTTAGAAACAATATATTGCAGGCAAAGGTGGGGCTTCTTTCGCAGGTTTTTAGCAGTTTTCTACTGTGGCATCACACCATGTTTTAATGGTAATATAAGCCCCAGGGTAACACACAAAAACGTGTGAGAAAAGCTCACATTTCCTTTGATTTTTCTGTGTATTTAGCTCAAGAATCCGCAGCGAGTGGCCCCCCCGGCTGCAGCCAGGTGGGTTTGCTCTCTGCTCTGGCCATTAGATGGCAGGCGGCTGAACGGCCAGCGCTGCGCTCCGCGTCCTTCAGCTCCCCAAACCAGCCGCAAAACGCCGCTGCTCTCGAAACCAGCTCTCCTCCCATCCACTCCGGTGACGTACACGGCATCCCAAATGCCTTCCAAGTCCCCTTCCTTCTTTTTTACTCCCAAACCACACATTGCAGCAACCCAAACGCTGCAATGAAAGCACACAACTGCCATTCCTTCCCCTGTCCCTGACATCAGTTGCACTCAACTTTATGCAAGAAAGCACCATCCTACCATCCATTCCCCACCATTTCTGCTCTCAGGATTATTCTCTGCAATGAACTAATTGCTCTCATCTGAACTATGACTGATTTCCCCATGGCAGGATTTCTTTAACACTACGAGAAAATGCCTGACGTTGCTCTCCTAGTAAAGAGCTGTTTAAGCAAGGGAGCACAACTGCACACTCAGAGATTCCTTTTTGGATCAGCACTGTGATATTTGTAAGGGTATTTATCCACCTGTGCCAGACAGACCTTGTCTTTCATAAGCCAGTGATACCATCTACACACAACTGCTGACATCAGGAGCACATCTGCAATGCACAGAAACAAATCTAAGCACGGAAACGTCTTATAAATGCAACCCATTCCTGTTCTTCAGGACATGCCCCTCTGAAAGCCCATTTTGTGGTGTAATTGCATGGTTAATCTTCGCAGAATGCCAGGCCATTAATGGAAAAATGCTCCCCTCTGCCACATCAAAAGCAAGAAATTTCCAATGAGTGTAATTTGAATGAGGTGTGACTGGTGGTGCCACTTTCTCACTGGTGACAGACCCGTGAACATGTGCATCAACAGCACAAGGGAGCTTTGCCAATATAAGCTGTGGAAATGGAGTTTCATATAAATCCTTATTACCTATGGCCTTCCTCCTACAAATGGCACCCAATCAAACCAAAAACCCCATTCCTGCACATTCATTCTTTCACTGAGCATCTACATGAAGTCCTCCCTCCATGAAAGCTGCTCTAAGACAAACAGTGTCAGGTTTGTGAGTGCTTTTTCAGCTTCACAATGTGTTTGAATAATGTCACTATGAAGCACAGACAAGCTTAAGTCCCTGGGAGTCTTTGTCTGTGGGATATTTTAGAGTATGGATAATGCAAACACACATGGACCCCCACACACTGCATGGATTATGTTCCTCCAGACGGCACTGAAAGCAACGCCAGCTTTAGCAAATGTGGTCAGGGTAAAGCATCTACAGGAGCAAATTTACAACAGAGGTAGGAGGCATTGTAAAAGTCATAGTGATTTACAGAACTACAAAAGTTATTATCAACAGACAGCAGCATAATCTGTTAGTCATTCTCGAGCTGTACCCCATCCAACAATAAACTTCCAAAAGTCCAGGACACTTTGCAACCATCCCAAGTTCAGGAGAAGAAATGACTGCTTATGTGCTCTTACCTGAAGCACGGAGGGGCAAGCTTCAAGTAACATAAAAGGCATAAAACCTGACTAAACTTGCAAGAGGAGAAGCCCAACACAACACTTTGCAAAAGAAATTTTTTCCAGTTTTGCTTTTGCACGCTGACTTCTCAGAACTCTGTCATTTGAAAAGGTGTTGGATGGTTCACAAGTGCCCAAGTCATGCTCTGCAAGTGCAAGCCTTCCCTGTAAGGCCCCAGGGTGGGTGATAAATTGAAAAGTGTGTTAAGACAAGGTGGGTAGATACCATATTGCCCTACCAGGAACTGGGAAAGCTGTCTACAGTCCCAAGCTCCTTGCACCACCCTCTCCAAGCAGGGACAATCTTTGCACACACCACTGTGTGCCTCTGGGTGCAGACTCCCATGTGCTGCCACTATGGAATCTGTCATTTAAATGTGCAGTTTATTTTTAAATTCTCCTGGTGGGTAATGAATAACACCAGTTTATTTCATTAATGTTAGGGGCTTAGGAGGTATTTTATGGTCTGTATTCCACATGCTCTGGAAATAATTTTAACAAATACTACATCAGAGTAAGTGTGTTTGTTGCACAATAGATATCATCTACTTAGTCTATCCTTCAATGTACAGAGGGATAAATATGAATCCCACATGTGGGAAATTGTCAATATTATAGCACACAAGAAATCTTAGTGAATACTCTCATAATATTTTATTCATTACACAAAGTGCTTGAAGACCGAGAGTTCCCATGACTACGGTATGAAACCAGTTTACTCACAGGATAAACTGCGAGCTCAGAAACACACCCCAACATAAGTTACCACAGAAAAATCACAACACCACAGGTTATTGTTCAGTGCAGGATGGGATCAGCTGCAGACACCACACTTTGCTTGGGTCTTGTCCCCTTGGGACTCCTGCATCTCAGATATCCAGGCCTAACTCTTGCACCAGGTTACCACCACCTCATTAGACCTCATTTTTCTCTGAGGTCTTGAAAGCCTGACCAAATTTTGAACTTGAAATTGTGTGGGCAAAAATATTCCTGGTTTAATTCTGCATCTTCAGTTTACCCCAACTGGGTTTCTTAAAACTTTTTCTACAGCATCATTATGCATGTGCATGTGTTCTCACTCCTGATACAGAACTGCCTACATGCCACACTCTTCCAGTGGCTCCAAAGATCTCAGCTGGATATTCATGTATAATTATTTTCACATAGTCACTTGCTGCCTGGGAGAACTTACCTTGGCCTGTCGCTGAAAATAATTGCTCTAAATGATTTTTGGATGATGTTTTGCACATGCAATGCAAAAATGCAAAGACCCCATGACGGATAAATCCAGTTAAAATCTTTTAAAAACCAGCATTCTTAGTTCTAGGCTACAAATTACTGATTGAACAGTGATTTGATGATGGAGTGGGGGAGCTCTTGTAACTCCACCAAGAAAAATACATCCTCCTATTGCAGGGCATACTTCCCTCCATGTATCTGAATTATTAGATCCATTATCACTGCTCCAAGGTAAATGTTCATGACTTCTCTTTCTACACCATCCATACTGGATGTATTTCCCTTCTTATGCTCATAGTTTCCTCAGATATTGTCTGGGTTGTCCATTTCTACCCTTATAACTTGAGTGATTACTCTCATTAATACATTTATTTTTTTTTTCTTGCTGCACCACTTTGGTGCATTCAGTTCAGATTTTTCTTTCTGCCTTTTTTAGAGCATTTGACTTTGGCTGTTTACAGGTTTGGCCACATAGCAGAATGTGAGAAAAAGGAAAATGAGGACAAACACCTCTGAGTGTCAGGCTGGGTGTCTGGTTCTCTCCCACTTCATTCCAATGGACTTTTCAAAATTTTACTCTTCAGTCACTGACAGTAAATAAGAGGTTACCTTCTGACACAACTTGCAGCCTTCTGAATCTGCAGGTTCACAGCAAAGTGAAGGTTCCCCTGGAAGTGTAACCATCCAGGTGATCTCAGAGGTTGTACAGAGGATGTGCATTAAGCAAAGGTGTGAGGAGGGTGTCTGACCTGACTTCCAAAGACTGTGGAAAGACACTGTGCTTCAAATGGATCTGCTGTGGCTTCCTCCTTTTCCACAGTTATCCAGGCCACCAAAGGCAACCAGCAGCCTGCTGACATTATCGATTAAACTCAGGGAATATTTGGTCTCTGACTTTATTAGGAGCTTTTCAACCCTAATAGCTTCAAAAGAAGGCTTTTAAGTGTGTGCTTTTTCCTGAAATTAAGGAAATTGGAAAAGCATCTGAAACCCCCAAGAATTTTTATTTTGAACTGCTTTTAAAAAATGAAATGGAACTTGGAGGAATATTAATTAGTATTAGAGCTGAGGACTTGCAAGGCAATAGGAGCTTGGTGTGTGAAACTGCTTTATGAAGCCCATGAGAAATGAAGTTTCTGACACAACTAGCAGAGAGCTTAAACTCACTGCTCTGTTACAGCAAACAAATAAGGACACAAACAATGCATTTTGCTTGGTTAAGTGACAATATTCTGATAACTCTTTCCATGACCACCAGCTGCACACTTCTCCCTGTCTTCTGCTTCTGCCCCCCTTTAAGGCACTAAAATAACCTCACTTCTGAGCAGGCAGAACCCACCCAAAATTCTCTTCAGAAATTGTTACGTCTTTAAAAAAAAGACCACGCAGGTTTGTTGTCGTACCAATCCTTATGCCTTTGCATCATCTCAATGACTAATAGCACCCATTATGACTTTTAAACTTGACAGATGTCAGCTTAGCATCATATTTAGAAGATAATCATATGTAACTTATGCTGTAACTAAGTAAATTGCAGTAAACAAGCAGCAAAAGTCACTGTCAGTAAACAGAGCAGACGACAATTCTGAAACAAGGTCTGTGGTTTCCAAACTGGCTGCATTTCATTTTAATCTTTCAGAAGTAGCACAGAATAGATCTTCGTTAGCGTGTCTCATACTTACTGTTATGGATCATTAATTATACTTCTAAGAAAAATATATAATTCTGAATAGAATTGGCTGAATAATTCATTACAGTTACACTTGTCTGCAAGTGTCGTCGGCAAGTAGATCATGATCATTTTAGCTGTATTCATTATTTAAAATTATTTGCCAAATACCTCCTACAGATAATTCTTGATCTTTAGTTATTTAGGAGCTGCTAGTTGCAGATATTTAAAATTTATATGCTGGGCATTTCCAGCTTGATATCTGGTCAGAAATATACGTCTAGCTCTTTGCATGTGTATGTAATTACCACCCCTGCAAAGTCACTCAGGCTGCAAAGTCACATTCTCATGTGAACACAGATCTGAACGAATCAGTCAGTGCCATGAACCAGGCACAAGCCACGTGCTTCCTCCTTGTGTCAAGACTTTTCTGCTCCATGGATATGCAAAAAGAGCACAGACTTTCTTTCCTGGAAAAGTGTCACAGAGCAGAGACAGATGGATGGGACGATACGGGAACAGCTCCACGATTTGGGACAATTGGTTTGGGAGTTCATTTGCAGAGACCAGAAAAGCAGATGAACCGAAGTGATGGAATCCTGTCTCCTCAAGCATGAGGCAGAAAATGAAGGGACTGAAATGGAGACAAACTGTCAGCTGCAATGCCAGTACAAAACCCCTAGGAAAGAGATTCAGCCAGCTTGGCAAAAGCAGGTGTGTTCCAGATGTGGATCTTTCAAAGACTCCTTGCTTATGCAGACAACGTCCAAATATTGCAAGAGTTTTAAGTATCTGATGAGCCAGAATCTGGTAGCAGATGCTCCTCTATAAACCTATCTTCCACCACTGGAATTACTCTGAATTTCCTACAGCATGAAGGAGATGAGAGTGTTTCTGAACGGAGAACTTCTGCTCCTTGATGATCTGCAGGAAACTGGAATTCCTCAGACGTGTTTCTCAGAATTACTACAATTAAAATGGAGATCAATCTTTAGCATGCATTTGAATGCAAACCACACATTCTGCTCAAGTTCCCAGTGCAGCATTAGGAGGAAAGGTCCTTGTTACTCTCCCTGAAGCCAAGGCCTCAGAAGTCTAATCTGAGCCATAGGCAAGAGCAGCACTGAACAAGCAACACGTGGGACCAATTTGCTAATGTCCACTATTTCTCCTGCCCAGAAGGAAGATGGAATGAAAGGTGGTAACAGGAGCAAAAGGACTGTGGAAAGGCAGTTGTGAAAGAAACAGAATCCCAAGGCAAAAAAAAGAGGCCAAATTATCTCAATGCAGCTCTGATTTCACACTGATGTATCACACATAGACCAGGGACAGTGGGATCCATGTATCAGCCACATAACCAGTGTAGCTGATGCCTTTTACTAGATGGACTTGTAAGCTTCTTGAAATGAGCCACAAATAATTCTGGTGTTATTAGAGTTGAAAGAAACGTGCCCCTACACCAAGTAAGGAATTTACACCTTTTGTAACAGAAGATCCAAACCACCACTTTACATCTATTAACAAGACCTTAGATTAAATTTAGGATGAGCCCCGCTAGGAGAAATACTGATCTGTACAGATCTTTTCTCCATGTTTTTTTAGGTACAGAATAGTAAATGGGCTGTCATCCATGTAACTGCTTGTGCCCCATTTGCCAGATGTTGTTTGTGTGTCCACAGCAATGTATTCATATTAAAATGAATGAAACTGTTTATTTTTGCCGGCTGCTCAGCGATGGCAGAGCTTTCATGAGAGTCCTGGCCTGATGCTTCCAGCAAGACACACTTAAGCAGACATTAACTGCAGATTTCACTTCTTCATTGACCTACAGTACAAGTCAATTAGTGGCTAAATATTGCTCAGACATTCATTAAAGCTTGAAGCAGGCAGAATTTCATCTGTTTGATTCTTGCTGTTTAAGAGTGTCCAGGGAGAATATTTACAGTTGGTAGGTTGTGACCACCTACTTTTGGAGGAAAACCACAGATTTTTTCTGCAGTAAACAGTATGTTATTCTGATAAGAATTTGTACTGAGTCAAAATATAGAGATATTCTCCCATGGGAATTACTCAGTGGCCAGGTTTTACCGTGGTCTTAGGGAGGTGCTACTTCTCCTACCATCTGCCTCATTTTATGTATTACATTTTGACAACTCTTGTCTCTGTAGCATCCCTTTCTGTTGTCTACCCCACTACCTCACGGTCTAGTAACACCACTTAGGTAAGGAAACTGTTTGGTGGCAAGATACCAGTCAGCAATTATATTTTTTTAATAATCAAAATAGAAACATTTCATTCTTTGATATTATTTAAGTGTTATGTGTTTAAACTGATTCAGTTCTGTCCATCCATGGTCACTGTCATTTGTATTTCTGTGTTAGAGAGGTGCCCCAACACTCCTGATGTGATCCACGGCTGCAGATTGAAATTTGTCAGAAGCTTAAGAGAGTTCTCATCAGGGATTAGCCCAGACACCATCTGCAACAATTATAAATCATCTCCATAGGAAAAGCCTGGAAAGTGCATTTAGGAGTATGCAAAGTAAATCAGACTGGGCCAAATGCATCCCGTCTGCTCCTAAGCACCAACTCTCATCTCCATATCCACTGTGGCTGCTCAGCTCCTTCAGCTCTGCCAACCTGGGCCTGCTGCTCCTCTGTCTTTGCCAGACAGGCATTAAGTATTGATTTTCAGAGTACATCTTAAGAAATGTATGTGCTGCTCTGTGCCCAGTCGCTGTGACTGCACACAGCTCATTAACTGCATAACAGATCTGATGTGTAGCTGCTGTGGTTTGCATGTACCAATGGCACCATCCAAAGTTTCTGCACACTGACCCCACTTCAACTCACAGCTCCAGCACAGAAGGGACCTCATGCTTTTGGTCTGTCGCAGAGAAAGAACAGAAGCAGAAGGAAAAGGGTGCAAACTCTGCTACGAACACATGGGGAAGAAACAGAAAGATCTTCTACTGAACTCAACAGAGCTATGATGATTTATACCCCCTGCAAATCAGGGCCTTAATCTACACAAGCAGGCTGGCAAAGGGGGCTGGGGCAGCTGGAATGAATACAGCTGTGTAACAGCCACACTGCCCTGCTTTGGCCTCCAGCATCATCTGCCAAAGCAGTGGGCAACAACTCCAGTTCTCAGCCCAGTACTGACTGTGATGGTTACTGATGTACAAAGCAGAACACAAGTCAATTGTCAGATTCCAGGTTAAGTTTGCCTGACTGGCAGTCAGAGGGAACCTTATCTTGATGTGTAAATGCAAATAACGTGTTAAGGAAGAGAGATGAAGGAAAGAGGAGCGCAAAGCCGGCAGCCGGGGGTTTGTCTCCTCACACACACAGCCCACAGTCTGCAACCTGTTCCCTGCACACAGCCCTAACTCCACACTTAAAACAGGCACATGGAAAACACACCATAAAAAGCAACTGTGTCGATGATGTATAGGTCTCTGGCTAACTGATACCAAGCATGGAAGATCTTATCTTCAGCTGATTTGTTCATGGCACTATCTTTACAGAGCAGTAAAAAGTATGAAATACCTGTCATGATGGCACACAAATATCCCAGGCTGGCCCCTCTGTAATGGATGACTGAAGACAAGGAACAGTGGGTAAGGAAAATTAATGGCTAAGGAAAAAATTAATAAGGTGCTTTCACGAGCTGAGGAAATAACTGTGGATCCTTTCAGCTATGCAAAGCCCACCTGAAGGCCTGTGTCTCCCATATGTTTAGCTATAGATTGAGGTTATTGCTCCATAAGCATTAATCATTTCATCCATGAGAACACAAAGGATCCCTTGTACCAGGGGAAAGGCCTGGCAGCCCAGCCCAGCAGAGCAATAATGCACTCCAACTGTTCTTATGCCTTTCCCTGATAAGACCATTTGCCCCTAAAATTAGCCTGGTTTTTCCTTTCTCAATAAATTCCAATACCATCCCCTCCCATATGGTATAGTTTAATAACTGTAATACTTAGGGACAGAGAGACACAAATCCAAAATTCCACATGCAAAGGAGGTACCCAAACACAAGCTCCAACAGCCTGACTATGCCTCAGCCACTAGGCTACCATAACAGAAGTGGGCCAGTACTGTGGTGTCTGTTCTCCCTTGACAAGCTTTAAAGAATGCAACATTTTTTGGAGTATTTTGGGATGATGCTGACGAAATTAGGGTGATACATGTTCACTCAGAAAGTCATCCAGGTGTCTCTGTGACATGGATGAAGGGGCACCTCGTGGCACGTCAGGACCAGATGCTCAGTCCCAGCAACACACTTGGATGTCTTGGATTATCCATGATTTTGGGTGGCATGTAAGAAGCATTTTTGTGTCTTGCAGAGGATTCTCCACAGAAAAAGGAATTAGTTCAAGAGCTAAGAGAGCTAATTCCAGAGTTACAGAGTTAATTCCAGCAGAGCAGGTGCCTACCCGGGACGACAATTTTACCCTGAACCATTCCTGACTGGAAGAACTGGCAGTGGGATCAGCTCATTAATTCATGCTTTTCTTCAGCACTTCAAAGGAGGGAGGGTATATTTGCACACACCTGCCATCCCAAGCCAAACTCTGCACCTTCTCCTGTTCCCCAAAGCATGGCAAGCCCCTGTGGGCCACACGGCACACACGGCGCAGGAACCCTACCCGGGCTGCACGGAAGGGCATTGTAACAAAAACCTGTCCTCTGCCAGCCTGCAGCACAAAAGGGTCCTCTGATAGCTGCCTGAGCCCACAGCCCTGCTCCCACCAATAATCCCCTCCTCCATAATTTAATAAGCTTCACCGTGGCGAGGTTCTCCCTCCCCCAGCCCGCGATCCCCTTTCCCCTTCCCCAGACAGGCTGTGACAGCCGCAGAGAAGGAATACAGGAACACCCCCCGGTGCATTGTTAAAGGCCCAACTCCCCAAGCCAAAGACAGGCTCAGTTAACATTAAAGCCTTTTCCCTTGTGAGCAACCTGAGCTGAGATTAAGGAATGAGCCCACACTGTCAACCTTAACCCTGATATGAGGCTGGTAACTAGGGCAACAGCATCTCACAAATAAACCCTGCCATGATATTTTGTCTTCTGACACTGCAACACAAAATATGATGGGTAAGCGGATGGGTAAATAAAAACTGAACATCACCCACTCCTCTGGCTCATATTTTAGTCCTGGAGTTCACTGAGAGCTAGGAATGGTTATTTATTAATGCTGATATTAATGCCAAAACATAATCTTGTTCGCTCTCTGTGCGTGGCATACACCAGATGATAGCGGGCTCCTTCCTCGCTTGGGCTCCAGCATAATTATTTACAGAAGGTAGCACAAAATGATCTTCCCAATATTAGACTCAAGCTGCTTGTCTGGTTTAGCTTGATCTTTATTTATAGACACTGAGTCTGGGAGCTTTTTGTATGCAGAGCAGGACATAGTGACCTACTCTGGCTCGCTTATATAATAGTTTCAAAGCAGACTTAGTGTAAATTGACCCTAATCTGATCTTGAATTGTAACACATTATAATTCCAAAAATAAATCACCATTTATCTCACTCTACGCAACTCATTTATTTCAGAATTGGAAATAGCCAAAGACTGACAAATTTAAGGGTTATTTATTAATACCTTGAACTTCATTTTTAAAGTCCCTCATTAACTATGACCGTTACAACAATCGATTAAGACACTATTATACCACGCAGCAGGGGAGAGCTCTGTAATAAACTTACCTCAGCTTCAGAGTTCAGTTTCCAAATGCAAACACTATGTTCACAGAAAGCAAACTTAAAGACAAAATTTCCATGTGGTTTTTGAAAGCAAACCTTAAAATCCACCCAGCCAGATTTGCAGGGAGACAGAAACCCGGGCACACCTTTAAGCACACCAGTAGTGCTCCTTCCCCTCAGTATTTGAGCAAATTTACAACTCCTTCTCCACAAACTCTTGAGCATGCAAGAGCTTTCCATGGGCATCTCAATTGTACACTTCAATTTTACTCATGGAAGGGAATACAAGAGAGGTATAAACATGGTCCCTAAAATTAATTTTCAAGCCTGAATCAGTATTCACAGATATTTTTTACAATATCTCCTTAACTTGCTTAATGGCATCTGTATGAAAACATAGAGACATGTTTGGAGCGGTTTCTAATAACTTGGAGCAATAATTTCCTGCCAAAAAACTGATATAAAAGGCTCTTAGTATCAATGGAAAACAGGTTCATCACATTCTTCCTTTATATTAGTATTAACTAATTAATCAGCTCAACTGATTATGCACGCTATTCAAATTTGGCCTTTGTGAAATGCCATAGCTTGGGTTCAAAGTGATTTTTTACACGGTAATAGTTATATTAATTTACAGCAATCATTTGCATGATAAAAAAAGGCTCCAGTCCCAGAGACTGGCCCGTTGTTGTGGAGCAGATCGTTGTTGTGGGGCTGTTGTGGGCTCAGGCCCTGCCCAGAGCAGGTTGTGCAGGGGGTGAGTCCCTGACATTCATCTTTGCTATCAGCGAGGAGCACACAGAGGGCTTTGGCACTGCACACCAGCAGGGCCCTCTCCAGTGCAGCTGGGGAGGCCCACACTGACAGTCCTGCCATCCTGCAGGTTGTAAAGCATTTAGGGATGATGAGAAGCCACCTTCTGAGATACTTGTCCATTCCACTGTGCATCAAGTTATTAATTCTTTGTTTGTTGAGCAGAATAGATCCTCCTGCTCACTCACATTATTTAGAATATTTCACACTGATGTGCATGGGGAAGCAACAACTTTTCATATTGCTGCTATTGTTCCTGAAAAAGTAATTGTTTATTTTAAACTATGTTGGTCCAGCACCTCTATCAAAAAAGCATTTGTGTATTATTTATTTGTGCATCAAATAGTTGATTCTTTGCAAAAAACTCTTGATCCAGGCCCTCAGAACAGGGGCAGTGCTCATTTTCTGTGCAGATCTGGATGAACTAATGACAAAATGCTGCACCACTTGGAAGGGTATTCTCCTTCAGACTTCCTGGCAGCTTGGTTCTGGGCAAAAATACCTCTCTGGACACTGGCAGTGTGTTATCACGTGGAGATACAGCATCTGATCCCGCTGAGGTGCCCACAGAGAGCTCCAAAACTGAGTTCCTTGCAGGCCTTCCAAAGCATTACCTAACTTGCATTTTTTCTGATACAGATTTAGGATGGAGTTTGCTTGTTTAAATAAGGTTTCACTGATGGCATTCGGGGAAGAAAAAGGTCTCGTGTTTGCCATGCTGGTTTCCACCATTCCCTTTGAGTTCTCCAGAGATGACTCTTTCTTTCCCAGAGCAGGTGGAGGAAGAGATCTCACGGGGGGAAGGCTGCAGGTAAGAGGATGACAGCTTCTCCCAAGGGAGGTCTCAGCTATGCTGCAGGGCACCAGCTTTGCCTCTGCAGCTGCTCCCCTTTCTCTAATACAGCCTTAAAGCCATGTCCCAAATCCCACTGAATGCTCCAGGCACCAGATATGGGATATTTAACATGCTTTATCTCCTATTTCAGCCTTCCCACGTCACACAGAGGCTCTGGCATCGTGATGATGGTCTCACCTTCACACCTGGCACAGGCTGAAGAAACTCAGGGTGAGGATAACTCCTTGATGCCTTTCCATTTTTTCATGTACAATCCAGGAAAAAAACACAAAGAAGGGAGGCTTCCAGGCCAAAACTTTAAAACAAAATAAAGTCTTATTGCATCAGTTGCATTCCGATTACTGTGTTTTAATAGGCACCAGTATTTCATTTTTCCTTCAGAAATAATCCTTCTAAAGACACTTGTGATTGCAAGTAGGCAATATTTTTGGCACACTAACTGTACTGTGGGGGAAAGACTCTATTGTCTGCTGCTTTATCTGGGAGTGAATAAGGGGCAGTAGGAATTGACTGCTCTGGAAGAGAGATTGGATTACCTATGTTTGGCATAATGGAAAAAAGAGTTAAACACTTCTTTTGAGATATTAAAAATTAAATCTTTTTTAAACTGAAGTACCTGCTCTGAATAAATATTTTTGTTCTTTAAGCATAACACAAAATACCTAATTGAATGTGTACTAATGAGCTTAAAATAGTTCGTCTTGATATTGATTTTCCTTGTTATTTACTGTCACCACCTAGCACTTTTAATTAGGAGTTGAAAAAATTGTAAGAAAAAAAATATAATCAACCCTAAAACATGCCTTCAAAGAGACTTTTCAAATTACCCAAGAACAATACAAAGATAAATTGAATACCAAGGGGAAAAAAATACATGAATCCTCAATAATAGTTCTGCCTTTATAGCATCTTTATCCTCAGAATGGTTGAGGAGCAATTGTCACTCCCATGCAGGTAACCAGGTGTTGAGAACATGGCAAAACTCTCTGTGGTAAAGAAGAACAGCTTAGTATTGCAGGCATTTACTAAGAAGACACAGAAATCAGACAACCAGAAACCCACACAAACAGTGGGGAGTTTCTGCACTGACTCTCCAGCTCCATGGTAAAAGTTGGGCTCCAAGATTAGCAACATGCCAAGAACATCTGTTCCCAACCCAAGGTGTCTGTGATCTTATGACTCTCGGATACTGTGATCTCTCAAAGAGACGTTCTTCACTTGAAATACACTTTTATATCAAAACCAAAATCCAGGAGGCAAAAGTTCTCTCTCCTCTCTTTCCTGATTCTCAGGTTTGAAGCCATGGCTTACCCACTAGCCAACTAAAGTCAAGGACACCAGAGAGGCCTTAACACACCAGGCATTTCCAAACTTTTCCCTAATGACACCACCTGGGTGGTTTCTTCATACAAGGCCACACATAACTGACAATTTAGTTCCATAAACATTTTGCATATAGTATTTTCTCTAATCTTGTTCACAATGCCTGGATTATAAACATCTTTGGGACGTAGCCAATATCCCATCTCCTAGTTTCACATGCTACTCAGGAGAAGAGTACTGGGGGCTTCTGCTCAATTAAATCCCAGGGTATGGCTACAACTCAAACATTTATTAAAGAAACACATCTGAAATCAGTAAGACTACTTTGTATCTACCCCCACAGTCCTGCAGTTTTCAGGCAATATGCCCAGACCTGACTTGCCAAAATGCAGTTACATCAGTCATTTGAAAACAGAACCACAAGAGAATGAGAACCCACAAGAGAGCTGAACCAGGTAGGGAAACAACTTCCACTTCCAAGGGAAATATCTTTATTTCAATTGCCAACACGCTCCAGACCTCCAGTTAAAGTAAACTTTATAAGTCTTAAGAGGGTTTGCAGTCTGACCCTGCCACTCAGCAGGGTCTGCTCTGTGCCCACATAAATTGGTTTATGGGCTTGAAGTGTCTCAGACAAGAAGAGGCCATGGTTTCCTCACCCACCTCGTGCTGCAGGAGGGCAGGGACCAATTATTGGAGCAACACAGGCAACCTGGGCAAACCCTGGCTAGCAGAGAGCACCATAATGCTGAGATTCTTCCCACCTTTCCAAGAGAATCAGGATTCTGAGTTACATTTACCTTCCTTAGGAGTTTCTCTCTTAATAATCCAGAATTTTCTAACCAAGGCACATTGGCTGTGCAGCTGAGAGCCACCACTTTTTGTGACAAGGAACTTCTCCCCACATTCCAGATCAGAAATGCCAAATGGATGCCCTGAAGACGTAACAAGTAGGACCCCTGGCAGCTCCAGTGAGTACTGAAAGCCAAGCTGAGGAGCAGTTATATGTTTGTGAACAACTATGCTTCCCTCCAGTCTGCCTTTGGCATGTGTTTCTGTCTCTGCAGGGCCTCATCTGGGAGCCAATTCAGTTCCTCTGAGTAGATTTCAAATGTCATTTTCGGGAGGGAAAAATATAATTTGTGTTGTACATTTTCTCAAGCTTCATAAGCATTACTGGCTCAGTAGAACATCAGTCATACCCTTACAGTCCAGCAGTGCTATAATCTCTGCTTTACTATGCAAACACTATCACTCATGCTTAGATTTTAACTAACTCTTCTCTCAATGCACTCAGCCTGTTAGAAATCTTGCTTGACAGCTCTTAGATATCTACACAATATATTTTCAAACCCTCAGCAACAAAACTGAAGCATATACAATCTCTCGTGGTGTTGAACCTTATCCAATGGAAGGGTTGAGTTTAGACTTCAGTTATTTATGAACTATTAGTTTCCTGAGCTAATCAAATAATTTCACCTTTTACCAGGTAAGACAGTGCAACACTTTATAATCCTGCTTGACAATCTGCTGCCATAGGCAGGGACAAATTGCTGTGCACGTGCCATTCAGATTTAAAATTGATAATGGACAATCTGAAGATAAGCATTAATCTCCCAGACATATTACACCACACAGAAAACAAGCAGTGACACAAATATTTAGACACGAGAAATATCTGGCTGTTTCAAAACCAATCTAAGGCAAATACAATAAAGAGCCATTATTCTGAGAGAACAGTTTCTGTGTGGGGAGCTGTTCTAGCTGTTGTTGAAACAAACTATTGTGTAGTGCTTGGTGTTGTCCCCCAAGAAAATTTACACACATATTTACTGGGAGAACAATGTAAATTGTCACATAAGCACAGCACTGCCATGGACTATAAGAATCGTAAACTGAACTCAGAGTTATGAGATGAACCCAGAAATTTGGTGGGTGTCTCTCTCTGGCCTTGCCCTCACCCTGCTCTTGCCCTTCACACTGGTTGGGTATTCCACAGGCGTCTCCATTTCCTCATCTTCAGGCAGACTTTGATCTCGTGCTCACCTGCTTTGGTTGCTGTGTACCTTAATATCTCCCCTTTCCTCTCCTTCACCTTGACTACAAATCACAAGCTACATTTTAGATTCCCAACTCGTGCTCAGCTTCTCCAGCTGTAAAACATGGTTTGGTCACAGCACCTGGACAGAACCTTCAGGAATGACTGACGGTGTCTTGGTCTTGTTCACCTAATAATAATATTTTGATATGAATTAGTGAATTACCAAAAAGATGGTCTAGTTTTGTTGTGTGGTTCTAGATTATTTCTTCATAAACACCAGTCTTTTTTAAAGTTCTTTTATCCAGCTATAGATCTGTTTTCTGAACTAAAAGCTAAGATTTTTATGTAAAGGATGAGCTTTCACAAATATCAGTATTTCATCATTCATGATGAAAGTGTGAAAGCTGGTAGTACTGTAAAGTCAAAGATAGAAGAATCTGGCCTAGTTCTAACAACACACAAAAATGGTTTTCACATTAAGCCATTGATTTTTTTCATTTATTCTTGACTCTGAGTTTTCCAAGGTTGCTTATCTGTTAGTTCACAGAAGTGTTACCCTGAACACTACAATTCATAGTATCACCAGTCCCTGGCAAGAAATTTCCCTTTTTCTCAGTAAGATATTTATCCACCCAGTTTATGCTGAAAAAAAAAAATATTTTCATAGACTGATAAGCTCAACTATTTGCCTTGATGAAGCATTAACTACTTTTTACAGTATGAATAAGTATGAGTAATTATGACCTCACTTTCAAATATATGCAGGTGGCTTTGCACAGAACTCTCCATTTTCTTTCTGGAGCATTTTATAGTGAATAAAAATATGTATTCACAAGATTAGATTTCAAAAACACTGCAATCCGTTGAAAACACCCCATCAGGATCATTGGACTCTAAAATCTGCTGCACATTTCATCCACAAAATTCTTGTCTCTTGACATATCTATCCTATCTGTTCATCCTGAGCCTGACCTGCACAGGCCTAAGCATCTGTATGCTCAGCTCCTCATCCTGCGTGTGCCCAGACACATTCCTAAGGGCACAGCAAGATAAAAGAGCTTTGTGAGTCAAGCTCCAGTGGATTTAGGAATGGCAGTTTAAAACATCAGTGTTTCTAGGTCTCTACCTCATCCTGCTGCCAGAGGTTAATGTCAGCCTAATGGGATGCAGTTATGCTTGAGATGGCAGAGTTCACTGCCCAGGGGGTTACTTTAACCACCGTGGATGAACGTGGACACCTGGAGAGGCATGGCTGGGACAACAGGAGTGACAGTTTTTGAAACCACCAGAGCTTTAAATTGGACCTCCACTCACCTCTGAACTTGGCCATGCAATTCCAGTTCATACTGGTAAATCCAGTAAATGTAACTAAGTAATGTAACGCAGCGCTGGCATTTTATTTTTATGTAATCTAATTACATTCCAAAGTACCCCATTTTTCTTTACTTTCAGGGTTTTCTAGCTCTAAGTTACTGTTTCATATCACTAAACTTTAACCCAATCCAAATGTCATTCCGTAGACCCACTGTACTCATACGTGGGAAGCTCTTCAGATTTATTTAATGCCGGAATTATTGGGCTGGACTATGAAGTTATTCCATTAAGAAAAAGTCCATCTTGGGAAAACGAACGTCTGAAAATGAGATGTAAAGCCTAAACACAAGGATTTGGGTTACATGTTGGCACTCAGCTCTGTAGTAAGATTCTATTTATACTTGCTATGCTGCGTTCACCAGGGGAATTGGAAACACATTTGCAAATTAAAGTCTGAGTCAGAACAGTCTCTTGCTCGAGTAAAAAACAAAAACAACAACAGTGACACAGAGCCAGAGTAAAATAGCTTAATTTGTGTCTACAGGGAACATGTTTTTCCTCTCGCTTATACCTTCAGAATTTATCACATGAAACCTTCCGCTTATGGATGACTCATTTCAGACACAGTCACTGGTTATTCTCATATATCTGGCGTTACACACGGCAGGTTCCGAGTCACCTCTGCCAGTGCTGCTGCCCTCCTGCTCCGTGACACGTGGAACACAGCCCTGCTGCAGCTGCCACCCTGGCCAACACCAGAGATCATGGAGTCATGGAATATCTCAAATTGGAAGGGAAGCAAAAGGATCAAGGCTGAAGCCTCCAGCGCCAAACCCGCACATTTCCCTAAACGTCGCCTTTAAGAAATGCAGCTCCTCGGAGCAGAAATTCAGTGGGAGAGTTTCCTCCCACAGGGGATGCAGCCAAGCTGGATTCACATTAAGCAAACCCACCCTGTCCTGAGTGTGTGTGGAGACCAGGGCACCCTCCTGAGAGGTCTCTGACATCTGGTAGCAAGTGAGGAGAACCTGCACATTCACTCTGCTGGATGATAAACCCTCCTCACTGCAGGATGTGGGGGTGATGCTGTTCAAAGTCAACTGATTCCCTGCTTTTTATGGTGCTTTTCTTGCCCACGGTATCCTGTAGAATCACAGAATCATCAAGGCTGGAAAAGACCTCCAAGATCATCAAGTCCAACCTCCGAATGAAGGCTGACCTACTGAAAATGTGGGCCTGTGTGTGCAACAGGGGAGGAATCCCAGATATCATGTTGGTGTATGATATTATATCAAGTCTTAGAATACAAAGCAATATGAAAAACCATTTCTTAATTAAAAAGATACATGGATATATTTTCCCCTAAAGTGCTACTGACTGACTTTAAACTACACCTAACCCCCATTAATAAGAGATATGTGCATTTGAACCAGTGAGTGCAGCAGGATCAGCAGTGTTAGGAACGGGTAAGCCATGTTTTATCCATGAGGACTATGAAAGCCAACAGCATAGACTGAACCCCATCTGTGCGGATGTACCACGTTACACCCAACTTTCACAACCACCTCAAAATGCCCTTCAGACAGAGACATCCTTTTCTAATGTCCCCACACATAAACCCACTGATCTTACTGAATATTTAAGGCTGACAGGCAGGACCCGTCAGTCAGGCCCTGCAGGTCAGAGCCAGGCCTGGGCTGGGTTTGGAAGCAAGTGCAGATACACAGGGAGACCTATCTCTGTCCAAAACCAGAGAAAACAAAAAAAAAAAGTGTTTGTCTCAGGCAAGGTTTTCAACAGGAAGGCATGATCACATTTTGGGCCATGAAACCCACAGCTTCCGAGCCAAAGGGTAAGCAGAGAGCACGAGGAGAAGCCAAGGGAAGGGTCAGGACGCCGGGGTGCATGTACAGCAAGCAGGATTTGCAGGAGGGATCAAAGACAGGCAGCAAAGCCCAGGCAGGCTGGTCAGAGGAGGAACCAGAAGCAAAACAGAGACTTAGAGCTGCAGCCAAGGGACACATTGAACTGCCAAGAGCAACTGGAGGTATTTCCACATCTGACTGACTGGGGGAAACCACCGAGAGCCCCACGAGGCCCTGCTCCGCTGGGCTCTGCGCCCCCTGAGCCTGCTGCAGCCCAGGGCACAGCCTGGCTGCCCTGCCCCTGGGCAGAGCTGCTCTGAGACTGCACATGGATGGTTGCAGAGGGGTTTTAGCCATTTTTGGGAACGTAGAATAAACACATCTCTGTAAGGGTATGAAGGAAATACTTCAGTGTAACAACAACACAAGGCATTTTTCCCCACATGGAGTTTCCCGCTGCTTTTTTCATCTGTTGTTATTTTCTTTTTGAATTACACAAGAGCCACTCTTTCTAGTAATTGTTCTATTGCTTATAGCCTTCCAGGGAAGATCTGCTAGTGCTCTGCAAAATTTATCCTTAGCAAAAGGAATAACAAATATGTCAACTGATCCTGTCTTTCTTTCTAATGTTTCTTCTCTGGATATGGACCTACTTTCCATAAAAGGTGATATCATATACACTAGAACTAATAGTAAATAATCAGATTTTAACTGGCAGATGTGCTTCTCAGCCAAGAAGATTGACTATTGCCCACATTATTGATTAGAGAAAACATATCAATGGATATCGACCAGTGGAACCCCTTAAAACTAATGACTTCCAATTACTCAATGCAGAAGTGGCAGATGTGACAATTGCTTATTCAAATATTGATTCCCAAGATCACATGAGTGATGCTGTTTGAATTTATGGAGCACTAAACTTTGCCTTTCAAACAGCAGATGCACCTTTCGATCACCGATAAGAGTTTGTTGGGGGTTTAATCCCAGTCAATAACGGGGTGGATTTCTCTGTTCCCAGTGCTGATTTGTGGACATCTCCAAAGGAATCTCTCTAGGAGCCACACCTAATGGCTGACAACATATTTGGCTAGAAAATGAGTGAACTATCAAAGTCTGCAGCGTTGTGCAGCTCTCCTAACAGGCTGATAGCTGCTTATTAATTGTAAAAGGTTTGTGCAGCATCAGAAAGTCTATAAAATCCACTGATGACAAAAGCCATAGCAGCCTATAACATTTTACTGGGCACTGAAATGGGAGGATTTTGTGGATATTAACTACAATTGCAGCCTCCAAGTGTTTACATTTCTGTTCTCACTATTGTTGCTTGTTTTCTTCAAAGTGTGAAAAGAGGTCTGAGTAAATTGACCAAAGCATTGCCACCTTCTTCTATTAATTTATACAGATCTTTGCATTTCTGTGCTCTCAGATTGTTTTTACATGTTGTTCTTGTACCATATCGTATAAAAAAAAAAGCAAATGTTTGTAAAAGGAAGAGCCGACCTAATAAAATGATGTTATTGAATAACTCCTGCAGATATTCTAGAGAGATGACTATGGAACCTTGGGTATAGGTGCAGGTACATGTAAAAACACACATTCACATATACATTCATATTGTGTATAAATTAAAGCAGTAATATGATGTACTGACTCACTTGTTTAATCCATTCCAGGTTTACAGAATAACATGAATAGCTGCCTTATTCTTTAATATTCCAGGAGTTGCTAAACTGCAATTAAATGATCTAAAGCTCCTCACTCACAACCAATACAGAGTGGGGTTTGGATTCACGTGATCCTGAGCTTGATATGTCATCAAAAGAACTGACCCATGGCCTGCACGGGTCTCATTAAGGCTGCCCAGATATGTCATTTCCAATTTTTCATGTTGACCCTCCCATCTTCCTTTCTTAGCTAAAGTGTTCAGTCATCTCCATCCTGCCAAAAAAATTCTAAGCCTACAGCTGATCCTGAGCTCTTCTCTTGACCCTTTGTAACGCTTAAAATAGCAGATGCTAAGGAATGCTTCAACACCACAAGGACTAATCATTCCTTTCATAACCTCCTTTAGTGTTTTGCACTGTGTTCAATACTTTAAGATGAAAATGAAGGAAATGATGTATTTTCCTATGTGTGCATTTGTAAGCATATCTTTGAAAAATGTGCAACAACTCTTGGGTATTCTCTAAGGAGTTACAGGATTACCACCACATCAGCAACTCCTCTGTGTGTCCATAAACTCTCACTGTGCTCTTGCCCATCTCGTGGGAGACTGAGGAGATGCAAAGAACTCAAATGTGCCTCATGGACCCGCTGCTGCTTGCTGTGTTTCCCAGGGAAAGGGGCAGTTCCAGAGTGTTCCTGTGAGAGGGATGTTCATCTTAACCCACCAGATCAATTAGTCCCAAGCACAGGGCAGGAGGAGAAATCTCTTACTGCCCTGTGAGGGCAAGGCCAGAGGGGTGTGTGTCAATACTGAAAGGTGAGCATTGAAATGGGCTCTGCTCAGGGTGGCCCAAACAGGTGAGAGGGGTGATGAGTACAACAGCCCTGCACCTCCATGCACGCTGTGGAGCACACACTTCTTCCTCACTGGCTGCTGCTCTTCCAAATATTGTGATTTTGGAAGCTGCTTCTGAGGGCTTCTCTGATAAATGACATTTAAATTTAATACTGCATCACCTGTAAACTAAAGTTCACAGGCCAAATTCTGCTCACATTTGTCCTTGCAATGTCTGCAGTCCAAGAACAGTGCTACAGATTATGATAATCACCTTTTAAATTAATCAGGTGTAGCCTGCTAGGGCAAGTTCTTAAGGAGCCTTATGGATAGGGGATATCTTTCCATGTGAATACAAACACATATAATGTCCAGCACAGGAAGACTCTGCAGGAAAAGACTAGAAGTGTGACATTAGCTTGTGTGTTGTCACAGAAGTGTACTTGGGGTATAAAAAGCCTTTGGGTTGCCTGTGAGAAAATTCCCTCAGTGCAGCCAGTGCATACCACACTTTTGCTGTAATGTGCACGGGATCTCCTACAAACTTCAGAGTAGGAGGCAAAGGGTAGGAGGAAAAACTACTCCTTCAAAACATGCTGCTGAGGCAATTCATTGTGCTGCTTTATTCAGATTGGAACAGTCATCTCTCCAGTATCTGAGAGCCTAATTATTGCTCTTGAAAAGCAAAGCAAGTGCTAACAACACGAGATTTGTCTGCCAGTTCAAACTTTTGCTGCAGGGCACTCAATGCCTTTATCAGAAACACTGGGAGTATGGTTTCACATCACATATGGGCCCAGAAGGGCTACTTTATACATATCTAAAGAAAACTGAAGGCTTTGGTGGAGATACTTTTAAGTCTGAGCATGAAGAGCTCTTTCCCTGCCAGCAAATACCTCTTCTACAGATAACCAACACTTTTCTCTACCCCTGTTCAGCAGAGGGGTTTACTTAGAAGATACATGGCTGTCAAAAGACACAGCCAGCCTACAACTGCCACTGCTCCTGCAACGATGCAGTTTTCTCAAACAACATTCAGTGATGCAGGTAAAGCACCCACAGTGTCCTGCCTGAGCAGCTCAGAGCTCAGGGGCAGCTAATTAAGTACTTGGTGCTAAGTGGCTCCATAGCTAGAATGCTACTGGGATATGAGCAACTAGTTAGCATTAATTTGGGTATTTTCCCCTACACTCCAGTATAGATTTATCCACGATGTGATTTAGACAGAGCAGCTGTAAGCTATGATACTCAGTAGAATTTTAAACTAGATGTAAACCTTTACTTGCCAGAGTTGACATTTGTGTCTTTTGCCACACTTCAGCTACATCCCTTATTGCTACTCAGAATCCTTTGGATAGGAGAGAAGTTTCTGGTAATGAAGATTTCCAGCTCAGGAGGGGAAGGGAATAACTATCACTGAGAAAGTACTGTATTATTATTTTACTTACAACTCACATGATTATGGTCTATTTTCCTTCTTTTGTACACACACAGATGCATTTCTGGTTAAAGGACCAGTATGAAGACAAGCCATTTTTAGCCTTCCACCAGGAGTGCTGCAATTCCCTACATACCAGTTAGCTTTTTAGGAACACATCTTCATAACCCTTTCTATGTGCCTTCATTTATCATCTGAAAAATCCAAATATATCATAGGCCTCTACCTTAAAAATTGTTAGTACTGCAAGCAAAGGCAAGCACTATTTTCCCCTTAATGTTTTCTTATGCTAATTATAAGTGATATGAAGTTCATGTCACCTATTTAGAGGATGAAATCTCTCAGCAAAAGCCTGTGTGATAAAGCCAAGGATTTGTTTGGGTAAATACAAAGCCAGGTACCAAACTGGAAGCAAGTCAGCTGTATGTAGCACAGCACTGGATACTCATTCCTAGCAATCCTAGCAGAGGAAAAACTGCTGAAGAAGACCATCAGCAAAAAAAATTCTCAGGCCCTGATTCTCATTTACAACAAAAGCACCTTTAAACCTACAATACTGTAAGAGAATATTGAGTTGAGCATAAACATAATATGAAATTCTATTCCTCCAAAGCCCCATCTCTGCCAGTATAAAGGTGACTGGGCAGTCAAATCTGTTTCCTTACAACATTATGTCAGGTTAT
Source organism: Pseudopipra pipra (assembly GCF_036250125.1). Classification (NCBI taxonomy): domain Eukaryota; kingdom Metazoa; phylum Chordata; class Aves; order Passeriformes; family Pipridae; genus Pseudopipra; species Pseudopipra pipra. The sequence continues at coordinate 4,392,323 of NC_087562.1, forward strand.
ATTCCATTTCAAAATGATGTTTAAACATAACACACCTGATTTGCCCTGAACTTTTAATTTGCAGCCCATTGTCCTTGCCCTCCAAGAGCAACAACGAAAAAATGCTGTCAGCATCCCACTCCTGGAGACAAGAAAATCACATCAGGCAAGTGGGGAAGTCAATGACAGCCTGACCCACAACCTGCACTCGCTCCAGCGTCGTCGTCTCCTGCCTTCAGGTGGGAACAGGGATCAGCCTCTGGAGTGCTGGGTGAGGAATGGGAACTCATTGGCATCTCCTGCCTCCTGTATGGGCTTATTTCAGTGACAAAAATAAATTTCTGTTTGAGCTCTGACCAACTCAATCCTCACTCAGGATTACACTCTCAGCTGGTGTGTGGCAGGGTAGTTACACGGATCATCCCGGCCCCGTCTCCCAACATTTCTGCTCTCAGAGGCTCCTCCAGGCATTGCTCTGTTCCTGGTCTGGAGGACCTTGCACAGAGTGACAGCAAGAAAATGCAGAAGCTCGAGAAAGCACAACACCCTTCTAATAAACGATCCCTTTTCACTGCAAATTCCACAAAGGCTTGTTTATCTTTATAGTCTGTCATCCCAGAATGACATTCCTCCCGGCTTCTGTGTCAGTTTGTCACAAATGCTCTACATTTCATGAATGAAACCTGTATTTCTGCACAGGCCACCATCCCATTGATGGTTTTTAGAAGAGACAAAGCATCTTTCTGAAAGCAGTTTTTAACACTCCAGGCTTTTCTATGGTAAATCAGATTAACGGGACCAAGTAGTTCTTCCTTTCAACATCCAGCATTTCATCAAGAATACAAGTGTTTATGAATGAAAATTCAAGTATTTACGTAAATTTTAAAATTATTTTTGGGAGGGAGTGTCAACATTTTAGTTTTCCAGCTATTTCTCAGTCACATCTCTGATGATCACACAGTCAAGTCTCTTCATACACAGAGATGATGTGAGGAGTTTCTTCAGCAGCACCAGCGGGAACTCCAGTGTTACCTACATACATTCACTAACAACTGAAGAATCAGGTGCCTGACAAAACTAGTGGGCAGCTCCAGTGACTCACCCTGAAGGGATGTGAGAATTTGTAACACCTCACAAACTATCCCACTTCTCCCCTTCCCCAGAGGTTGCAGGCACTGTATCCACATCAGCAGAAGCAGTGACTTTCTAGGGACTAACTACCAAAATTAGTAATTTGCTATACTGGTCTTAACCAAAGTGAGCAGTAGATAAGTTATATTTTAGTCACTCTGACTGGTACAGTTGGACAGAGCTTCTCAGGAGCATTTTTGGGTCAGCAAAATGAATTAATCTCCATCAGAATCGGTGCAGGGCTAAATCCTCAACAGCAGTGAACAAGCAATTCTCTCTTCTGTGTTTCAGTGAAAAGACAGCCACCAGTGACAGCCCAACAATGGATTTAGTGCTGTCCCTTTCAGCAGCCACCTCCCCTAATCCCAGGTTGCCCTGTTGATTCAGCCGTGACCCAAAGAACGGGACCCTCCCGAGCACGAGCACCACCTCCTGTGAGGCACGAGCCTTCCTGGCAGGTCTCCTTCCATTCTCCATCACACAGATGGAGACTCTCCACCACACTCACTCTGATTTCTTACTGCTCCAGATGCCATAGCAGTGTTAAGCAATATTAATTGTGTTTATACAACCTCTAATGCAATTCAGTTCCACGGGACGTCGTGTGTCATTTGATCCTGTAATTTTGCAGCTTCTCCACACTGAATCTGACTTTAACTGGTTTAACACAGCCAACTCAGAACTAAACCAAAATATTGAACCTGAGGTTGAATGTGTGGTTGAAGGATCATTTTTCTTTCCCAAACTGAGGCTAGAATTAAACCAGAGATATTCAGTTATAAGGTCATCCCGAACGGTAGAACTGAGATGGAGATTTTCTTCTTTCATTCTGATATATCAAATGGAGATGGAAAAATTCCTGAGATGTTTTGGCTTTGGCAGTACATCTAATCTGTCCTCAGATGAGCCTGCATGCATAATTGAAACTATAGCAGCAATACTGCTACTGAGGCTAATATTATACTTGCCTTCAAGATGGTCTGCAATAACAGGAGTGAGAGTATGGATTTAGCATAGTGAATTATATAAACTGAATTACATACATGGAAACTACTATCAGATGAGAATCTTCACTCACAGATATTTACTACTGCAAGCATCAGTATTTCTGAATATTTCTAATCCAAACCCACACACTTCTGGATGTTAAATGAAGAAATGTGTCAGGGACTTTCTCCTTGCCTCTCTATCTGGACAACACTGTGCAAACACAGCAAAAGTTCCATCAACTTTGGTAACATCAATACATCACCCTTGACTCACGTATTCCGTGTGATGTTCATTAAAGTTCATTCCAATTTATTAAAAGGGTCTCTAAATAAAAGAATGTGCAGCTGACTTCAGCCAGGCCTGAATCAGACACTACAATTTCCGAATTACTTTATTACCCACAGTCTACTAAATCAATAATATCCGGATCAAAACCATCTCTCTTTCAGCCTCATAATTACAGAATAAGCTGCTCCATTGTACTGTTACTGTGGATTAAATTGATTCCACACACTCCCAAGGAATGGTATTTTCAGGGCCCCCATCTGTTCCGTTTTCCTTGTCACGTTCTCCCGTCAGCTAAATTGTCAACCTTTCACTCCTTACTCGGGCAGCTCCTGGAAATGTGGGCTCCTCAATCCCAGGGCACAACCCAGGCAGACGCCTCCCCTTGGAACCTCAACGGCCGCGACGCGGCGGCGGCGGAACGAGGTCGAGAGGGGATTTCACCAGAGGGAGAGGTGGGATCAAAAAGCAACACACCTTTCCTGACCCATAATCAAACATTATTTGTTCATAATCAAGAATTAGAAGAACAAAAAAAAAAATTCTGAAAGGAAAAAAAAAAAGAAAGGGGAAGGAAAAAAGATAACTGCACATGTTGATGATGCCCCGGGATATTTTAACTTGCTTGCCAAGATATGCTGGGGTTTGTGAAGCTATTGTGCTTATTCTTGTTGTTCAATAAAAAATAATTAGTTGCCATGGGAACTGCCACATCATGTCATGCTTATGTTGTTTCTGGGATAAAGAGCACCTTCTTAAAAAAAAGAGTCATCACTTTGTGGTAAAATGCTTTTGCTTTTTGCCATATCTACGAGAAACAGTTTCACTCTATTTTAAACTTCCTGTATGGAGCTGACACCATATGGTCAGACAATGTTTTTTTTCCCCTTCCATAGTGGAATAAGCCATTTTTATCTTCATTAGGGAATTAAGCAACAGTTGTGATAACAGAGGATGCAAAATATTTGCCATATTTTTTTGATATTCCAGGTGCAGCATTTTAATGCAATCAAAACAATAAAATAATTGCCTTGTTGCACACCCTGGTAACCCATTTCACAGAATAAGAACTTGTATTAAGTGATATGAAAGGGGAAGTCTTAGGTTCTGGAGAAAGCAGAAGTAACAGATTGTGCACAGATTTATGGCTGCTCTAGAACATGCAAAAGCTGCCTTAGCAGTGCAGGTGAAAACGAGCAAGAAGACCTGTGAGGTTTGACTACAGCTGGTCCAGCAACATCCCACCATTCCTGCCTCTCCTTCATCTCTCCTTTCCCCATGCCAGGACTGGTTCATGCCTTCCAAGCTCATCTAACACCTTGCAAATCCACCCTGAGGGCTGGTGGTTTGGAGCAAAGCAGATTGTAGCTCACCTTTCCCAGCAGCCACCACATTCCTCATCATTTTTTCTTCCCATTAATCAGTGGCATTTATTTAAGAATAGCAGAGTCAAAAAAAAAATATCCATTCCCCGAAACCTCCCTCTTTGTGTGACTACCCCACCACCCCACTTTTCCTGTCCTTTAAATTACCTGAGCAGATTGTTAGTGAGGCTCTGACTTTACTTTTCACAATCACTTTTTTAAAAACATCCTAAGAAATAATTAACAAATATGTTCCTTCAAAGGCATTATGATCTAATCCAACTCTGCATTCTATTATCACCAATCAGGGTAATATTTGTTTATTATTGTATCATTCAAAGCCAAGATTTCAGAATAAGTGCTCTGTATGTACCCCCTCAGCACTAGTGTGGGTTGTGCACACAGGTTTGGGATGTTGAGTCACTCAGACATGGACAGACAAACAGAGCAGCTGGATGCCACTATGTCTAAGTTGTTCTGCTCATCTTTCAAGATGCTCATACAACGCGAGCTCACACATTGCATGAGCTTTACAAACATCACTTTTTTCAATTTGATTAGTAAAAGGCTCACAAAAACTAGTTCTTTTTCTATAAGAAGAAAATCTGGTATTCTTTGAACAATTTACCAAATTTTACAAACAGCTGGACCCACAGCAGTGCTGCCTAAAAGTGATACTCAGCAGGCAGGCCATTACAGGTGAGGGCAGGGAAGAGAAAACTGGGCAATATTCTTACTAAGGCACAACACAATTAAGAGCAAGTGTCTTTCCAAACTCATAAGGAATTAATATGTCTTCAATATCAATAATAACTTGACTCAAGGTGCAGTGAAACACTCCTTACCCAGGTGCAAGAACCTGAGGAACTCAATCTTCACCATCATGTTACACCCCTGTTTCTCCAAGGGACAAGAACTGAGCCACTGAACACAACAAATATCAAAGTCTCAGCACCTGGGAGGTGAACAGGAGCCACAAGCTTATTTGCATGCATCCAAAAAGCTACATTAAAATAATGCTATTTCTGTTCTATTTCAGACTTCCCAAATGTCACATTTCCAGCTGCACATGCAACCTTAATTTGCCTCCCTCGTGCATCCAGCCTGTGCACGGGGGCAGCCGGGCTGTCAGAGGCAAAATGTGTCTGTGCAGCCCAAGCTCACAATACCTACACCCATGGAAATGCACAATAAAATATGGAAATAACCACCGTAATGATGAAATTCTCCTAACTTCTGGGGGGATGTTTTACCATCTCACATATATTAATTAATACACTGGATTTTTAAACGCTCAGACTAAAGAAAAAAAATCTGTGGAGCGTGCAGCTTCTAACATGCTCTCTCTGTTGTGACTCAGCACCAGGAGGAGGACTGAGTCCTTGCTACCTAAAACAGGTTCCCATCACTGGGGGACAGGGTAAAATATTCATCATCTCACAAGGGGAGAAGGTTATTATCTTCAAAAGATGGCACTGCACTTTTAGCACCATGTGCTGGGTTCATACACTGCTCCAAGGTGGGGTTATGAAGCAACAATCTGTACCCCTGGAGGCTTGGTTCTGTTTTGTTCTTGGGTTGGTTTTCCTTGCTGAGCATATAAAGATTGCTGGAAGATGTGGGGATGATAATTCCTCCCAAGAAACACTCAGGCTTTTTGTACCAGATAATATTAGGCAACCTGGGAGTAAGAGCTTGGTTCCACTTCTTTTAAATTACAGATGGTTTAATATTAATACACCAAGAAAGAGCTGCATATTTCTGGGATCTTATTCTTGCAGCAAGAGATGATCAAAAATCTAACAAAGAAAGAGAACAATGTCTAAAAAAAAGAAAAAGGTTCTATTACTGTAATTTGAGAGGAGGATTTTCACAAATGTTACTTTTAAAATGTACTGACAGAATTGAGAATTTTTTTTTTGCTGAGATGGTTAAATATTTAACTGAATTTTAGTATCAAAATTTTGATCGCGCTTATGAGAAAGTTTGGAAATTATTACTAAACAGAAAAAAAAAACAAAACAAAAAAATGGAGCTATTCCAAACACCTTGGAATGAAAATAATCTGGAAACTATAAGAATATTTCCATGTGTCTGCACTTTTTCATCCATCAGACTTGGGTTGATTTGGTGGTGTTTTTTTTTTTTAACAGCCCTACATTGCTTTTTTTTTAAAAAAAGGCATTTTAGGTCTTCTTTCTAAACACGTGAATTCCACTTATACCATGACTTTACAATCCATATTTTGAACCCGTTTGCCACGAATTACATGTCACCCACAGAGTCAAGCAAACAAAGGCTGTATTTTCCTTTCCCTCCTGCACACTCCCTGCGTCACACGGAGCTGCACAGGGTTTGCAGCCTTGCAGGATGCCACTCCCTTTTCCCGGACCAGAAAACATGAGTCAGACTGTTTAGCAAGAAACAAGAGTTTGCTGGAGAAGCATTTTTTCGTAGCATGTTGTAAACTGGCAGGAGGGAGAGGGCAGAGTTCCAGTCTGGTTTGTATTTATAGATTCATTTAAAAGGGGATGACTAATGGCCAGCATAAATTCGAGACGAAGTCCAAAGTAAAAGTGAAACCTTATTGTTTCATGGGAGAGGAAAAAAAAAGTATATATAAATTATCCAGCCTGGAAGAGAGGAGCAGAGTTTAGAGCTTGTCACAAAGCTGTGATCCAAGCCCACAGCTTGGCCTTTAAGACAGAAGCCAGTGGCTGCCTCTGCAGTGTCCTCAGCAGCAGCATAAGGACACACATGCCCCATGGCAAGCTCTGTTTATGTCTACATTTTAGAGGCTTATATCTGCTTTGAAACTTATCCTTAACCTAATTAAATTCTTTATGGGTTTGCCTGCTCCTGCTGCCCCTACACAGAGACAGACCCAGGTTCCTCTGGGGCAGTGGACATGCCCCAGCCTCCTGGCACACACCCTCAGGGGGCAGAGGTGTAGCTGCAACTACAGCTAAACCAAGACACGTGGAGGAAGGTTAAAAGTCTTGTCAACAAGGGATCAGAAAAAAAAAAACAGGATATGTGATCTTATATAAAGATCCATAGTAACAGCAGCAGAGAGACAGCCACACACAACAAGGGATCCCTGTGCTGCAGGCAAGGTCCACTGCACCTTGAGAGTGGTTTGTTCAGGGCCTTGCCTGCTTCCTGTCCATTAAATTGGTCCCAGCAGAAAGAAATGCCACACTGTAGATGCTGGGCCATTGGCACGGCCCTTACCCAGCATCTCTGACTGATTGTGCAGCCCACACTGGGACCTGTGCTGCTCCAGCCCCAGCCCAGGCACACCCTGAACCTCCTGGCTCAGCACCAGCTCAGTGCTGGGGGACCTGGCAGTGTGGCAGTGCTGACACACTCCTTGTCTTTCACACTCTTTACTTACCCTGTGCACCCATTAAAACTCAGACAAAACTTACCACCTTCTTAGTTAATTGATTTATTAGTGGGAACAGTCTTACAGCAATAACTTCCAAATTAGAATTCCCCATTTCTGACTCTTCTAAGGGTGTTCTAGGTTCCCCCATCCAGTAAAAAGGTCACCTCTAAGGTACCATAACATTTCTGTCAGCACTTGGGACAGCTGCCATCACTCAGGATGGGGCTGCACCCCAAAAATCCCTGATTCCAAAGGCAATCTCCTTCCAGCACAGCCCCATGGACAAGATGCAATAAACTCCTAAGCAATCAGCTCATGCAGTGCTCCTCTGGTGGGGGTTGTTCTGAACACTCTCCATGGCTCAGTCACCACCATTCTGTCTTCACTGGGGTATGGCAGGAACCCCAGGGAAGGCAAAGAAGATGGCAGGCAAAAAAAACCTCCCTTTGCTTTTGGCTGGAAAGCAAATAATTTTCCACTTCTACTTCCATTTTTCAAATTACACTCATCCAGTTCTTGTGCTGTCTTATTAAATCATATATGAATAAATGTTGCCTAAGAATTAAACATTTCTCTGAGAGACCCAATTTAGCCGTTAGCCATGGTACAATGTTTTGAGATAATTTAGTGGTGGGCACAAACAACGAAAATCATATGGAAACTGTCAAAAATTAAAATAATTTCTAGCCCAAAGCTGTATTTATAGCACAATGCTTAAGTCTCAAAAAGTGAGATCAGATTACTGGTTCAGTGTACCAAAAGAAAGCAATAACAAAAGCCTTGCTTATAAAGGTGTGATGAAAAAGATTAATACAAACCTGAAATCAGTAATCTGAAAGACTACTTTATCATACCGTGTCTGAGAGGCATTGGGGAAATATTGACTCATTGGTCATTCAGTGTTTGAAAACATCACACTTTTCATTACACACAAAGCAAGGTCTTTCCATTTTAGCTCAGTGTGACACCGTTATCACTGTAAATTACCCCAGCACTGTCTCAAAACCCAGAGAACACAACAAGTTTTATTCTTCACTAATGCTGTAAAAAAAAAGATGGGCCCAGATTTCCGAAAGTATCGCAGGTCGACAGGGCTTAAACACCCAAATGCTTGAGCAAATTCTGAATCACATTCCTGATTCTGCCTGGTCGCTTTGAAAATCTGAAAATAAGTTTTCTACCCAAAATATTTCTGGGCACCATTTTAACTCCACAATCCAGACATTATTGATGAAGTATGGACTGCATCACACTTAATATATTAGCATTCAATTAGGATCCAGTTTCTGATTGTCCACATTAGAAATATCCTTATCAAAAACACGCAGATGGGAGAAGATTTTAACAATTATTCTTTTCACACAGATTCACAGAAAGAAGTCAGGCAAGTATTTCCTTATAAAAATTAATGGAGGTTTGCTAAACTGCTCAATGGTTGAAACTAATTTCTTTTAATCACCAAGCAAATTAAATATTAAGAAGATACATTTCCCATTTATTTCATAAATTTCTGCGCAAGCAGGAATAAAGATTTCCCACGTGGCCAAAATCTGAAGAGAGAATGAATTAAAAGCCAGATTTTCAGACTCAACTGAACCCTGTGGTCTCCACTTGAGAGAGATGTTTGATTTTCCAGCTTCCCTTCCCATATCATGCTGCTGCAGAGCAGCTCTGGAGGTGAGAGCTGGAGCAAGGCTTGGCCACCTTGAGGAGAAGGACTTGGGGTGTTGGTGAGACCCCACATGTCCAGCCCTGGGGCAGCCAAAAGCAAGAAGGATGTGGAGCTGTTGGAGTGAGTCCAGAGGAGAGCACAGAGATGATCAGAGGACTGGAGCGTTTCTCCTGGGAAAACAGGCTGAGAGAGTTTGGGTTGTTCAGCCTGGAGAAGGGAAGGCTCCAAAGAAACCTTACAGAGCCTTCCAGAACCTACAACAGAGATGGAGGGGGAGTTTGGATAAGGAAATGAAGTGAAAGAAGGCAGGTTTAGATTAGATATTGGGAAGAAATTCTTCCCTGTGAGGATGATGAAGCCCTGGCACAGGTGGCCCAGAGAAGCTGTGGCTGCCCCATCCCTGGAAGTGTTCCAGGCCAGGTTGGACAGGGCTTGGAAAAACCTGGGCTAGTGGAAGATGTCCCTGTAGGTGAGTGTAACTAAATGATCTTTAAGGTCTCTTCCAACCCAAACCATTCTCTGATTCCATGATTTTTTCCTGTGCACAAATCCCTGAAAACTGACAGACCTGCAGTGGAATGGAATAAAGGACAACTTTGACTGCCTTAGTACTTCCTTAAATTCCTTCCCACACCTACTTTTTCTTTCGAGTTTCTCCTGTACAAACACACAGTGCAGTGGCTGAGGAAGCTTCCTACAATTAAAATCTCTGTATTTAAAGCCAGACTCTTCTGCCAATTAGTGTTCATAGGAAACATATTTTGCTTACATATTTACACACACCAAAAAGTAATTTTACACTTAAACAGTGATGGTTTGTATTCTGACAAAGAAAACCAGCAGTGTACATCCTGTGTGTGTGTGCAGCCAGTAGGAGACAGCAGGCAAGCAAGGGCTATGAAAAGTTCAGCAGATATCATTATGCACAATATACTTCTCATTTCTCAACAGCATGAACAAATTCTGGCACTGTGGTTCTTTATGAACAGCACTTGACCCCCAGGTGGACCGTTCACATCATCTCCAGAAAAGCTTGAAGAGGGTGGCCCCTGATGAGCCCAGGATGATCCAGGGAATGAAGCATTTGAGCACAACAGCTCAGGTCAACACTGCTCCGTGAACAACTTGATTCCTTCGAGAGCAATAAATCTGACGTCGGGCAAAGGAAAACCTGCTGCTTCTGGAAGCACAGAATGCTCCTGCTGGTAAGAGCTCCCCCAGCCACTCCAGGGGAGTGAGAATCTGTTTAATGAAGATTTGAGGAAAGATATTGGCAAGGCAGTTGTCTCTTTTTTTGACCCCATTTTATCTCGTTGCTGCCTCCTAAACTTTGCTGGCTGTGAACATGCTCCTGGCCAAAAGCTGGACCTCTCCTGGGCTCTGCCACTGCCTACAGTGGCTGAGGCAATTGTGCTCCACGAGGCTTCAAATGCTGCTCACAACCACAGCACTCCCTCCTGCCAGAGATTAAAATCCAGAGATTCACAGTTCTGTGGGTTCAAGAGCCAAGAGGAGTCTGCATGGGAGCTGCTTTCCCTCTCCTGAAATCAATTCCAAACAACAAGGCAAGCAATAACACTCTCCTAGCAGGGCTGAGAGCCTGGGGAAGCTGCACCCACAGGCACCAAGCAGCCTGGCATGGCTCAGGGTGGACAAGCTCAAGGTGCTGCTGTGCCAACCTGCAGCTGGTGACCTCCTTCGTGCTGCTCTGTGGTCACCAGGTCCTGCAAAGGGAGCTGCAAGTGATGATGCAGCACCTTGTAGAAGTCCTGGGGTGGTTCAACTCTCTAAACCAGGGCACCAGCGAGGCAAGACACCAGTCAGTGCCCACGGTGTGGAGAGGCTGAGCCACAGCTGCAGTTTCAGGAGTGGAAGCACAGAGTTAGGGGCAGCTGTGCCTCTGCCAGCTCGGGTGGGCTGGGCCCCTTTTGCCAGCAACCTTCCCACCCCACCAATGCAGGTGGCTGTGAGTGTGCATAGGAAGCCCAGACAAAAACCTGAGTGGGATGGAAAAGCTTTTAACTCACTGCAAAAACAACATTATTTCTCCTCTAGATCTGTTTCTCAGATGGGTCAGCTACACAAATGTATCCCAGTGTAGAACTGGAGAGAATGAACCTCGTGGCCCCACCAGCACTGGAGAACTCCTGGATGACCCAAAGCCTTTGGTCTGCTCCCCCCTTCTCTATCCACCACTCGAGGCTCACACCAGCCTTGCTCACCACCAGCAGCCATTCACTGCCTTTAAGTGCTTTCCAGGCAGCATGCATTGCTTTGCTCCCATGGCAGGGCCCTTGGGACATCACTGTCATCTTTAAAACCCATTTAGATTGCAGCCAAAAAGCTTGGGTACGTTTCCTGGTCCTCTGTAAGGTGTGCCCTCCTCGGGAGGGTCTGCAGGATGGACGGTGCTGGAAAACACGCCATTCCCATGCCATGGAAAATGGATGTGCTCTTGTAAAACCACTGATGTCATTTTTTCGCTAGTGAGGGTTTTTTTCAGAGCCATTGACATCCCAGAAATAAAATTTAAAAAAAAAAAGAATTTGTGCCTATTTCTTCTGGCTAGCCCAGAGTTTGCAGGGTGCTTCCCCAGCTTGTTCTGTACACCCAGCTTCTGTCTGCCTGTTTTGTTTTGGCTGTTCTCATTTACATGGTACTTCCTCTCCCTGTGTGGATTTCAAGGTTAGACTGGGGTCAAGCTGTATCTTTTGCAAATCAGGATGTAAACAAGTCTGGATAACTCATGTGATAGGGCTCTGCCCGCCCCCTTTTCTGTTTGGGGTGGTTTTTTTTAGATTTATATTAGCATCAGAAATGATCCAGGATCCTTTTAAAGATCCAATTTCATACTTTCCAGCATCCAGTAAATTGGCTACATAGCAGGAAAATGCCAAGTGCTCTGAAATAACCAGAGCAAAAGATGCTACAATAAGAAGCCCAGCACACAAAAAACTCACCCAAAGAGCAATATCCCGTCAACTAGAATTTGCTACTGTAGTAAAAAGAGCTTGAATTTTACGTTCCAACAGAAACGTCTCCATAAAGCACCTTCACACGCCAAAAAGAGGGAAAAAAAGGTTTGATTAGGGATGGAATAGGCTTAGAATAATTCAGGCTGGTGAATCCTTGCCAGCTGCACTCCTCCACACATTCCTGCCTGCATTCTGATCTCATTATGCGCTGGGCGAGAGCGAGAGCTTCACTGGAACAGTTCTCACCCATCTGCATCCTCTTCTTCCTTCCCAAACTGAAGGAGGATGTATATTTATAACCTCCTTTGAGATACCGTGTGGGTTCAGGGAGCAAAGGCAGAGCAGGGTGGTGTGTGCTGGGCAGGGCACGGGAGCGCTTGTACAGGTGAGGCACGTGTGTGTTTTCCTGTTCCTCCTGCATCATAAAGGCAAGGCTTTGTTTCAGATGGGTACATCAGCTGCCCTAATACCTCACAGGTTCTGAATTAAGACCAAAGCTTATGCTCAAACATCAATTTTTCCTCCCATGGGTGTTGAGCATATTGGGATGTATCAAGCAGGGTCCCCTAAGGATCTGTCCCGAATCCAGGTCGATCCAGTGCTCTCACTAATGACTCTGCTCGTAGGAAGGATGATGCAGAAGGTGCAGATGCTGGGGAAGGTTGTGACTGTTTTGAAAGACTGTCTTAGAATTCACAACAGTCTCGATGAATTGAGCAAAGAGCCTTAAATCAAGACATTCAACACAGGCAAGTAAAGAAAGGGCAAATCAAACAAACAAACACAAAATGAGAAATGACTGGTTAAATAAGAGTACTGCAAAATGAGGGCTGGGAGTTATGGAGGACCCCAGGTGGAATATGACTCAACACTGACACACTACAACAAAAAAAGCCAAGCTCATCCAGTGATGTATTCATACGACCGATGCGTGTCAGACATCAGAAGCAATTATTCCTTTTCATTAAGCATCAGTGAAACTTCTCTTAGGGTGCAATTTGGAATGCCATATTTTACCAAAAATACAGACAAATTTGAGAGGAAAGTATCCTGCTATATGGCAAAGCTGAATTCTTCTCCATTTGGTCTAGAAAAGAGGAGACTCAGGAGAGTATGACAGGAGCTTCCAACATAGTAAACAAGAATATGTGACAGATAACATAGGAGTTCACTTAATTCAGAGGGAGCAATATATAAGCTATACATAAGGAAAAGTTTTCTAAGAATAGTTAAGAGCTGCAGAAGGATATCTGCAGGGTATCTCTGTGTCTGCCTAATTATCCCTGCCTCTCAGCATGGCTGATGATCCCAGGCTGCCTGCACTGTGCCTGCCTGATTGTCCAATGTCAAAACCGGCTGCTCCGAGCTCGTTGTGTTCTCTCTGCTCCATGCAATGTTTCACAGCACTGCTTTGCATTCTGATGGTGTCGAGTTCCCTGCAGGACTGCATCGTTCTGAGTCACAGCTCCACTACAAGTGTAGCTGGTCCCAGGTTTCCGGCCTCACCCGCTCCCGCCGGAGCGGCACAGACGAGCACTGCTCAGGGCAGGTTTCTGCCAAGGACACAAAGACACAAAGGCAAGCTGAGCAGCACATTAGCTCAGCATGCCAGGAAAACGTGTGGGGCCTGCTTCCAAAGCCCAGGAAGGCAGGTCACCCTGCTTCATGAAGAGCCAAGGTAACACCAGGCCGGTCTCCAGCAGCATCTTCTCAGGGAAGTGCATCTCCCAAATCCTTCTCAGCACTGAGGTTCACTGGCAGCCCTTGCCTCACAGAGAAGCCAGGTCCATCCAAGGTTATCACTACCAAAAAGAAGGAAGGACAGCAATTCTTCAGCTGCTTATGACAGTAAAAACATTTTTGCTTATCTGGGCAGCATTTATCCCTCCACTGTTCCTGCACTTGGGCTCTGCCTCTTCAGCTGGCACAGTAATTTCCTGGGATTGGTTTTTCCAAGTTCTCTCACAATCAGTAAGAGGGAGTCTTGCTGGAACACCCAAGGTATAGCTGCCTTTCTGGAGTAAAGCACCATGGGCAAGCTGAGGATCATGCCCAAAATGGGAAGCTCAAACAGCACAGGTATCACCAGACTACTGACTGGGAGCCTGTCAGTCATTCCCTTATGGATTAGTGCCATGGGTTCTTTCCAGGGCTCTTCTTCCGGATGTAACAGCCCTTGTGAGAAGCCCAAAGGACCTGAGTAGTTCCAGAGAGGAACAAAAAATAAAACCCTCTTTGTCTCAGAGCTGGAATGTGACCCAATGTGTACATATGGGAAAAAATAATTGGAATAGAAAAAGCCATGGGCAATTGGGCAGATGATGTGCCTGAGAACTTTGAACATCTGTTGTGTGGTAAATATGCAACCATCAGCTTTTCTCCATAGTCTATAAACAAATTCAAATAAAAGAACAGGATGATAGCTTTTATTTATATGAAACTGTCTATCATAGAAGCCCAGGAATGAACACACCGTTGTAAAACACTAACCTGACAGATCAGCTCATCTGCTGACCACTGTTAACAGTTTGCAGAGTGCATTTCCTCCTAAACAACCTGGATAAAATAGGGCTTTCACGGAATCAGCTCTGCTCTGTCCCCTCTTTCCCTTTGAAGCCCTCCTCTAACACACCTCCTCCTCCTCTAACATGCCACTTCTTCTGTGGGCCCCCTCTCTGATGGATCTATTTCCTGCATGGATCAGCTTCCACCTTGAACATGCTGGTGTTCCAAGGTCACACCACTCACCAGAGCTTTGAACACGGGAATTCAGCCTTCTCTCACTTTGCAGGAGCTCCCTAACCCTCCACCACTTCTTAGTTCTCATTCAGCTTCCCCACACCTCTACCCTGCCATGGGGCAACAAGGACAAGTGCTTGGCTGCTTTGAACAAAATGTTTCATGGTTTCCTTGCACCTTCTCCCAGTATCCTCTGCCATCCCCCTCCAGCACTTCGGGGACAGGCTTTCTGAAAGGACATCCTTTTTCCTGTGTGTTTATAATGCCTGGCACAGCCCAGTCTCTCCCAAAACGGAGGCTTGCGGGTGCTGCGGTAATAAAAATAAATAGAGGCCTCGCCATTAATTCACCTTCTTTTTCTATGCAGGAAATTGTGATTGGCAGGAAGAATTTGGGTCAGACGTGCATTTTGTGCTATCTCATTGAAAGCAATAGAGCACTGGGAGATGGATCTGGTAATGTTTAAAGCCAGAAAGCACAAGAAAAAGAGTCACCAAAACTCCAAAACACACCCCCTGCTACAAAGACAGCGAATCACCATCACCGAAGTGATACTTTTTTTTGTTAAAAGAAGGTAAGCACACTTCATTTACTGCAGCTTAGTGGCACACTATCAACCACAGGGATATTTTATTACTATTAAATTGTTGCTTTTCATGAATAGATTCTTGGCCAATGGCTGAAGTAAAGCAGCAGCAGAAGATGAGGAGCCTGCAGAGAGCTCAGCTGATAAGAGAATGGGTTAAAGAGAAACTCCTCTTATTTGTGTGACAATCATCTTGTGAGAATATTTTCAGTCTGTGCTATTTTTGGTTCCCAGTGAGATCGTTCTTACAAGAATATGGAATTAGAATTTGAATACAGGCATAGTAAGAGCACTTTGCATGTGTGCCCACACACCCCTCCTCCCCCCACACCTCCATCAGGGAGCTCCACTGCTGAGCAAGGTCAAATTATATCAATAAGGCACTGCAGAAAACCTTTTACATTCCCAGATTGGTTAGAGAAATTAAACCTCATCTCCTGGGATTTTCAAATCAAGGAATGTTGTTTATTTTAAGGATCACTGTAGCATTATATTTATGACTTACTAATCACCTTGGCTTGAAAATCTATGTCAAACAAGGAAACTATTGCACCTAAAAGATTTGCACGGGATGGCCAGATCCTGTCTGTAGCCACATGGTCTAATGGAAAGAAAAACCTTTTCTGCACAGAGAATTTGAAATTACAGACATGTCCCTGCAATTATGGACTGAGTTACTTAACCTTCCTGACACCAATGTTCTCCCACAGGTCTCTTTAGGGCAGGAGCAACTCTCGGTGCAAGCTTGTTGCAGGAAGAGATTTACTGGAGTGATTGAGGAAATTAGCAACTTTTGGTGCAGCTTGCACGCTCCTGGTGTGGTTTTAGCTGTGCCTGCACGTGGCTGCATTTGGCCTCTGCTTTTACAGAGCCCAGGAGAACCCTCAGCACGGCAGAGGGGCAGCACAGGACACCTCTCGTGCCGTGTCCCCAAACCAGACCTCCACAGTGAGCCCTGGTGGTGCTGAGCTCGGAGCAGAAGGGAAGTCCCTGCTGCACAGACACCCTTTGCTTGAGACAAGAGACAAGGTGTGACAGCACAAGGAGGCCAGGGGCAATTTTAGGCAGTGCAGCCCTGTTGTCTAACAGGACTGGTTTCCATCTGGTGCTGATCATGTAGAGTCACTGCGCAGCAGCTGACCTGGGCAGCAGGATGGGAGCCTGTGTTTCACTCAAGACTTAAAAAAGGCTCTTAACGAACTCAGTTTTGTTTTCCAATGATGTAAGTTTTAAAAATTAGCCTCCCAAGGGAGCTAGAGGATACACTTGAACGCTTATTCATGGTAAACAGCTAGAAAGGTCTGTTTGTGCTACTCCTGCTCGAAACTGTAATGCACTTCTTTATCTTCGTAGTATCAAAAGTACAAGGCACTGATTGTGCTTTCAGCTGAAGTAAACCCACCACAATCAAATCAAACCTCTAATGCTGGGAAAGAACTGGGCTGTAAGCTCTGCTGATTGAGGAGTCATTATAGCATCACATCCCTACAGTTCACATCCATAAAAGACAAGGTAGAACATCACTGGTACAGGATCATAAACCACATACCGGCAAACAGAGGCTTTATATTTACTGACTCTTCTAATGGAGTTTTAAAATGTGTCCTTAATTTGTCAATGAACATTCACATAATTGCATAAACATTAAACGCACGGCGCTGATTAAGCAGAATTGCAAAATCATTGCTTGAGGTTTTCAAATCCCTTTCCAGACGTTAAGGAATTGATCCTTGTGCCAGTCAGTGAGGGGTATGACCACTGGCACAGCACAGTAAACTGAAGCAGGAGGACTAAGCTGGACTCAGTGATCCTTGTGGGTTCCTTCCATCTCAGCATGTTCTGTGATTCTGTGACCAAGCACCTGACCTCAGCTTTTTGCAGGCTACATCTGCACTCTGTAGAGCAGCACAGTCCTGACAGTCAGATCACTCAGACTGGCTGGATTTGGCTGGATTAGACTGAAACTCTTTTTCAGCTCTGGGTTTCCCCAGATGTCAAGGTAAGGAAGGCAGAGATGCACACACCCAGGTCTTGTCTCACCACGGAGAGCCTGGACATGGTCCTGGCTCCTCAAGCTCAGACATCACCAAATGAGGAGGAATGAAAGGTAGGACTAGAATTCATGACTCTCAGTTCCCACCACTATCTGTAGTTTACAAGAGTTCCTTAAATATCATAAGCTTAAAAAGAAATTAATGTAAATTAATGAGAAATATTAAAAAATGGCACAGACGAAAGAAATGGCAGGTTCAGGGAACCAATCTATCCTGCTGTGATTCTCTCTGACCTCTAAACTCACTTGATTCACCTACAATTTCATCCTCACTTTCTTTCCAGTGCCTTCCCTCTGACTTTACCTAATTCCTAGCAGGTATCAGTGGGAAAATCACCTCAAAAAAAGAATTGTAGCTTAAGCTGCTGTTGCCAAATTGAAATCCTATGACACAGTTCTTAAGCCAAACAGTTACCAAACAACATGATCAGACAATTCAACGAGAAGTATGTGAGTTTTCGAGGGCTACAATGACAGCAGTTCTTGCCACCTATGAGCTCTCAGTTGCTCTCAAATGCAACCCATGCAAACCCAAACCGTTGAGCCCCAGCCCCTCAAAACCAGGGAGATGCCATGAAAACAGCCCACAAAGCTTTCTGCCCCAGTGGCCTACACAGCTGATCAGACAGCAAATTTGGGGAGCCAAGAAACATTTAGCAACAGGCAACGACAGCAGAGAAATCTTAATGGGGTGGAGAGGAGAACTCTGCCCCAGAAACACAGATCCAGCAGAATGGCAGATGTCAAACTTTGACCACTTGCATGTTGTGAGGAAGAAGTGGAACCTGCTATCATGAGTGAATTTTAAAATGCCCAAATCTCTGCAGGGAAGAAGTTCAGTGTAATGGCTGCACTCGGTGCTCCAGGCTGGCTTTATCCAAGGACTCTTAGTCCATCCTGAGTATCTGTTTTAATCCACTTTGAAAGCAGATTACACCAGCTCATAAAAGGCAGGATGCTGTGGGCTGAGAGTGCCACAGAGCAAGGCAGGTTAGGGAACTTTATGTTCACGTGTGCTGTAATTCCCCCAAGGGTTCCAGCAAAAGGCACAAGAAAGTCCCAGTAACACTTCACCCAGCACTAAGTAGTTTCTACTAGACCTCATTTAGGTCTTTGTAAAGGCTCTGATTTGACTCATTATTTTACCTGCTCTACTAAACTGAGGTCAACTTCATTTCTTTACAACTCACACAAACAAATGGATCTCAAGACACCTTTCCAGTGTCCTATCACAGATACCCTTGTTAGAGGAGATGCAAAAAAAAAAAAAAAAGAGGATTTGTAAAAAGAAATCTTCAAAATGGTGTAAAGGATTTGCCATATTTCTGAAACAAAAATTTTAGGGTCTATTTCCTCAGAATTCACAGGGTTCTTGCTTTAAGTTAAAACCAGTCCTAAAAAAAGACATTTTGGTGAAAAGCCACATTTCTGGAGGTTTCTGCAACAAGCTGCTAAGAATAAAACTGTATTCATTCCCATTAAAGGACATGAGGCTCTCGGGGGCAAAGGACTAGTATTTGCTTTGTAAAGCACAGATCAGCTTTTGTGAAAACATTGGTTGACATGATAAAACTGATGTGGTGATGTAGATTGACACAACATATTTTATTACTCCCGTTTCTCAAGAGGTAGCAGCACCTCCTCCCACCATAGGCAGCAGGAATTGTAGATGGGCAGGGCATCAAAAAATAATGTCCTCTCAAAAATTAATGAATGCTAGCAAAAAACAAACCCCAAAGATCATGAATTGAAACTTCCAGATCCAATAATTTCCAAACAGCACAGGGTTAACCCCTGCACAGATATGTGGATACAAAAAAAAAAGGTTCTGGCTCCCTGGTCTGCAGACTTTGTACAAAACTTCTCCCCTCTGTTTGAGATTAGGGGAGCTCTATGGCTACTCTAATTTGCAGCATTTGAAACAATCTCTAGGGGCTAAAAGGGAGTCAAAGACAGGGATGACAAACAGGCATCCCTGCATTTCTCATAGGCACACCCCTTTTCCTTTGTTTTCCTCATTTTCGTGGCAGGAGAGAAAATGCTGATAAGAGTAGCAAATTTAGTTCTGTGACCACATCTCCCATGCAGATAAGGAGACCCTCCCTGGACCAACACCACCTGCTTTAGACCACAAATGTACCTCAGAGATTAGACACCCAGTGAGCAAAATCTGCTTTAGATCTCGCAGGAAAGGGGAGGCACAAGAGTCGGTTTGGACAATCAACTCTCCCTGTCCCAGCCCTGCACGTCCAAAAGCCCTATCGAACCCAGAAGGCCTTTTGTCTTCTCTAGAGCCAATCTCTAAGGCCACGGATTCTGCTGGGTTTGCTTTAGCTCGGATATGTAGTGTCAACACAACAGCGGCTCCGGCTGCTCGCAGATTGGTGGAGAAAGTAGGTCAACACGAGACAAGCTGTTCTCAGAGTAGCATTTCCCTCTCCTCTCCCTTCCCTCTTTGTAAATGAAGAGTGCTAAACTAGTTGCTCTGAAAGGCTCAGAGGCGTTCACCCTGTCAAACAGGGGTAGAGCCATTTTGCTGAGTGTGTCACAGTTCTGGATGATTATTTATTATGCAATTTAGAACAATGTGCCATGTTTGTAATAGGCGTCGCAGGAGATGCCACTCGCTGGTGCTAAAATTCAAATTAATTACTAAAAAGCTGGTTTGAGTATTAGAAAACACGGGGAGTATGTAAGCAAGACTAAAATAATTATAAATATTAGATGAATATTCATGACAAATGCAAATTTTACACCATTCATGGTTTTGCGTCGCAGAAAATGAGTTTCGCAGTTGTATGTCAAAGGAACAGTCAGAAGCTGTGTTTTAACTCAGAGCACACTGTATTTAGAGAAAAGGTCTTCCATGTTCATCAAACAAAAAAAAACTCTAACAAACCCATGGAATCCCTGTGCCCTGCCTGAGGCAGCAGCACCGCTCAGCACACGGATCTGCAGCATGAGAAGACCCATTCTGCCAATCCCATTTACCCTTTACAGATAACTACACAATTATTCTCAGGTGAGAAATACAAAGCAGGAAGGAGAAGGACCCATGGATGGATTAGTCACCAAACAGTGGAAATGAGCAAGCTAATCCTACATATGATTTATCTCCTGTTCACACTCTGAATTATATCAGGAACATTTAGAGAGCAGACTGGTGACTCCTTAAACTTCTCTGCATAGTTCAGCTACCTCCCTGTGTATGTCCTAAGACTCTCATCCTTAGAAAACAGAAGAAATCACTTTAAATTCATGCATGTCAATACCAGATATTTCTCTCCCTCAGATCATATCTATGATGAAGTACCGAGGGCAAGAGTTCTACAACCAAAAATCTGCCTAACTTTCCTTGCTCAAGAAATACTGTTAAATTCAAGAGGAGTATTCATGAGTTAAGGAAGCCAGATCTGGAGTTGAATCTCATTCAAGTCCTCTGGAAGTCAATGGAGCCACTCTCAATGACTGTAAAATAAGGATTGGGGGTGTGCCCATGTTTAGTATTGGAGATGCATTTTTCCATGGTACATATTTTTCCTATATATACTGCAAATTTTTCTCTTAATTTCTTTTTCCTTTGCTTAGAGTATGACTTGTTGTTAATGAGCATTAAATCCACCTTGGTTTTATCCTACCCTTTGAGTCTTTGCATAAGTATTTTGACAAATTTTCCCCTTAACTGCTACCCAGTTACCTCTTTTTCAAGGGAAAAGAAGCCGTACTTTGTTCCACCTTTGGACACAAGCTACATATCAGGCAAAGTTTCAGAGGGAGAAAGCCTCTTCCCTTTTGTTCTAAACCATCACAGCTATTGGGCTCATTACTCCTACTAGGGCTAATGACAAATCCTCCACTGTCAGTCAGGTCAGAGGAGCCAGACATGGATGCAGAAGACATGGGAATAGCAGAGGAAGTACTTTTTCACTTGAGACTTCTGGTGCAAAGACCTGCAGGGAGAAGTGCAAGTAAATAGAATTTTATCTTCAGGGTAGCTGTTCAATCATGGACCAGGAGCCAGTAATGCCAGGTCTTGTTCAAACAGATCAAAAAGTGAAGGCCAGCCCTAAAGAACACTCATTTCTCTTATATATTTTGTTTACACTCACAAGCAGAAAGAATCACATGATAGTTTATCATCACACTATCTGTATGGACAAGGCTTCAAGTAAACAAGGAGAGAGTTGACTAACGCAGCAATAATATTTCCAAAGAAATTTCAGACTAGCAATTAAAAAGAGAGGTTTTTGAGCAACGTGGAATATGTTCCAGCCAGACCTAGTCTGTAAGTGTCTTATTGAATCGCTGTTACATTACTGAAATTACTGCCTTGAAGCTCCAGCCAAGATCAAGCCCAGCTTCTGGCAAACAGGCACTGTGCTTTCCATCCCTCACCAAGGGAGACACGGGCTCCCCCCTGGCACTGAGGGGCTGGAGCATGTCCAGAGAAGGGCAATGGAGCCAGGGAAGGGGCTGGAGAACAACTCTGACAAGGAGCAGATGAGGGAGCTGGGGATGTTTAGCCTGGAGAAAAGAAGGCTCAGGGGTGATGTTATCACTCTCTGCAACTTCCCAACAGGAGGTTGTGGCCAGGAGGGGGTCGGGCTCTGCTCCCCGGTAACAAGTGACAGGACAACGGGAAACGACCTCAGGTTGCACCAGGGAAGGGGTAGGTTGGATGTTATGGAAAACTCCTTCCCCAAAGGGTTGCCAAGCACTGCACCAGGTTGCCCAGGGAAGAGTCACCAACCCTGGAGGTATTTAAAGGACGTGAGGATGTGGCACTTTGGGAGGTGGGTTAGGGGTGGGATTGGCAGTGCTGGGTTAACAGTTGGACTCGATGATCTTAAAGGTCTTTTTCAAACTAAATGATTCTATGAAACAGTCACATGACAGGTACAGAATTATCCCCCCACTTCAGTAGTGACACACTTCCCTGAGTAATTCCCTCAACTGATGAGATTTAGGCAAACTCTGGAGGAAGGAAACAGTGAAAAGGATCACACAAAGTGACCTGGCAGTACCCTGGGTCCCTGGAGCACAGCTCAGAAATTATGGAAATGAGAATATCTCCTGCTCAGTTATATTTGCTTCACTGTAGTCAGTGTCAATTGAACTTTACTGTTCACTTACACATATTTTTGCCTTGCTCCATCTCTCCCTTACTTTTAGCAATTGTAGTTGAGTCTTCCTCTATGATTTGTTTAATATCAGAGGAGGGGAAAGAGAGAAAGAGAGATACTCGATCTGATGTGGGAACACGTTCTCCTTTGTATCAAAGAGCCATCTGCTAATTTACAAAATACAAACAAAGTTACTGGATGTGCAAGAACCCCTGTTGGGAAGCCAGGCACAAACAGTGCCTGTACCACGTCAAGGAGTGCTGTGTTTATTCTGGAATGCACAGCTCTCCGGGTTTCTTTTATCTTTGGGCATTTTTCCTCCTTCTTCTCATTTTATTGATCTAAGTTCAGCATACTGAATAAGCTCTACCAAAATAATAAATACAGAATATTTATAGAACGCTTTTCTCACTGTAAAAAGCACTTTCCTAGACAGAAACAGAAATCATATGGAGCAGCAAGTATTCTGCAGGCTGTGCAGGAAAGGTTGAAAGGAAGCTCTGCCTCCTCCAACCTGTTTTGAAGCCCCAGTCCCTGTTGACCCTCTGTTTTTGGAGCAGTTGTGTGACACAAGAGTCAAGTCAGTCCAACAGCTCTTTTCATCCTCTGTCCCCACCTCCTCTGTGCACCATGCAGGGCAAGGCACAATGCAACATTCAGGAAATATCTCAACCTTTTCCTTTTTCAGTTGTTCTGCAAGTAAGACATAGGTTAAAAAGCTGGGGAAAAAAAAAAAAAAGAGAGAGAGAAGCCAGAGATCCCCCCCTGCTCTAATCTGCAGCGAGCAGAGCCATGGGCAGCAGTTACTGTGGTCAACCAGCTCACTGTGGGCTCACCACAGACTGGGAGAACAAATGCCACCCTCCAGAAGAGAGAAAAGAGATCATCCCAAAGGAATTTATATAAAGTGGTTGTTAGCAGCAGTGTATGTTTAGTGTTGAGACCTTTTTTCTTAATTTCAGCCGGTGCTGAGGTTTTAAAACAGCCAGAAATATTTAGGGACCTGCAGTCTGACCTGCAAACCAGTTGCCTAAAAACTGGAAGTCTGTATGGCAAAGATAAGGGCTGGGGACAAAACACAACTAACACACTACTCAGAAAACAGACTACTGAATGACCCATTTCTTATAAGATGGACTAAAATGCATTTAAATTGGAAGTTTTTGGGTCTATGTTTTCACACAAATTTAACATTCCAGTATCTTACCACACTGACAGGCCTGAAAGGTAGAGCAGAGACAGCAGCAAGAATAAGCTAAACACATTTTTCTCTTCCTTGTGCCTCAGCTCAGGTGAGAAGACAAAAAACAACCCCAAAACATTTCAAAGAAGTCAGAATCCCCACGGGACTCTGTGGAGTTGATGGAATCTGGCCCACGGGGCCAACCTGACGTCGTGCATCTCCCCAGCACGGCACGGCTATGTCAGCAGAGACACAGCTCCACATCAAAGCAGCTCCCCTGTTTCTGAACTCAAACCAACTCCCTGAAGGACAGGAGAGTGTTTTCTCCAGCCTGAGGAATCTGGGAGCAGCTTGCAAGGTGCCAGCTCCCTGTCTCTGCGCTGGTGGTGTGGAGATGTGTCGTACCCCTGTGTCTGCTCCAAGCTCAGGCTCCCTGTGCAGACCATGATAAGGGTGTCAGTTATAGTGACAGCCTTTAGCTGTGGACTTGTGCCCATCAGGAGGCAGCCTGAGGTCACCAGGATCACTGCACAGAGCCTGCATGGAGAGTTCCTGCTGGTAACAACTTCCAGGCATCAAGTCCAGGGCTGTGAAATGGCGACACAAAGCCCTGGCAGTAGTGCCAAGTCTGTTGAGCTCAATCCTGTGTTCTTGAAATACAAACTTTAATTTAAACTTGCAAGTAAAGTCTGGTGCATTGCAGATTGGCAGCTGCAAAAATGAAATCAGGAAACCTATGTACTGGGTTGTAAAATCCCAAATGCAAATGGAAACAAATGAACGTGAGACTGCCCAGTGTCTCACAAAAAAACTAAGAAACCTTTTAAATATTGCAAGAGTCTCAGAGACCACCAGTGAGTCCATGCAGGTAAGTATGTGCATGCTTATACACACATCCTGCTGATATGAACAAGAATTAAATGAGTTACAGTTTGTCTCCTAAGCTAACTGTCCAAGAAGTCACAAATTGCCATAGTTAAACCAAAGACTTGTACTTCCTGGAAAGCAGATCCAGGCTGGATTAAGACTGGGTTTTTCAATATGTAACTTACACAAAATAAACAACAAAACTCTGCTTTCTCTGATGTTCGAGACAACTATTCAGTATCTATATTCTTAAACTATACTCGTGCTAAGATTTGCCAAGCGTGTGACAGTGTAATTTCTATATTCCTCCTCTTCCTTTCTATCCAAAAAACCACACTGTTTATCTGAAAAACAGCAGAAGTGAACCTGGATCCAGTGGAACCAGCAGGAGTTCTGCTAATTTATAGGACAATGGATTTTACCCAGTTCATTTGAACAAATGGTCCTGAGAGTGCAGCAAACACCTCATCCACTGACCTTTCAACTTCCTCTTACTGGAGGGTTAGAAAGCTTATTTCAGAAAAAGCCATTACCAAAGTTTTTTCTGTTTTTCCAAGGGAACAACCCATTTTCAAGAAATGTTCCAGTATTCCAGGGTATCCAGTACCCTGTAGTCATTCTACCATTTCCAGGGCAGTTACCACAAGCCTGATGTAAAGCTCATCTGACATAAAAAGTCCTTGCAGGTGCCATTATTGAAAATGTGAGCTTGGAATAGGAAAACACTGGCTGTGACTCCTACAGACCTGAATGGGAAAATATTAAAGATAATTAATTTTAACCAGCATCACTTCCTGCTTTGTTTGCATCCCTCCTGCAAACAGATTGTGCCATTCATCACTCAGAGGTATTCAATGTTTTCTGGTTTATATTGTTTCTACAACACAGAGTCTAATCACTCAAATATCCAGGCTATCATGTAACATCTTGTGAAGGGACTACACAGAATATCTGAGGCTGAGGCTGCTTTAAATAGTTTCCACTGCTCTGTGCACACAGTGTGTGGCTTTTCCCTCTCATCCTCCAGCACTTTTCCATTGCAGCCTTCCCACGTCACCCGGTGCCTCCTGCACCTCTCAACCCTCACGTGGGGTGGGGGAAATTTTAGTTTCACTGATGTTGGCATAATCCCACTAAAGCCAGAAGGATTGCCTGGGTTTATCTGAGATCAGAAGGCAGCCTCAGGTTGGGCTGAGTCACATAAGTGTTTGGAAGGAGCAATTACGTTCTGCAGGGAAAGACAAGGGTTTCAGAGCTTCGACTGACATGGGAGTTAATATTCCCCACACAAGGACACACAGGCTACTGTGGCAATTTGGTCTTGGGAGATATTTTTGCTGAGAATGTGATTTATTTTTTTTTGCATTGGGGAAAGCCAAATTGCTGATCGTTTTGAGTTTTCAATAAGTAAAATCAACAGAGCATCTTATCAACAGTAAAGAGAGTGGTCTTTCTGGATAATAGGGATGTATTACAGCAGAATGCCCAGATGCTACCAGTGATGATAGATTAAATAGATTAAAAGAGAGGAAAGAAATAAAATTCAACTCAAGCTCTGCAGCAGCAGCGAACTAAAATTCTTATTCTCTTGTCCCAAATGACTTGGCATTGCTTGGGCTCTCAACAACTGTCATATTTCACACCAGAAATTGTGCATTCCAGTTTGAGTTTGTGTTTTAAATTCAGTTTTGTAAAGCATTGTGGGATTTTCCAGACTGAAAGGCATCATATATAAATTTAAAATATTATTATTATTTCAACATTATTTATGGATGCCATCTGTTCCTAACTCTGTTACTGTCTCTTCTTTTTAATGTTCTTATCACAGACTGCCTTGCTCATTACTTGTTAAATTGGTCAGAATTCAGCTCAAGCTATCTTTGAGTTATATGTTCACCTCAATGACTGCCTGCCAAGAATGATGTTTATGGCATATCTTGCATTGATTTTAGAATTTCTGAAAGTAATAAAGCACTGAATGAGGTTCCTTTCTTCTCACAAATTAGAATCTGTCATATTAATAGAGCAATATAATCCTGTCATCGCTTCCATTTGTTCCTTTCATCAGACTCAGGTTGACTCCACGTTCATTGAGGCTGTTTGTTTGGAAGACCTACAGGAGGCTGTTGGCTTGTTTTTAGAATCTTCAGGAATCATTCCAAACTGGATTCTCCTACTCCTATGAGTAAAACAACCTTCTGTGACCCACCAGGATGGCACCCTGAGGCTCCTCCAGGGCTGGGAGCAGCAGGACAGGACCGAGCTCTCCATCACTGGTGGGGACGATGCTGAGAACAAAGGTGGGCACGGGAAGAGCCTCCTCCCTTCCCCTGCTGCACTGGGGCAGGGGGGGACACACCCCATGTCCTCCTGCACACAACATCTGCCATGTGGGGACATCCCCACAAGCTTGGGGGGGTTGGGATTACAGCTGAGCACTGGTTAATGAGATGCAGAGCACACAGTAATTCCTCCTTCCCAGGAGGGTCACACTTGCACACCATCCCAGTTCTGCCCACACTTGCTATTTACTCCATATTTACTCGTTTAGGACCTGTCCAAAGTACAAACCTTTCCATCAGCTGTTGTCATGTCAGATTTCACAAACTTCATGCAAACAATAATTACCAATTCAGGGGGGGAAAAAAATCTCCAAATACAATTTGTGAGGTTCTATTGGCAGAATCACTGAATAAACTATTACCCCCACCAGCAGCCATTGCCACACTCCAGCTGCCTGCAATTTTTATTTTCTTGGGTTTAACTTCATAACTCTACTTTCCTTTCCCTTCTTGCTTCCTCTTGGCTGACACATTATATAGCTGCTGAAATGATCCTCTAGCCAGGAATGCTGGATGAGCAGCTGCCTGTGGATTGGTGCCAGCACTGCACTGGAAACTGGAAAGAGCACAGGTTGGCTTGCCCCTGTGTCTCCTTCCAGACACAGATAAAAAACCCAGAGCTCCTCGCTGGAGAATTCTGATCCAGGAGCCCAAGCTGCCCCTTTGGACAACTCAGCATTTCTGGAGGCTGTACACCAACCATACAGGATGCCAAGCTGAGCTTCCCTACTTCTCTTGCTGGGTTTGGAGGGTGCCAGGCTGAGATCTGCGAGGCATCAATTCTAATCCAGAAAGCATCTCTCAAAATAAATGTTTTGTGCATTTTCATAGCAAATCATCCAATAACAGCACAGAGCTCAAGCAACTAATGGAGCACAAGTCTGCTTCCAATGTGTCAGATAATAATTGTGCTGTAGCACCACAGTGCAGACATGAATAAATACAATTCTGAATTCAACGAGATATTTTCCTTCTGCTGCTCCTCCTGCTGCAAATGAATACACCAGCAATTAATTACTGTGCTCAGCAACTCCCTGCAGCAAATTGTGTAACAGATTCATTTTCAGTCCCTTGTCTCGTAACCTTTGAGATAAGAGTTTCATGGGCCTGGAATGGCAAACATAAAAATATATGGCTTTGTACATTTAGTGTTTGTAAATGTTACAGCTCTCAGACACCAGCCATAACTTTCTCAAAGTTCTGCTCCACTGCTTATAAATCCTGCAGTTTATTTGAATATTAGGAGCATTTGAGCTCACAACTGAGAGTAAGAGATATTTCTCAATCAGAGATATTTGCATGTTACTTTTTATGGTAAAATTTATTTATATTTATACTACTAACATTTGAGAAATAGTGTGATATGTGTTCTTGCTAAGTGTCAACCATTTAGATGGTTAGGACTACACCAGGATATCCTGGCCTCATTAAAGTCACTGCAGGTTCTGCCACTGACTTTGGAGAAGTCAGAATTCCACCTAAGAGTGTGTCACTAAAAAAAAAAAAAAATTAAGAATTAAACCAATATCCTGTCATCTCTCACCTCTGCCTTTTTAAACAATTATTTTTAGGATGCACAACTAAAAGCTGCTGAGCCCTTCAGACCCTGTCAAAAGGAGTCCCACACAGAGCAAGCCTCAGAGCTGTTTCCTGATCATATTTTGCAAGTGTTTAAAGTCCAGCAGGGTCACGTGCCCAGAGCTGCTGACACAGCCCGGGGTGAACATTGCACAGACACGGCCTGGGTGATGAAACCCAGTGCAATACTCCAAGTGTCCTGATGACAATATTATCTACTCCAATATTATCTACTGGTGCACAGATGGCTCAGGAAAAGCCAACTTCCTACGGTTCTCCTGGGCAAACGTGAGTCCAGGAGGGGAGAGCAGAGGAATTGGGGAAAAAAAAGGTAGAGGGAGCAATCTGAAAGCCAAGCTTTCTGAGCCTGAAATGATCCTAAGATCCCAGGGGAAGTGACTTTCCAGGCTGAATGAGCAGGAAGAGCAGACTGACAAAGCTGGCAAATGAGCCTCCTGAATCTTACAGGCCAGGTTGCAACCCGGAATAGTATCACATATGCCATAAGCCAAGAATAATTAATTAAAAAAAAATAAGTCTGAGCTTTCTGACTGGAAGCACATCACTGCCCTGTGCTTAGAACTTGGACTGGGACTCAATCCTGCTTCTGCTACTACTGGGCTGTACAACCAGTGCTGTCTTCGGTGCCATCCTTGGAGACAGGGACTCTCTCCTATGGCCAGATGTGCCCAGAAAATAAAGGCTTTGCAAACAAATTATTAAAAAATAATTCATACCAAAAGTTCTAAAGTGCCCCCTAAGTCCAGACATCGAGAACAGCATAACCACAAGTTAGAACTAATCATAAAGTATTTTTAAGACTCAAGTGCTAATGAAAAAGAGAGTAAAATTATTAAATTGTAATAATTTATAAACATAAAGTTATTAAATATGTTTCCCAAGTTCTATCTAGCTTTGCTCCTCTCACCTCTGCTCAATGAATACTCATGCAGCTCTGACTAATTTATTAAAGCTGAGTTCAAGACTACACAGGACACATATTAAACTTTGGTGTCCCTTCTCCAAGGAGAAGTCTTTTATTTGGTTATTTCCACCTGTTAGGTACCCCAAAAATGGAAGAAAAACTGAATTTCCCTCCTGCTGAAGAGCCTTTGGTTTAAATCTTTTTTTAATGTAAATGCTGGCAGTGGACTGGGTTTAGATCCAACCACACTTTTAAGCTGGACTGCAGAGTGGCTGGAGATGCTCCTGGACCTGGCATTTGCTCCTGCCAGCTGAGGAATGGGCACAGTCCCTCCATCCCACTGGGCAGTGGGATGACACAGTTTGCAATGGCGACTCCAGCTGGCATTTCACAATCTCCCAGTGGGATTTCTCCCACAGTTCTGATCCCTGCCTGTGCCAGTGGCCGACGTTTGCCTTTGGGATTTGTCCCTGTGGACTCCCCACTGTGCAGGGCTTAGCCAGCCCCCTGGCACACTCTGCCAAGGACAAGATGGGTGACTGGGCAGGGCAGGGATGGCAAGCAGTACTGAGTGACCCACTGATGGTGTCTGGAGACCATCCACCAGGGAAGATTCAGTCCTTTATATTCACTGATCCTCGTTCACAACCTTTCCAGAGAGGCCTTATCATCCACTCTCAATGCATGGGGCTCCCAGAGGCCAGTGCAGCCACTCCCCAGAATACTCAGATAAAGGAACTCAGGCTATTGTTTATCTCCAGGCTCTCTCCAAAGCCAGCAGACTGCAGCAGACCAGGGTCATGCTGCCCATCTGATATACAGAGCTTCAAAACTTCTTTCCAGCTGGCATCTGTCTAATCTCCTCTCCACTTAAAAAAAAAAACCCTGGCATGTAACTGTTGCTCTTCTCTTTGTACCTAAATCCTCAAACTTACATTCTTATTGTAGAGATTTAGTCAATGGAGTCAAGCAGTTTAAAAAATAAAAAAAAATAATAAAAAAAAGAAAGTTTTTTGCACATCACATCAAAAAGCAATTGTTCAAAGACACATGGTTTATGAAAGATTTTGTCCAATGTTAGTGCATTACTAACCACTTTTCCATGCTGCCTGGGCCTCTGGAAACAATTGAAACCTAAGAAAACACAAGGGATATGTCCTCATTTTCTATTATATTTTCTTAATAGGATGGCAGGTGAGTCAGAGTTGAGACTTCATTTGTGCAGGAAGTCTATGGATCCGATTTTAATCATCTACAAATAACAGTAAGGCAGAATAGCAGGAAGGAAGTAACTGTGGGGTTGATTATCAAGAGATCCCATATTTCTGTACATCTCCATGCAACCTGAATTCTTCATTTCAGTCCCCTCGTCCATATAGATGGTAACAGATCACAGAAACATTGTGGGAATTAATTACTTAATGTCCTTACTTTGCCTTTGAAAATGTAAAGCCCTCTGTGCCTAACAGTTTAGGTGGATGTCCAAAGGGATTTACAAAAGTACTTAAGCAGGTTAAATGCCTACATCCCACTGACTCTCAAAGACTTTCCATAAACCTGACACTATAAATGGAGTAGCAATAAGGGAGAATGCTGTCACCCCATCTTTATGGTGGCCAGGACACTGGAACAGTTTATGTTCCAAGGACTACAGCTTAGTCACAGGCAGCCTCTTTGCTCCTGGCTGTCACACTCATCTCAAGGAGGTACCAGTCTGGCTCAGTGTCTTCCATGTCTCAAACCAATCCCTCAAACCAACAGGAAGCTTAAATCCTTAAGGTCCTACTGTCCAGGCAGGGTTTGTCACCTGAGTGAGAACAGATGCTGATCCCAGTGCTGGGCACACACAAGGACATTAAGGTGGTGCAGGGGAACAGTGTGCCAGGTGCTCCACTGGGGACACCAACTGTTTGAATTTTCTGGGGTTTCTCTGTGTTACTCTGACACAGCTGGCACCTACAGACTCCAAAAAGCAGGACTCCTCCCAGACCAGAGGCAGCAATAAAGTGACCATTGAGGTTTCCTAATTGCACAAAGCTGCTGTTGGAACTGCTCACATTCTCCTGCCTATTAAACACTGGTTAAATCATCCTTCTGAGTTGCTTTCCCCATCAGCTCAGAGATCTTGTAAGGAGGGTTCAGAGATAACAAAACCAGCCAGGTTTTCTTGGTCAGTGCAGCTGATCAGCCCAGTGACCCAGTCTAAAACGACCATCAGAGGTGTGTGGGAGGACAGAACAGACCCAGCTATAACCAAATCCCCTGAGTACAAACAGAGGTGAAGGTCAGCTGCCCACAGGAATCTCTGTTTCTTGGGTAGGTTTTGCAGCCTGCATTGAACTGTCCACAGAGTGGCAATTTTGGGCTACCTGCACCCAAGTGGTTTCACGTGTCCAACATAAGCCTTGCCCCTGGAGCAAACAGGAGATGTACCCTACCAGCAGCTGGGAGTTGGGAAACTGGTTTTGTCATCATAGTGAAGGATTAAAAAAAAAAACAAAAAGAGGCTTAAATTACACTTTAAAATGAGTTAGAGAATTTGGCTAGTGATGCAGCAAATCCTTGCTCTCTGGTAGGCAGTGCATCTTACCAGGAGCAGAAAATGGGAGAGCTCAGGGTTTTGTCCACTGATGACTGGGTGTGACCAGGTGGAATTTTAATTTTACAAGTCTTCAAGCCCAAATTGTCTCAGGAGCTGTCTGTTTAAAAGAGCACATTTCTCTTTGCACATTTTGGTCAGCACTGCAATCAAGGGAGCCACATATGCTGGATCTTATTCAACTTAATAGATAGAAATTTGGCAGTGGAGTGTTCTCCATATGGGGTTTTCAGCTGCAGAAAAGCTTCTGCCTTTGCTATAAAATAGATTGGGATTGTTCCTTTCCAGAGGAAGCTGCCTCTTCATCTAGATGGTGGAGGAGAACTGGATTCAAATGTGAGCTGGCTCTTTATGTGGAATTAAGAACTAGTTAAAAAAAGAACCCACCAAGCATGCTGGCTTTCAGAGGGTGTTCATGATGTTCCCCTGAAATTCTGAGGAGTTATTACCCATTTTGCCTTGACTGTATTTTTGGCTTAAGTTTCATCAAGAGCACCCAGGGAAATAGATTGTCACATCCATCAAATATAACTTGTAATGAATAAATGTGTCCTTCCAGTCACTGATCAAACTGTGGAGGTGCAGAGGAGTGTTGGGAGGTTTAACAATCTAATAAAAAAATAACTGAAGTTATTTCACCAGGCAAAATTATGCTGGGATAAATGTACAAGTGCATTTTCTCAATATGGTGCAGGTATAATGGCTTCATTGTACATCAAAACAAAGAAGTTTAGCCCGAAATAATTAATTTCTGTAGGCAAAGCCTAACATTTCCATAGTTGCCAAAGGGAAAGCAAAGAACAATTGTAAAGACAGGAAAAAAAAAACCTCACAATGAGATTGCTGGGAATAATTCCAATAGCATGAAATTAATGTAAATCACAAATAGCTCCTGTGAAGCTAAAGTAAGAATCTGTGAGAAACCAGAATCAAGTCCAATAACCTAAATATGAATCACTGACAAAAGAAAAACAAAAGCATGACCAAAACAGAGACCATTTAATAGTATAATAAATGAATATTAACACTGAATGATCACTAAAGGAATAATTCCCTAATAGTTGCCTAATAATACTCAAGTCTTATGGTGGGAGTTTCTTGCAGGGATGGTATAAATCTTAATGATTATCTTGTCTCAGCAAATCTTATGGAAGCTACACAACCCAAATGGATCCTGCTATAGCTTTCAGAAGATGCTCCCTCTGAGCTGGGTTACCTGGAATAAAGGATGGCAAGAGGAATGTTATCAGGTAAAGCTGACATAGAGAAACCTGCCTAGACTGTGTAACTCTTCTGCTCCATCACTCTAAATGTGAGCAAGTCTCTTTGCCTTGAAAGGATGTTTTGTGGCAGCTCCTCAAGGAAGAATAGCCAGGGGCCCAGCATGGCTTGCACAATGCAAGTAATTACAATTCTTCCTCTGCTGCTTTCATGGAATTGATCTAATGAATGTTTTTAGGTCCCAAATTAATAAAAACCACATGCAGCTCATGGGAGGATTTGTTCTTCAAGATTTGGGCTCATCAAAAGAACTGAAAATATTACCCTTAACTAGTTTATTTCAGACCCTGGTTCACTCTCTGAAGGTGTTTGTGTCTTTGCAGCAGAGGTTGGGATGAATTAGATTATATAGTGTATTCTGAGATGGTGCCTGTGTTTTCTCCTCACTGCCCTGCTTTGGTGAGGTATTGGCTTTTGTTGTCTAAACGGGTTCAAATATGTCATTCTTATTACCAAGGCTTATTTAATTCATTTACTAGGTCATTGCTTGGGATAATATATGCAAATTGTACATATTAAGAGTGATATGAATTACATCAAGCATTGCCATTTATGTGGAAAATTCATCAAATGTTAATGCAAAATCTATAAATAGAAAGAATAAAATAATAATAAAACATGAATGTGCAGCAAGCCTAAAAAATGGAGGACCCTTAACTGGCCATTTATTAAGCAAATAAGGATGGCAGATCCTCAGCCAGAGAGAAAAAAGGCAACAGAAAATGCCTGTGTGTTCCAGTGACACTGATAACCATTTAAATCAAGCCCCCAGTATTCTGACAGGGGGTGTGCTTGTGAATGGGGAAATGAAAATTCCTGTCAGAAAGGAATCCCAACAACTGTGCTGAGTATAAAGTGGTAGGAGAGATTTAAAAAATAAGCCCACGGATTTAGTCTTTATGACAAAGCTAATCACAGATTGCTTGGGCACTCCACCAAACAGTTGGGAAAAACTATAAACCCAAGAATAGTGTTTTATATCATTTCAAGCCTGTGTTTCATATTCCTGTGACTCAAATGTTCGTGCTCGCAGGTACAGCCAGGGATGTTACTGCCTAGTCATAAAGTGCTCTGAATCTGTAACAATTCATTTTTCTTGTCCTGTAAGGACAAATAGTCACTTATCATTCCAGTATCTGGTGAAGAAACTTCCACAAAATCTCATATATCCCTACATAATTTGGCATAACTGGCAGTTATTCTGTTTTATTTCTAAAACAGAATAACTGAATAATAATGAAGGCCATTAATGATGATTAGAAACATTACAAGGAGTGAAAAATCAGCAATATACCTTCCTATATTCATAGGCTGCTTATGAGAATAGATTTTTTTGTAGGAATCCTGCACAATTATTACTCAAGGGGAGGATATCAGAGGTAAGTTATTTGAATTTTTACTCTTTTTAAAAAGTTCTCATTATGTAGCCTGAATTGCTACACTTCATAAATACAGCAAACTTCTCCCTTTTTTCCTAGTGATTCATATACTGTTTCCCTGCTCAATTGTTTTAAATCAAGTCCTCCTTTTCCCATACATTGATAACCACTTACTGCACCCTCCTTTCAGGAACCAACCATCAAGGTTAATTTTGCTCTTACAGCTGCTGCTTTAAATGAAGTCGTTTTTACTTTTCCTTAAAATTCCAGATGTCATTAATTTCTTTTATCAGCCTCTAACAGAAAACATACCTAGAGACTGTTCAACCCATACTTCTGGGCTGTATAAATCTCAATCATAAAACAGTGGAGCGATGCTCAACATCTGCTCATCCTCGTTACAGAGAGGGGGGAAAGGCCCCACTCTTCCAATGGCAGTTGTGCAGCTTTCCCAACCAGGCTCGTGGATTTCTCTGCTCTATTTTGCACAGGGAGAATAATAAATCACTGACACTCAGTTCCCCCAACAAACAAAGTTTATGGGAGCACAGCCTTCTCCAACACGACCTGCTCTTGCTGGTTTTGTATTCGCTCGTTTGGAGAGACACCATTTGTGCTGCCACAGAGGGTCAGGTCCTGCAGTGCTGCTTTATTCCTAATAAATGCCACTTCACTCTTAAAAAAAATCTAATTTAGATCCATGTCAGTGAATTAGCAGCCTCTGACTGAAACTGATATTATCTGGATGAGGTAATTAAACAGAAAGCAGGTAGCCTGCCCCCTTCTCAACCAGACTCACAGGGTGCTTGCCCAAGTCACGGCTGCAAAGTGTTATAAAAAATATATTTAGTACATTTATAGGTCAAGAAAGATCACATTCCTTTGGTTAGGTTGATTACCTTTGGCAGCTACAATAGGAAAGAGAACCTAATTTTACTGATGCTTGGACAAACCCTAAAGCACAGAACAAAAGTGCTATTCCTGCACTTAAATGTGACAGGATATATGATCATGCTTTATATGGAAATTCCATTTTTAAATACTTCATAAAGAGGAATAATTATTAATATGCCCATTAAAACTTTAATAAAGTGTTACAAACTGCAACTGCTTAATAGACTGCTAATAAGGGTGGTTTCCACTGCCTCTTCCCCTAGACTTTGCTTACTTCCCTACAATTCCTATTGCTGCTGCTCAGTTTATTAACCCCATGTAAACAAAACATTAATGCAAAATGTTACCAGATGTTTCAAAGAATCTATGAAAACCCTCCCTTAGGTTCTTCAGACTTGAGTCATTAATCTATAAATTCTTTGGTTTCTTTTCTACTTAAACATTATAGGAT
This sequence comes from Pseudopipra pipra, assembly GCF_036250125.1. Taxonomy (NCBI): domain Eukaryota; kingdom Metazoa; phylum Chordata; class Aves; order Passeriformes; family Pipridae; genus Pseudopipra; species Pseudopipra pipra. The sequence goes on from NC_087562.1 coordinate 4,428,110, forward strand.
TTTTCCAAAAGGATTTGGTGCTCTCAAAGGTAAATCTCACTTGCCTATTAATGCACGAAATCTCACTAAAGTCACTGAAACTGCTCGTGTGAAAAGACATCCTCAAGTTCATTATGGAAAGATTATCCATTTGGGCTTAAGGAAACTGTACACAAAGTGCCACGGAGAAGAGAAGCAGTTTCAGTCTTTCTCATTTACATGCAAAGCAAATTCTTCCACCATTTGCTTCCAATTTGATAACTGAGCAAGAAGCATAATAATAAATAACTCACAAGAAAAGAAAGAAAGAAAAAAAAAAGTAATTTACTTTAATAAACCACAGCTTCAGACTATGGGCACCCGAGGAACTGTTTGTTCTGTCACCCTGCAGGAAAGGGAGGAGCTGCCACGGAGAATTCCAGCTCCTCCATCCTGCTCCAGGCACTACACAGCCACTTTCTCCATCTGTGGATGCCAGGACTGTGCAGAGCAGCTTAAGAATTTGAGGAATATTTGATCAAGGGCAAAAAGAACAGCCCAAAATACAACAGAAGCCTGCAACATCCCAATAGAGATATTCTTAAAGGGGCCTGACACAGTTCTGTGCTGTTCTCAGCCACATTTCCCAAGGAGGAAAATCCAGATTAAGACCCACAAGCCTCTCCTCCTGAGACTGCCTGGAAGAAGGACAGTGCTTCCCAGGAAAGATGGCTGGGATGGTTGGGAACTGCCCAGCCTTCCACAAAAATTAGAATCATAGAATCAGCTGGGTTGGAAGGGACCTCTGAGATCATCAAGTCCTTGATCCAACCCCACTGCAGTTCCCAGCCCATGGCACTGATGCCACATCCAGTCTCTTCTTAAAAACCTCCAGGGATGGAGAATCCACCACTTCCCTGGGCAGCCCATTCCAATGTCTTATCACCCTCTCTGTAAAGAAATTCTTTCTGATATCCAACCTAAAGCTCCCTCTTGGCAGCCTCCCAGCAGAAGATCCCGGCAGTCCAGTCGTGTTCCCTTCCCTGCAGGCTCTGGGATTGCAGGAGGAGACCCTCCCTGCTCAGATGCCCAGAGCTCTGCCAGGATTTGGGAATGGCTGTGTTAACCCCCAGTGCAGAGCCCTGCTGACCTGTGGTTTGTAGTCCAGGCACCACAGAAAGCACCTTTCTAACACTCTGCCCACAAAGGTGACTCTGAAATTGGTAAAACTCGAGAAGAAAATTAAATAAATATAAAAGAAGAGACTAGGTTTTCTTGAAAATTCCGTAATTATTTTCCTTGAAATAACTCTATCAATAAATATTTATATCTCTTTTGAAATCCAAACATTTACTATATTTATTAGCAGTTTATCTCAGTCTCACCAAAACTGCTGGAGATTTTGCCAGGCTTTATCCTGATTAATGCAGAGACTCTCACAGAATATTCCCACCTTTTTTCTGCAAAAACCTCGTGCTCTAGGAACCCTCCAAACACCCACATATAAATACCCATGTTCTACCCATGTATGGGGAGGTTTAAATTCTGATTTGCATGACAAGTACAACAAAAACACTGAAAAAAAAAGAGGGAATTGCTTGTCTGAGTAACAGCAGAGAGCAAATCAGTAATATGGCAATATACATATTGTCTATTAAATTAATTTATTGTTACTTGTTACTGGGCTCATACTAAGCAACAAGTAATGGAAAATTCAGTCAGACCAAGAGGACCTCAGGACAAGACTTTGGAGATAAACCAGTTTTCTGTGCAGGGATAACAACAAAAGTTCAGGGGCTGGGCATCAATGTGTATTTAGAGTGTGAAAAAGCACCATTGAATAATGCACCAGGATGCTTTTTATCATAGTTTTTCTTTCAGGAAAAGAGACATAGGGAAGCAATTAGAAGCTATTTTGATGGGCTCATAATCATCATCTTCCATAGAAACTTCAGAGCCCGTCAATGGAATATACAGAAGTATCTGAAATGCTAATTGTCACTCCATAATTGCTACAAGGCTGAAACATGTTAACTAGGAACTATCTGGGCATTCAAACAACTATACCTTTGAAAATAATGCAAGGGAGGCACTTCAGTCCCCTTCTGCAAACCTAATCAAGTGCTGTGTGAAGAAAAACATCACACAGAAGTCAGAGGAACACAGCAGCTCTGTAGGTACACAGTGCAAAATGTAATTTATCCAGGCAATGGTACAATGCTGGTTTTAAGAAAGAAAATTATTTTAAATTCATTAAAAAAAAAAAAAAAAAAGGCAAAACACCTGCTCAGATGGATGGGGCAGCAAATGATCTCTCTGGAGAATTCTGAGAAGCGTTTTTAAAGACTGGGATTTCTTTGACCCAAAAACAAAGGCCGAGAAGATGCAGCAACTGTTTTCAGATATGCACATGAGAAGAAGAAATGCTTAAACAAAAAGACAGTTTTAGCATTAATCATAAATATGTTGTGGAAATCTGAAGAACATTTCTGATTTCTAGCTCAGTGACATTTTGAAACCAACATCTAGAAAAAGAAATGGAAAGAGGAGAACTCTAATATAATTATTATTATATTATAATGGAATAATAATATCCATTATTCAAATGGATATTCTGTAGCATTCTAGCAGGGAAGAGGAGCACAAATAAAACACTATTCTTGGAAATAAAAACAGTTGCTAACTCATCAAAATTAATATTACTGTATTGATAACTTTTTACACAGGTAAAAAATGTGCAGCAATTTGAACAATGAAAAGAAAACTGCCAAAAGACACAACTTCCCTTGAGCTTTGTAGCTATTTGTCTAAGCCGGGCAAAAGTTACTCCCACAGCAAATGTGTTTCCAGTTCCATTTTTTTTCAAATACAAAAACTCTCAGCTTAAATACGAGCATCACATACAACTGAAATGGTAATAACAAATATGCTTTTATCCAAGCATAGAAATTACTCCCAAACAGAACAATTTGCTGGCTAACCTGAGCTGGTGGGTTCTTTTCAGCTAATCACACCACACTTCATGACTTGGAAATGTTAAAACCAATATATTACCAAGGAAAGTACAATACTTGCTATTTAAGCTTCTAAATGTTGGTTTAAAGTGGATACCTTAATAGAAATGAAATCTAAGATATCAATTTACAGTTCTAGCCACAGAAAATTATAAAGTCTTCACTTAATTAGAAATTATCACCTTCCCACACCAATTAAAAGTCTGTCTTGCAAGGTCATTACTAAAAATCTTTGCTGGTTTTCTTGTTATTCTTAAGATCTCTGCAGTGTGCTATGGAGTGTCTGAATGTCACAGTGTTCCATCTGATATTTGCCTTCTGGGGTTACATTTCCTGGCTGTGTTGCTCCTCCATGGACATGGCACTTGGCAGACAGGCAGAGCAAATCCAGGGATTCCATTAGTGGGGCAGCAAAACATAAAGAACAAAGAACGGGCCAGTCATTGATTTCCCATTACATTTCTATCTGATGGAAAGATTACACTTGGCTACTGCCACCAAAGAGAACTTGTTTTATTCTGGGTAACTCATATTTAGATTGATTTTCCCTAAAATAGAAATTTTAAAATTGCTCATTCCTGTTCTAAGTCTGCCTTTAAGGAAGAATTCCCAGCATGGGAGGAGGAATATCCATCGTTCCTGTTCCGAGAAGCTGCAGTTGAAGAGTTCAAAACCCCCACCAGAAAGGGACATAGGCACCCAACTCCCATAAATATGCTGAATTCCCAGGGAATGGGCATCTGCATTGTTTTAAAATAGATGCTGGATTAAAATACTAATAATGAACCAAAACCAACCACTGACATCTCAAATATAGCCATCGGTAGAAGACCAAACCAGAACTCAGCATGAATAGAAATATCCCTCTAAGTTTGCTCTGTTCCATTTATTTTTGGTAGTTTCTTTGCTCTTATTTGGTAATGCTGGCCAGGAATATCAGACATCCACACTCTCTATAATTTTGGTAGCACTGGAAAACTGAACACGCTGTAATTGGAAAGGAATCGAGCGGTCTGGTTTCGTCACCAAAAACCGGGCAAAACACACGGAATAGACAAACTGCAGGAACAAAGAAAATTAAATTCACTTCTTCTTTCGGTTTTAATATCCTAAGACACAGATTCCAAAGCAGTGTGTCACCAGCTGCATGCAGCAACCACAGCAAAAACTAACCACTGCCTGCTCCCTGCTCCCTGGAGGGCAGTGACCAGGAACAGATGCAAAAAGAAAAGGCTCCAAGAGCGTTCCCCCAGCAAGTTTCACAGCTCCTGGCAATCTGCAGCCTGGGGACTTCCTGAACTGGAGGTTACATCAGCATCTTCCTGTTTAGTAGCCCTCAATGGACCTTTCTTTCATGAATTGTCTAATCATTTTTTTAAACCTATATATATTTTGGCATACGAAACATCCTGTAGCAATGGATCCCATGACTTAATTGTGTGTTGTGTAAAATGAGCACTTCCTTTTGTTTGCTCTCAATCTGCAGCCCAACCAGGTTATCTGGCGCCTTGGAGGTGCTGTTTTCAGAAAAATTAATATTTCCACCACTGCCTGACCACTTGAAACCTCTGGTCCCACGATTCCTGAGCACCCTCTTTCCCCGCTGAAGAGCCTTAGACTGTCAGTGTCTCTCCCCTGGCCTTTCACACTTGACTATTCCCAATACCCTCCCTGTCTTTCCTAATCTATATTGATTTTTTTTGAGTAGGCTGATAGAACTGCACAACCAGATCGATGGGCTGAGGCCAAAGGTATGAGGTTCAACAAGGCAAAGTGCCAGGTCCTGCCCTGGGGTCACAACAGCCCCACACAGTGCTCTGGGCTGGGGGAAGAGGGGCTGGAAAGGGCCCAGTGGGAAAGAATTTGGGGTCCTGGTCCACGGCAGCTGCACAGGAGCCCAGCTGGGCAGGAAGGCCAGTGGCACCTGGCTTGTACCAGCAACAGTGTGGCCAGCAGGACCTGAACAGGGACTGTCCCTCTGTGCTGGGCACTGCTGGGGCTACACCTCGAGTGCTGCGCCCGGTTCTGGGCCCCTCAACTCAGCAAAGACATCAAGGGGCTGGAGCAAGTCCAGGCACAGGCAACAGAGCTGGGGAAGGGACTGAAGAACAAGCCTCACAAGGAGCAGATGGGGAGGGTTTAGCCTGGAGGAAAGGAGGCTCAGGGGAACATTGTCACTCTCCAGCTCCCTGACAGGAGGGGGGAGCCGGGTGGGGATCAGGCTCTGCTCCCAAGGAACAAGGGACAGGACAAGAGGACATGGCTTCAAGCTGTGCCAGGGGAGGGTGAGGCTGGACAGAGGAAGAACTTCTTCACTGAAAGGGTTGTCAGGCATTGGAAAGGGCATAGAAAGTGGTGGAGTCCCCACCCCTGGAGCTGTTCAAGAAAGGACTGGATGTGGCACTCAGGGCTCTGGTCTGGGTTGACACGGTGCTGTTCAGTCATAGGCTGGACTGGATGATCTTGGAGTTCTTTCCCAGCCTTAGTGATTCTATGATTCTATGAACAAACTCAAAATGTAAATGTGCCGTTGCATACACTGGCATACAGCAATTTTTTATTTCATTTTACGTTTCCTTCCTAATTATTCCCAATCTTTTCTTAGCCTTTTTCACTGGGTCAAACTGTCGAGGTGCATTTTCAGGGAACTATTCCCAAGCAACTGCCCAAACACTTTTCTCAACTTTAATCTTGACTAACATCTTCAAAAATAATTTAACATGGTAAAACCTGATCAACTTACTACTCCTGGTCACCTCTTCAGCTCAGCTTTGAATATATTAAATAGCAGAGATTCCCAACCTGGATGGCTGGAGGAAAGCACCAGTTCTCCTTCTAATGAAAAACAAGAAAGTTTATTCCACCTCTGTTCTACCTGTTTCCCATTTCCATTTATTCTAATATCTCTCCTACCAGCACCTGAACACAAGAGGGGTCTTCAGCCTTGGCACTGTAAAGAAAAAAAAATCAAACTTTCCTCTGAGTGAACACCAGTGCAAATAACTCATTCAGTTTTTTGCCATGTCATTTTTTTCATGCATGTGTGTTTTACACATCCACTGGCTGTGCTGCTTCTCTGGCAGGATCTCTCCTTGGGAGAAAAGTTTTTTTTCTTCAACGGTTTTATGCCTTCAGCAAGTTGTTCTTCAAAACCTTCTTAGGTCTGCCTCGTGGTTTTATAGTTATATATGGTCTGGTTTTATATTTAACCAGTCAAGGTTATGCTCTTTTTCCACCTCCCATTTTGAGCCAGATGCTTTTTTATTTATAAGAGCCTCCTTTAGCTCTACTACTTAACTATGCTGCCCCTTCTTGATAGTGGTATATATTTACTCAAAGCCTCTAAACCAGCATAACAGCCCTAAGAAATATTTACAAGCAGTATTACTAAACTCGTTCTATAATACAGTTTTATACATATATACATTACTTTGAAACACTGTTTTTAAATGCAATGAAACCATAAACAAGGCATTCTACTGCTTGTACTAGAAAAATAGCATTGTCATTAATTTTGGGGAGGGGCTTTAATGTTGACATTGAAACACTTGCAGCTACCTAACAAGAGGATTAGAGACCTGAGGCATATATCACCAGGAATGGAAACTCTCACATCCAGCATATTGATTCCCTGAGACTCTGCAAATGAAAAAAGGTGCCTTCCCTCACCTTCTTTGGTGAATTATTGATTAGCTCTGCCTTAAAAGTGCCCATTTCTCTCCACTGATTGCAGGGGGAGTTTGGATAATGAGCTCTTACATTGACATCTATGTTGTAGATACTTAAAATTGGGCAACATAAATCCTGCCAGGAGGAAACTCAGTCGTGACACTTTTCTACTCTCTACACACAGGCAAGGAAGGTGACAGGGTGTGGGAGAAGTGACATTCTGTCACCACCATCAGAAGAGACTTCTCTGCTGGAGTGATGGTCTGAACCTTGTTACAGATTTAAAGAACACCAAATGTTCACATCACACCTGGATTTAACAAGGGGATGTAAAAACACCGTCACCAGATTTGAGGCAGTTGACTGCTGGGCAGCCACCTGAAAGGAAGGCCTGTTGTTGCAGTGAACCCAGACAAGGGACTGTCAGCCATGGAGGGGTTTGGGTTTTCCACCTGTGTTAGGTGGAAACATGGTAGTGCTTATTTATTTTTGAATTGTAGAGCCTTGACTCCTCGATCCTCCTGACTTCCAGGTACACAGGCAGGGCAGAAGGCTTAATTTAGTGCCACTGATGTGGGATTTATATCAGTGCCTGTGGCCACAGCATTTACTCCTGCCATTGTGCTGGGAAGGGACCCTCCATCATCCCCAGCACCTCAGCTAAGCAGGGTAAGACTCCAGTCAGCATGTTCTCTGCCAGCTCCTTCCAGCTGTAACTCTAACTCGAGCTGCTTTTGGCACTGACCTTTTCCATTACTTGCAAACAAGGTCAGCATTCTTTGTGGGCCTTTCACATTACTCTCCTATAGATCAGTGTCCCTGTGGTTTTGCCTCCTACTGTCTGTCGTGTTGGCAGTAGCTGTGCTTTTGGAGCCTAAGAATGGAAGTTCTGCCAGTGGGGAAATTGAGGAATAGATTTTTTTTATGGCTACTTTCCAAATCCACTTCAAAGGCAGGTCTCCCCAGGCTTCCACCATCAGAGAATTTGTGCACCCATGGAGACTAATAGATGCTGAATGTTGCCATAGAAATTGCTATATTAACAACTGTCCCATGGATTGCATCCTCTGTTGGATCCCAATTCTCCTCAAATTGAAAGCAGTGGCACAACTCCAGCATTATTTATTTGTGAGGAAGGGTAAGATTCACAGGAAACTCTGGACAAGCTTGTAAATAACTTGTCTGAGATAAATGAAATATGTCATTTGTCCCTAATGATCTCTCTCTGCCAGCACAGAAAGACAGCAAAATAAAGCACTTTGCAACATATCCCTCGAAGTGAAGAAATTTTCTTGTCATCCTCAACAGCATCCACAAAATACAACAGAACTGCTCCAGGTGTTAGCAGGTTCCAGTTGTCATGGAAAGTTTAAGGAGCTTCTCATGATCTGGAAGGCTTGGAAAGCACATGTATCTGCAGGCCTGGAGACATTTAAATACTGTAATTATTTGAAGCCTTTTACCTCTGTGTATCAACTCTGTAACTTTTAGTTTAGATGATTCCATGGAAACATCACCACTTGTGTCTTGTGCTTTTCTCACTGCTCTGCTTTTCCAGCAGACCTGGTGGATAGTCTCTTAATAGCCTGTTCTCTGTTATATACACACCTCTATAACACTAAGCCAGTATCCAGTGCCTGCAATTCCTGCTTTTCTCTCATAGCATTATTCCCATCAAACACAGGTAGCAAAGAAGGAGGCACAGGCACACAAAACAGCCCAGGAAAGGAATGAAGAAGACCTTAGAAGCCCATAAAATGCCTAATAGTATACTGCTGATTCAAAAGCTGAAAGTTGCCTCAGATCCACATGTGCAACATTAAATAACATTGCAATAAATATTCATTGCAACAGTTTTCTGTCTCTGAACAATAATTTGGGCCTGAAGGTTAGTGCAAATGTATCCTCCTTTGGACTGGGTTTTACATGTGCATCAGTCTGAAGTATTTAACAATATCTAGAACCTCTCTTATTGCAATTACAGTGGGGACACTGAGTCAGTATTTGTGTCTTTGACAGATCAAATCCAAATTCCTGATAAGAGCATTTTCCACACCATCTCAGATAATTTTAAGATTTCTCCACCATTCCTTAAACACACATACATGTCACTGGTATTGCACAGCCTTCCCTAAAGTGGTCCATGAACTTCCAGTTATTATCATTTGTTAATACCATTTAAAAAATAGATGAGGCACTAAAAGAAATTAAGGACAATGAGCCAGTGTTTGTCAAACCTTACAGCATCATCAGCCACACAACAGAGGCACTTAAGTCACAGTATTTGTAAGCTTCCCCTGTGTCCAACAGAGCCAATTCCAGCCAAGACTGACTGGCCAGTGGCCAAGGCCGAGCCCATCAGTGGTGGTGGCAGTGCCTCTGAGACAATGCATTTAAGAAGGAGGGAAAAAACCCAGTGCAACAGCAGCTGCAGCCAGAGAAAACTGGAGCCAGAGTATGTGAAAAACAGCTCTGCAGACACCAAGGTCAGTGCAGAAGCAGAACAAGGTGCTCCAGGTGCCAGAGCAGAGACTCCCCTGCAGCCCATGGGGGTGCAGAGGGGAGCAGAGATCCCCCTACACACCCCAGAGGAACCACTCCAGGGCAGGTGGATGCCCAAAGGAGGCTGGGACCCCGTGGGAAGCCCTGGCTGGAGCAGTCACACGGCAAGAGCTGTGATCCCATGGAGAGAGGAGCCCACTGTGGAGCAGGTTTGCTGGCAGGACTTGAGACTCTGCAGGGCACCCACACTGGATCAGCTCATAAAGAACTGTAACACATGGAAAGGACCCACAATGGAGAAGTTTGTGGAGGACTGTTTCCCACGGGAAGCAGCAGAGCAAGGGAAGAGTGAGAGGAGCCCTTCCTTCCTCTGCAGATGAAGGAGCAGCAGAGACAATGTGACCACAGCCCCCATTCCCCATCTTCCTGTGCCACTGAGGAGGCAGAGAAAATGAGGAGTAAAATTAAACCCAAAACGAAAGGGGGTTGGGCACTTGTTAGTACAGCATTTGTCTTCTGGAGCAACCACTGCATGCACTGAAGTCCCACTTCCCAGGAAGTGGCTGGACATCACCTCCTACTTTGTTTTCCTTTGCTTCCACACATGGCCTTTGCTTTTCCTTTATTAAACTGCCTTTACCTGGACCCATGAGGGTTTTTCCATCTTATTTTCTCCCCCAACACCCTGCTGAGGAAGGCAGTGACAGAGGAGCTTGGTGGTCACCTGGAATCCACCCAAGGTCAACCCACTACAGTGTTTTACCATGTGGCATATTATTGCTGGTCCTCTCTTCAAGCAAGCAAGCTAAGCTCAGCAGTTGGATGAAGTCCAAATCTTTCCAGTTTTAAATAAACTTCTCTGCTTCACCCCGTTATTCAATAAAATGTTCCCAAAACAATGGTTTTGTAAGCTATAAACAAGTCAGGCATTTAAATAATTGACTTTGAATAGAGGAACAGAGAATATGTTAAAGGCTTGTGTCTTAAGTCAAACTAACAATAATTCTAAGTTTTAGTGCTCAAGGAAACTCCCAGCTCCTAAATAAGATCAAGGTCCACTTAGGCCCAATGATCTGCAGGGTCTCTGCTCTTTACACTTCACAGTTCTGTAAAAGGCAGAAGAGAAATCTGAGGATAAACCAACTAAAATCTTATGCATTGGGTGCTCCTGTAGACCAAAAGATTCACCTAATTTATTAGCAAGTTTTTCTTTTGTTATTTTCCCATCCTCCTCCACTAGAGAGAGGATGCTGCTGGGGTGGATCCAGAGTTGAAGAATATCCCTGACTGTCCCTTTTTTCCCCACAGAGGAACCAGGTGCTTTCACCAGATTTGGACCAGTGTCAAAGAAGCCACAGAGCTATTTAGACATTTCCTGAGCAATAATCCATTAGTTTGGAGTTTGTGGAAAGAAGCCTCTCCCAAGAACCTCATCTCTCCATCCCATCAGACTGCCTGTCAACAAAACCTGGGAGCCTGGCAGTGCCAAACCACAGCCATGTGTTCAATTCAAGGCAGAAACAATGACAGTGAAGATAAGAACACATTAGTATTTTATGAACTCTGAGAGGAGTGGGTGATGGAGAATTTCTCAAGCACGGCTTGCGATTGCACCGGCAACGGAATCAGAGTCTTTTCTGTTGGCAAATAAAGACAATTTATCTCAGCAGAACAATCTACATAAATTCTTATGTACAGCAGAAGAACCACATTAAGGACCTAAAACTGGCCTTCCACAACATGAGGTGCTGTGCTGGCAGTTTGCACTGAGAGGAGCATCACTGCAGGGCAAATTTCACCACGGAATGGATCTGCCTATCTTGCATCTAAAGACCTGGGCAAAGCATCCTGCACACAAATACATAGCTCAGGAATGAGAAGAGGGAGAAAAAGCACTAGTTCCTCTTAATGCATGTAGCAGCCATTTGGGAAATCCCCCCAAGGATTTTGCTCTGAAAATTATTGGGCAAATGTGTCTGAGAATGTGCATTTCAAGAGTGCCGTTAGAAGTGAAACTGCATCCATCAAAAGGAACTGGTTTCCTGTTTCTATTCTTCTTGCCTTTCATTTTTCAGATGTGTAAGCTAGATAATGAAAAGCCATTCCAGACCATTTTAGGTATTGCTGGGATGAGGTAAGGTTGTTATCTGTTTGAAGGAGAGTCATTTTTCCTTGTCTGCTGGTATAAACGGGGAGAGACTTTTTTGCTTTCCACTCACATTCAACTGACATAAAAATCTCAACATTCTCCAAAGAGCAGTATGGAATTTAACCATTCTATTTGCTTTAGGTCACAATGAAAGCCATGGGACTGGTGACTACAGCTATACTTTTCCTTTGAAAGTCAGAGAAATTCGTACACAAATTTCACATTTAGTTGTTTTCGTGCGGTTTCATGTTTTTACTCAGTTTTGCAACACGTGTGTGGTGTAAACTACAGACAACAACCTCATCTCGAATTTTCACTTTTCTTACAACAGCAGATTGATATAATTGAGACCAGGATCTTGATTCCATGTCATATTTAAAGATGGTTCTCAGAACACATGTCCCACCCACTACATTGTGAGACTGGATCTGCTCCTCTCAGTCTATCACCAACATTTTCTGCACCTTTTACAGTATCGCCCAGACAACTGTTGAGCCAACTGAACACTAGTTAACAACATTATTTCTCAGGGGCTGTTGGTTAATGGCATTGGCAGCTCAAGGCAATCCAATCCTGAATTATGCAAAATTACTTCAGAGAAGAGTCAATGGAAAAGCAGCTCATTTCATGGTCATTGTGCATTTCTTAATTCTCTAGGTTGTCCTTTAATCAGTCATTTTAACCAACAAATCTTTCAGAATCCAGACTAAACCAGCCCACTGCTTCTGGGTCTTGAAAATAATTATCTCTTACAGTCAACAGACAACTGAACCAATTTCATTTTTGTGAGATGCACAAAATCCTCATTCTGGAATATCAAGAGCCATTACGCAAGCTAAATTCACACTCAATTCACAGCACCAACTCTTCTGATGAAATTCTTGTATATGAAGCGACATGACTGCTAATTTTCATGAAAAATCCAACCCCCACTGTAATTTATGAGTGTAGAAACCCCCTCTTCTCTGAGGAATGACAACTCACCTCATTCCTCAAACTCCTCATGTGAATTTCTCAAACTGCTCGGGCTGTTTGCAGAGCTGAATTGTACTTTTGAGTTCTAAAATTTACATAGACCCATTTTTCAGGGAAAATGTATTTGTGGATTAATGAGCCCAAGGCTGGCTGCATCAGGCTTTGAGTGAAATGGATATGCCATGTGCAACCTACTGTTTCTCATTCCAGGATGAGGCCACTGGATTTAACCACACTCACAACATGCAGCTTTATAGGGAAAACAGCTTCTGTCACATCAGCAGTTTTTAACTGACCTCAAAAGCTTTGGGGTTTTTTTTTGCAGTTAATATAATAGTTGATAAAAGAACAAAGATGAAGCTTATTAAAAATAGAAACCTGGGTAAATATTTCTAAAACAGAAATTTAAGCTGGGCAGATTGCCAGAAGCACTCACTGACAGCAGCGGGAAAGACTAACGCTGGATTTCCTTGAAAACATGCCATTTATTTAAGTACCCCACTCGTGGGATTCTCTTTGGCCTTCTGAAAGTGTCTTGTGTCCTTTCCACACTCCAAGATCAGAGGGGAAAGTTTTGATCAGCTCCTAACAGAGTTAACATAAATTCACCTGGTGAGTCCCACATCTTACCCAAAAACGTGCCAGTGATGAAGGGAACTGCTCGAGCACAGCCCAGAAACCAGATCTGGATTTCCAACATAAAAAGCCAGAGGGGTTTCAATCCCTCACTTCAGGAGATGTGCTGTGGCTACACCCCAATCCTGCCCTTCCCTTTTGACATTCAACATCACAAAATGCTCTTCAATGCAAGTCCTGGGCTTGCAGCGACCATCTTCCAGTACAGAATGCCTGAAAACACTGTGACACAGCAATCAGCTACTGAGCTATCCCTGAGCAAGTGCAAAAACAATAAATATTATACTTGGCAGGATTTTTAGTAAACTCTCCCTGGCCCCAGCTCTGCCTCAGGATTGGCACAGATCTTTGCACCTGCATCCAGTCAACCCACAGCGCTGCAGATCTGGCACAACACAGTTTTGTTCAGTCAAGTATTGTTAAATTACACAATATCCATTCATTTGATTCTGTCATTACACAAGTAGCCACCTTTTGGAACAGCACTTGCAGCACGACTCCACCATCTCAGAGACTTTTCCAGGACAAAACAGTAAAAATAATATGTCCTCTGCAGCTTTTGCCCAGGGATTTGCTTTGGCATGGCACTTCCTCCCCCTGTCCCTGCCAAATGTCAGAACGTTTGGAGAGAGGACATTTCATTCTTCACCATAAAAACAAAGCAACACAGAAATAAAGGAGCAGTTAAGGGAGAAACCTGACATCTTCTCACCTCCAGCACGCTGTGACAAGGAGCAGTTGCTGCAGCACAGCCCTCCAAATGTGGGACAGCTTTGCCAACACAACTAGGTCACCCTAAAAAAGACTGCCAGAGGACTAAGCCATGGTGGTTTCATTATTAGTTATCTTCTGTTTTACTAAGATGCTTTGCTTTTTTTGAGTTCACGTGGTGTCACCTGGAAAAAAAGTATCTTCAAAACAATCGCCGGGTTTATATTTCCTTTTCTTTTCAAAGAAACTAATGTAAAGAACAGCATCCCTCTGGCCTGCAGGCACCTCTCCAGCCAGCAATTACAATTGAAAAGAATTACAGCTGCAATCTAGCTGAAGAAATTGTCTTATCTGCTCCATGAATGCACCCTTGGGAGGATTCTTAAATGCTATTTTATATCCCTGGAGAAGAGTAACGCAGAGACAATGATGAAAAAGGCATCTGTTTGAGATGTGTGTAGTTCTAACCACTAACGTGGGCTGTGTGATCTATGCCTGTGGATAGGATGACTCCTGCTCATTAAAGTTTTACCATAGGTTGCTCCATATCTTATTAATTGAGTGGAAGCTCAAATGAGACCCAAACTCAGTCAGTCCAGAACCTCCAGAATAAGTGTTAAAAACAGTGAAAGGATGGACACAAAATTCAGCCCATCTATGAAAAAAAAGAAGAAAGTCCCTAGATTTATCTGAGTGCTGCCAGCTACATCTTCCTGTATGGAAGCAGCACAGGTAGTATTTCACCACTATGGACTCTCCCAATGACAAGCAGGACAGCAGATACATTCTGAAAATAAGTTTCAAAGAAATCGAGCTAGAAAACGTTCATGAGAATTTCTCACTAACAACTCCCTTTCCAAAGTACGTCTCTGTTCTTGTAAGGCAAGGTACAACAGAGCCAGCCTGGAAGGAGTGAAAGTTTTCAGCCTTCCCTCAGGAGTGGCACAGGTTAAATGAAGTCTTCTGACAGAGCAATCTTCCAGCATCTCTGCTCCCTGCTGCTTGGTTCTTGCTCCTTGTGCTTGTACATAAGCATAAAGGTACACAAGACCTCACTGTCCTTAAAGAAATTACCCCAATCATGTTCAGTATCAACTCCAGATCACTTCAAAAATCAGCATTCTTGAGTTAGTCCACCCAATTGTAATAAATCCTAAGGCAGATTTAGCTGACTTAATCCCAAAACCAGAGAGAAAACTGTTAGAAACACTTTAAATGCATGTTTACTCAAAGAAGTTCTAAACAATCATAGTGAGGTCCCAAGGTATTTATTCATATTCAGTTAGTCAGTGATTAGTCAGTCAAAAACACACCAAAGTAAGGTGGCACTTTCTGTTCAATTTGTCATGGACTTGGGCATAGAGATGGAAGTCATTTGTTCTTCAAACAACCCCCAATACACGCAGAGAGACCAGTTTTACACAGATTATCTTCCAAAATAGAAGGTTCTAAATCATGTTTCATCCCAGTCCCCAAAAGGCCCAGAGAAACAACAGCACTCTCATTCCATCCCCACCTCTAACCCCACACCTCTAGGCAGTGCTGTTAATGACCTTCAAAGGCACGGATGGTGAATAAGTCTGGACATGCCAGAAATGCAGTCCTGGGAAGCTGAGTGCTAAAAATTGGCAAGAACTGCTTAAATGAATGAACTGTTTTGAGGGGCACTGAGCACCTGCATCATTATTGCCTTCAGCTGAAGATGTGAGAACTGTCACCTCCTCAAAACCAGGAGACATGCAATAATTCAGGGCTGAGCAGCTTATGGAAAACTGAGCCTGGCCTAGGACCTCTCAGAAGATAAAGGTGTCTCTGCCACCCACCACACCAGCCCTGTGCCTGCTTTGTGCCAGGACTCCCAGTGCAGAGATGTCCTGGCTGGCACCAGCCCCTGCTGAACCTTGGGCTGGAGATTCAACTCCAGAAGCTGTGTCGGTTCGATGCTGTGCCCGAGCTGATTTAGGAGCCCGTGTGTGGAGTTGATTTGTCAGCCCCCTTTCAGCCCTGTGCTCACTCAGCTTTTTACTTGGTTTCCACACATGGCATCTGCAGCAACTCCACTGTTGTGGGCACCTCTTTCTAACACATCCCACTTCCCACACGTGTCTCGTGTCCCAGATGACACCACACAGGAACTGGTAGAAAAGCAATGGAATGCTACCTTTGAATATATATATTATAAAGGGCTTTTACGTGCACCGTTTACTAAACAAATGCTACATACACAGAGAGCAGAGCTCTGTACCTGTGATGAATGAGAAGTGTTTTCTAAAAAAAGTGCCTCCATATTTTAGAACAGAGAATATAATTCCCTGTTGCTTTCTGCTGCTTTTCTTGCTTTAATACACATTCTCTGCCTGAGTTTTCTCTTAAATATTTTTGGGGAAAATAATGACACGAATTCAACTTGATATTAACATTGCAATTTTTGTTACAAATAACCAAAGACTGCTGGTTTGAGCCACTGGGCTATAATTCAGGACTTATCAGACTACTTTCAAAACTCCACAACATATTTCTTGCATGACCCAGAAGAATCCACAATCTCCTTGTGCCTGTCTTTCCATCCATAAAATAATGAAAAATCACATTCCTTTGTCTTCTCTGTGTTGCCTTTTTTGGCAGGATTATACAGCACCTATTGTAACAGGTCTCAGGTGCTGTAAGTAGGGTTTCTCTAGCCACACAAAACACAAATGAAATCCTTCCAAGTGGCCTTTTGTAGGTATTTTTCAGTCTGATATTATGAAAAAAATACACAGTAAGTCAATGCTTTAGGTTTTCTTAAAGTAAAATGCCAACCCTGAAACTCACTCATTAAAATGACATCCAGTTGTTTTTGAAAACTCATCCAAAACTACATTATTAAAAAATTCTGCATTGTAAATACCTGTCAGGACTGGATTTGTTGTCCAGCTCCACAAAGACAGCAGATAAGACCCGACAGATAAGAAAACTGAAATTGTGGATAGAATATTGATTTTGAAACACAGGAAGAAACAAGAGAAAATGTGATATACTACCAAGCAAGAAAGACACAGGTATCTCTACATCTTGCAACAAGACAGCAAAATTTTGTTTGCATGGATTCATTTAGTCTTCCCAATATCCCGTTCAAAAGTGTTTCCCAGTGGCTTTGTGTTTCAGCACCTGACCTCTTACACTTGGCACACGGCCCTCAATCCTCAGGGTGACATCCACTGGTGTTCACATAAAGAAATTAATTAAAGCATTCCATCTGCACTGAAAATAGGCCATTTTCGACATCTTTGGGATGCAAACAGTCAAATTGCACACTTGTACAGACGATTACAGCCCTACAGACCATCACTAAACACCTTGGTCATTTGAACAAGCACCTTCAACTTACAGTGACAACTTAGAGGGACGTGGTTCTCCAGCTGCACCCAGACACAGACCTGCTGCTTTTAACTTACTCAGGATTTTTATCAAATCAGTGAAGCCCAACTGTCTCGCTTTTCTCTCCCAGAGAAAGAATTCAAAAATAACAAACCCCAGCTCTGTCATCAGCCAAAACAGAGCCTTCAGACTGAACTAGTTCAAATGGTATGATATTTCCACTTAATTTAGCTCTCATTCTATTTTTGGGTAAACCACTTCATACAATATTCATAACGTAAAAATATGATCAAATTCAAAAGTTAAGCACACCACGTGGGAAGGCAGAAAACATGGGTTACATTACCAGGTGAAGTTTATTTCTGTCTCCTTTCCTATTCAGTCATTCTTACTGTCTCCTGCTGTGCTGCATTCTGCAAAGGATTCACTCCCTAACCAATACACACGAAGGAGAAAGCAGCAACAAGGGCAAGTGCATGGAAGGAATAAGGAAAATTAGTGTCATTACTATCAAATTAATTAAGTATGGAGTTGGACAGAGAGATCTAATCAAAACATACCCTTCCATCAGATTTAAGAATTTAGACTGATTATTATTTTATCTGAATGCTTTGTTTTGAGACATTTGCATTTTGAATGGGCTCGTGTTGTTGAACCCAGTAACACAATCTGTAAGCTCCTCAGGATCTCTGCCTCTTTTTCCTTCTTCCTTGCTCAACACAGGAATACTAACTCAAGGCCTGTCTTATACTTGTAAATATGGAAATCATGGCTCTTCTTGACTCTCTCCTGCCAGGCTCTCCTATTCTTCACCCCTGTAAACAGAGCTCTGCTGGCCAGGGTGAACTTGAACCCAAAAGATATATCAGATTTTTCCCATTCCTTCTTTGTATGGGCAGCATCTCTGCAGCTCTATTCATGTCTTCTTAAGCTTTCCTTTTGTCTGTCTGCCCCACTTCTCCACACCTCCTGAGACAAACATCAGCTCTGCTCTGCTCTTTGTCAACAACCAAAAGCAGCAGGTAAAGCTCTTGATCCCTAAGCTCTCTTTTAAGAACAGGTCAGAGAAAAGTAGGGGGAAAAAAGGATGCTTTCTGTGGCTGACCTTGCTAAGTCTGGAGACAAAACCCAAAGACAGAGGCAAGCACAAAGGACAGGACTGGAGGATATTCACAGGCTCTGAGGAGGAAGAGTTTAGAGGAAAAGCCTTCCTGACCTGCAGAGAGAAAGTGGAGTGTGGTGAGGATGTGGGGGTTAGAAGGGTGACACTAGAACAGGCTAAAGGGCACAGCTGAGAAAGGCACTTGGGGCTGTGCAGGTGTAATATATTGCCCAGGGGAAAAGGTCCAATTCAGACTCTGGAAAGCAGCATCATTCAGATCAGCAGATGTAAGAGATGGGCCCAGCTGCAGCACCCCAGTACCACCTCTCAAAGTATCTGAAAACATTAACACTGTGTCCCTGATACACTACAAGAAGCAGAGGAAATCTGAAACTTCAAAGAAAAGAATAAGAATTTTGTGTCTTTTCGGAAAAACAGATCGGTTTCGAACATCCAACTTGAGATTTTTAATTTCTGAGGCTGCCAATACCAAGTATTTCCAGAATTTGCAATACCAAGAATTTCAATCCCCTTTTAACCTAGTGCCAAGTACCTACTGCTTGGTATTTTCCCAGCTTCGTAGTTTCAGCTTTCCTTCTTCTCTACTGGACTTCCCTCATTGCATCAATACTGGCTTTTTCAAGCCCAGCTAGTTAACTCTGATCCTCTGCTATGTCCCTGGAAGTGATCCCTCACTCCATGAAGAGGTCAAACATTTTTCTTCCTGAAGAAGCTACAGCCAAAATGGGAGGAGGGAAAGAGAATTTGCCTCGATGTGCAACTAACTCCAACTGAAAACCTCGGAATGGGAATTTCCCACTGTCACACAACTCTAAGAAGCACCAGACCCGAAATGAGGCTTCTGTAAGGAGGAGAGACAGGGAGCTGCAACCAGAAGCAAACAGACCTTTCAGCTGGAGATGGAAAGCATGAAGAGAATGACACTCAGAGCCTGCTGAAATCAGAGTCTTTCCAACAACTGTCAGCTTTGGGCTCAGCACACCCAGACGCTTTTGCCAAAGTGAATAATGCTGCAGTGTTTTCCAAAATCATGAAAAACAAGTAGACACTGCTGATTGTGAGAGATGAAGAAAAGATAATGGCAATTAACCACACAGAAGAGATCAGCTTCTGTGGACAAAACAGAAACTGGGTTGGCAGCAGCTCACTCAGAAATGTGCTACAGATGTACTTCAGCATCAGGCTGCTGAGATTCTGCCACAACTGGCTTTTTGGAAATAAAACAAATCAATAACCAAGAAATTACACTCCACATCAGGTTTAGGGGAATTCCTCTCCCTGCGTGGAGGAAGAGTATACAATCATCTCATGCTGATTTGGGATTTCTAAACACAGAATGAAATGCCACTCATATCATAATACTCACAGAGTGGAATTACTGTTTAGTGTCATTTTAGAGCACATGACAATGGTATTAACAAGACAACCATTACAACTGGCTAAGCTCCATTTGAAGTCTCTCTTTTTAACTGCCTAACAGTGGCATGTTATTTCATATTAATTAGCAGCATTAAGCAAATGGCAGTCCATGAACAGGTTCAGGATAGGTGGGGGTCTGAAAATAAACAGCTTTACATGCAAACAGCAGTCATTACTTACATGAGATCGCCCCCCAAACCACAATAACACACCAAATTTTCCGAGGAAGAAAGTGGGGCTGTAATTGTCACTTATGGATAAATGCAGTTTGTTTTTAAAAGAGCCTGAATGACTGTAAGGGATTATGTCAAATCACGTTGCAGCTGTAAAATTTAAAAAGCTCTAGCTGCAATGTTCTAGATTATAAATTACGTTTGATTTCATTTTTATCATCCTGAATGGATTATGATTGAAATGAGCATGTAAAGTAATTGCACATGTACACCGTGCACCACCCTCCCCCGCCCCTGAAGCTCTTGTAAACAAAACAAGGTAACTCAAGGGAACGCTCAGGGAAGAAAAGTTAGTAAATGAAAAATACACCCTTTTGTCAGTGCCTGTAATTTCGCTGTATTCTTTTGCAGCCGCTATCTGCAGCATCTTTCATTAGCAGAACAGCCAGTGTCTGCAGCTATGGGTTGTGGAAACTAATTATTATGTTTCGCCAATAAAAACTTCTGTTCTAAAGAAATTCATTCAATTGCCACCTATTTTGTACTGATTTACTCTCATCATCGTTTTTAGAAAAGTCTGCCGTGCCCAGTGAAGGCACAGATATATTCACAGAATCCACCTGCTGCCTTTACTTCACAATAGAACTGATTTGGCATGTGGTTTCTGTTCTATTTGAAGGTGTCACCGTGCCTCATACATTTCATGATAAACACCTTCAAAAACCCCAGCTTTCTGTTTGCTTTGTTTGAGGAGGAGGAAGAGGGGAGAGGGCTCAGCACTCAGATGAGAGCCAGGCTGCCTGCTGATTGACAGCCTAATAAAATAACCCCATCTTCCCTTGTAATCTCACACAAAATAATGTAGGTTGGCATTACTTCACCAGAATGAAAGCTGTGACTCTTGACACAGCAGCCACCACTGCTGCATGCACACAGTGTGCTGTGGGCCTGGGAGGTCTAGCACTCCACCAGCACGTCTGCTAAAATAGGATTTGTGTAAGAACTAATATTAATACAAATATTTACTAACAACAGCAGAGGAAAAAACACAGCAGAGAGAGAATTCTCAGTCATTAGGCTACAGCCTGATTGCTAATATTAACTGCACTGGTGAGCAGGATCAGGTAAGGCAGCCCCAGGGCAGAGGAGTCGGTACCTGAGAGGAGGCGTCGCCGAGGTGTTTGTCACTCAGGTGGACACAGGGGGTGACATCCAGGGCAGAATCTCGGGAAGAACAAGTTTAAAGAGAGGGTAGGAAGCTCCTCAAGGCTCAGGTCGCTCTTCTGAGTGCTCACCCCCCTGTCCTTGAGCCCCTTTTGTTCAGCTCCCAGGTGCCCTCACTCACCCCCAGCTCCCCTCACCTGCCCCCAGAGCTCACAGCTGGGCTGCGTTGGGCTTGATCTGCTGCCAGGCAGCACAGCCAAGGAAAGGGGCTTCCAATTGCCTTGAGAAAGGAATAAACATACTAAGGTCCCTCCAGCTTGATAATAAGGAAAGAATAACCTTTTCCCACTTGCCTTTTTCTATATCAGCCATGGGAGTCCTACACATGACTAAAGCACAGGCAACTTCATTGGCAATGCCAGCATTGCCCCGTGCACTGCACACCAAGAAGCTTTTCCAGTCTCAAGAAGACTTTCTCAGCTGCCCACTGTAATGCTTGGCAGAACATACATGGATAATATGTTCATTTCTGGTAAAGCAAACAACAAAAACGTAGAATTAAATCAATAGCTAAAAGACATTTTTAGAGGTAAAATTGCTGTTGTTACCTGCTGTATAGGTTTTGTTTCCACGAATCTTGGTTGTTTTGGTGCCACAGTTGAAGTTACTGTTTTGATCATATCTCAGCCCCTGCCATCCCACATGTGTACAGTGATTAATAAAAAGAGCCTTGAGATGGAACTAGTATGAACATGTTAACAAGAGCACATGGAATGATTTATGGCCACGTGAGAAAATTATGATTTACACGACATAAGAGACATTTTCTCAGCCTCAGGAATTTTCAGAAGGAAAGTGCAACTAAGATTTTCATGGTGCTTTTTATTTTCTAATTGCTAAGACTTCTTTTGAGAGCTTGTCTAATTTTACAGCTATATGAGGTGGTTTAACTGATAATCATAACTCTCCCCATAAGAGGTCCTTATCGGTAAAATATGACCCAAACCACAGAAAACAGAAATATTATTTTCTCCTAATGCTATAAATAGCAGAACTGAGGTCAGCTATATATACCAAAGCAATGCATACAAGCTGGCTAACAAGAATCATATCAAGGTCATCTGTCTAAATTACACTTAAACCACACCAGCTTTTGCAAATTCTCTAAAAACACCTTTCAAGAACCTGAAATACCCCACCTAATTAATGTGATAGACAAATTTGCCTTCCATGAGTGGCTTCAAAGGGAGGACATGGATGTTCATATTCAAAGAGCAGGATGCTGAGGGACAGAAGGTCAAGTCCATGTCCAAACTCCCTGTACAGCAGCAGACAGGTCATTAGGGGCACGACCCTAATGACAGCCATCCTTCCATGGACCTCAAGCATGTTTTGAACCAGTCACTAAATCTCTCCAAGCTCCAGTTCTCTCGCCTTGAAAGGTGGATACAAGAAATTCCCACCATCCATGTTAAGATCATGCAGGAATCAGACCTGTAGAAGGACACCTTCCAGGGCAACCTTGGCTGAACATCAGGCCTTGCTCTGCACAACCCACTGAATAAAAGTGGTAAATGACACATATTTTTTAGGTCATTTGTATTAACAGCAGTTTAAGCTGGTATTAGCAAGACTTAGAATGCTCTTATTTTTTTATTTCCCCCCGTGTTTTTTGCTGTGACAATGTCCATCTAAACACCAACTAAATGCACAGTTCCACTTCTTCATTATGGCTTTACTCTCACTGAGAATGGTCTTAATGTCAAGTGGCTTATGCTGCAAGTCTAACACTCCTGCTCTGACACGGTGCACACCACAGAAAAGCACTGGTGCAAGGCAGCCCAAGAGAGAGGCAGTGAGCCAGAGCTCTGTAAAATTAGGAGTGCAACGGTATGGGAAATCTCCTGATTGGGAAATTGCCATGTGAGTTCCTTGGGTAAAACAACCAGTTCTGTATCCTACAGCACAAAGGGGAAGCCACCCATTTGTTGTGTAAAATTATCCCCTTTCATGATTGTTAAAACCCACTGTTAAGAGTTTGCTGTCATTGAATTACTTTCCTTAGCAATAGGATTAATTTTTGGCTGTTATGTTCCCTGCTGCGCTCAGTTTGGATGCTGTGTGACTGCTGATTTATCTCTTAATAAGTCTCTACATCAGTGTTTCTCATCAATAGGTTTCAATACTGGGGGCTGCCACAGCAGACAATGGGAGGGAGGTGAGGGAGAATGTGAGTTAGTGCCCGCTTTTGTCAGAATTCAGATTAAAGAGAGCCTTGCTCTCTTACCTCCTCACATCACCTCATCCTTCAAGTGGCAAGCACTTTCCAAATCCACACCAACAAAGATACAGATTGTGTACAGTACTGTTGCTTTTCAAAAAAAGTTTAAAAATAAGAATAATAAAGCAAAGGGGAGGCAGAAGACACATTCACTTCACCCAGTCCTGTGCAAAGCCTGAGCAGGCTGTTCTGTGCCAAAGCTGCTGAGGAGCAGTAACACATCTGTCTGCTTTACACACTTCTGCAGCCCCCCTCACCACAGAATCCAAGTATATGACACACTTACAGCGTGCCTGTGAGGCAGCAACATCCTGCTCTCTCCATTTTCCAGACAGAAGCTAAAGTGATTTGTTCAAAGCCACATGGGAAATCTGTGAGAAACAAGGAATTAAACCCAAAGCTCTTCAATCTCACTTCATCTCCCACTGCACTCGTGTTCAGCGTAGAGCCGAGCACACGTGGGTTGATGGCACATTGACTTACACCACCTCTGGTCTTCAATGAAAAGAGTTTTAGCAAAGTTATTTACTGCAGGCTCGAAATAAAATGACACCAGACTTCTCTGGTTCCCTAATAATCTAATAAGAGGAATTCTGCTAGCTACCAATGCCATGAGTTTAATGTCATTTACAGAGCACTGAAAATGATGTGGGGTTTCAGCAATATCGTATTCACAAACTTCAACTTTGATTTGCCTTTGAACCAAAGTGTAAAAACCAAGTTCAAATGTAACAGAGATGTGAGTTTAAACATCCTTGGAATGCCACTAACACATGTCAGCATTTCTGCTTCGACTGCAACAGCTCTGTTTCAGAAGATGCCTGCCTTCTGTTGCCAACGATGTTGTCTGAATACTAAAAATGCAGAACCAGGAGATGGTCTGATACAGCCCCATTCTTGTGACATTCACATTTCATCCAGATAATACTGCTCCTTCCATTGATGTGGGAGCTTCTAACAGAGATGGCAAGGAGAGGTACACAATATCAGCTCAAGAGGTGAGTCAGATAACTGCCATTTCAGTGGTACAAAGGGCTGCCTTGAACATCAATCTGGGAAGCACAAAAGCAGCACATCACAGGCTTCACTTCCATACCCTGGGTGAGGCCGGGCCACAAGGCATCACTTAAATTGATTGTGAAACTGAAATCTCAAAGACTTCCTCAGTTTGTTTTAAAGGCCTCTTTTATCCTCCGCTGAACGAAACGTAATTTCTGGTCAGAAGAATGGCTGAGAATTATTACAGCTAAATTGAAGACAGAGGGACAGATCAGAGGCAGTGCAGTAATTTACAAGTACAAATAAAAATTTGACTGCCCTGATTGTCGTATCATCAGAGAAGAATCAGCTGAGACTCAGACAGGGGGTGGGTCTGACACTAACACTGGCACCTTTCCAGCAGCCTCATGTTCTCTGCTATCTCTGGATCTGCCAACTGACTCCATCCCAGGACAGGATCTTACAGGGACATCTCACTGCTCTAGAAAGAGGGAATGGTAAATCAACAAATACAAAAGTTTGCCTCCAATTTAACCCTGGGAAGAGAACCCAACAACAACAGGCTGAGGCAGCTACTCCTGGCCAGCCCGTGGATGCCTCATGCCCACAGACAAGGGCTTATGCAAGAAAGTATTTCTTCTTGGAGACAGTACTGTCAGTGGAAATAAGGGCTCTTGGGGAAAAAAAACCCACACAAATAAATATAAATAAATTATTATAAATAAATTATAAATTATTAAAAATAAATATAAATAAATTATTATAAATAAATCATAAATTATTATAAATAAATATTATAAATAAAATATTTTAATATATAATATATTATAATGTTTTTACTTATAATATAAATATTATAAATAAAATCATTATATTTAAAAGTATTAAAAATATGACAGTATTTTAGGGTGTGCTTGTGTGCATGTGCAAAGTCTCACTCTGATTTCTCAGAGCAAGGCTCTCCCTATTTAAAGTTTCTGCTGTTTTTAAGAAGTTTCCTCAGAGCTGCTCTAAAATTCTCGACCTACACAAAAAAATATGCTTTACCCTGAAAGCAAAATCATAGTAAACACTTAGCATATAATAGGCCATCACTAAACTTTGAAAAAGCCTTGATAAAAACAGTTATATCAGGTTATTTCATAAAAAATCATAGTCTTTCATAAACAAGATACAGATATTGCTACAGTACAAGCTAAAATTAACCACAGGAGCATTACAGTTAATGAAGAGAAGTTATTATTTATTGCTATTGATTAAATACAAAATGTATCTATTACAGCTCTATTAGGCAGGCTGTGACCACCATAAACACACTCTTATCTGCTTAATATAAACCTTATTAGAAGAGTTTCCTACAAACAGTCCTAAGGGTAAATTTAATTTTCCTTCAATTATCTTTATCTTAGGCATGAAGTTGAGAGTTCAGAGAGGTTTTCAGTAGGAAGTATTGCTTTAAATTCTCCAGCAGTTCTACGTGGGTATTCCTTTTAGAACTGCCATTCTCACTCTCCTTGCCTTTAAATTATTTTATCCTTTTATGTCTTACTTTTCATGAGGGTTGTTGTTGATTTAGAGCTCTGTTTCAAAAGGTATTTTTTAATGTAAAGGTGGTTTTCAGGAGTTTATTTTCCTACATTTAGTAAGACTGTAAATTGATAGTAATATGTTTACATACTACTTCTACTAACACTACTGTTTTACACATACCCTCCCAAACATCATGTAGTTAAGTGTAACACTAAATGTGAAAAATTACATTAAGAAATAAGGGATGCACATCCCTGTGTGTTTGCTTTTGTTGCAAGTTTGTTTCTCCATTTTTAAGTGTGATTCCTGTGTGTTCACAACACCAAAGGAAGCCAAAGGAGCATCCACAGCTTTCCCAACCAGCCAGCTCCTCACCCCTCAGAGTTTACAAGAATGAGGCCTTTACAGCTTCCACCATGGGTGATCCTGAATAATTAATCCTCAAAGACTTTCAGTTTTATCCAAGAAATCAAACTGGGTTTTAATCAGCTTTTACCATAAAATTATATTTTGCCATATAATGCATGTAAATGTGTGCATACCTAACAGATACATATCTTGTATGTGGATATAATTAAGGCACATATAAAGGAGTCACACATCCTACATGCAAAATTACACACACGTATCACAGCAGCTACAAGAAGCTCAAAGACTGAGCTCCACGTGGGTTTGTGCCTGTGCCACCCACGGTTGGCCCTCTCTGGGGACTCCTTTTGGTGTGATGTTGGTCCCCAACCAAATGAGATGGATTGATCCGTTAAGTTCTCCCCCATCCCGAGCTGATCTGAATCTGAAAAGCACCCTGGTGGCACTGGGATGACTGAAGGCACCAAGAGTGCACAGGTCCAAGTGCTCAGAGAGGAGGAGCTGCAGGTCTGTCCCTCCAGGAACATCAGTTCTCAGCCCAGGGAGAGGGAACAGCTCAGAAGGTCCAGCTCTGGAAGCAAAATGGAAAATGCTAAAATGTTCTCAGGAATGGCTGCTCAGGCTGACACAGAGAATCACAAAGAGATTTCCAGCTGTCCAAGGAAGACTTTTGTCAAGGGCTTTATGGTGAAAAGAGGAGGATAAGAAAGGAACAATTGTTGAAGCTGAAGCTGCCCAAAGTCTGATTAGAAATAAGGCCCATGCTATGAACAGTGAGGTTGAGAGACCATGGGAGAAACCTGCCCATGTTGTGATGGATTTCCCAACACTGGGTAATTTAAAAACCAACATGCACCATTTTTCTGAAGCATATGGTCTCGTTCCAACAACAAGCAGAGTTAGTGGATATGAAGCAAGGTAGAAGAGAGTTGCATGACCTGTGTTATGCAGGAGACTAAACTTCCTGATCCAAAGAGCCACTCTTAATTTAAACTTTGTGGGGAAAGGGATGATTTCACAATGTGCAATAATCAACATCTATTTACTGAATTGACACAAAATAACGTTACTGAATTAAGCTCATTGTTTTCCATAAGAGAAGCTTCTTTTTACTGAAATGTATTGGATTTTTTTTTCCTGAAACTTTAAAAAAACTGCAGAAAGTTCACAAAACAAGAAAATTCTCCATCAAGTAAGAGGTAAATTTTCAGCAGGACAATACAAGACATTTAAAAAATGAGATAATTTCTTTTACAAAGGAAGTTACATATGAATGAATAATGGAGCAATACTTGATTAAATCCAGTAGAATAAAGAAGCAATAGAATGGGCAGTATAATATATGCAGGACAAGAGCATCTGTATGCCATCTTGTAATAAATATGGCAGGAATAAAACATTAAACAGGCAGGGGAAGTGGGTGAGGAAGTGTGAAAGACAATCAGGGATAGATTTTTTTAAAAGAGTTATAGTATGTATAAAACATCAGCTCTACAGAAGAGACTCAGACTGAAGTTATGTGCAGATGGAAATTATTAAAGGTAGGAAAGGCTGCAGCCTAAGTGCTTGAGACAGGTGAGAAGTTATTGAGCAGATAAAGCACAAAAGATGGGTGAAAGGCATGACAAGACATCTGAGAGGGTGACAGCATTTTTTGCTGCAAGGGCTGGTGACATATGGAAGGCAGCAGGGCTACCACTGTATTTCTGTGTCCTAATTCCCAGTGTGTTTGTTTGGTTTGTGAGAGAAAGAAAAGAGGCATTTAACAATTGATTTTGCATGATGTCAATCAAACAGCAAAGTCCTTGGAGGGGTAATTTGATGGATCTTTTACTGACACAGTCAGTACCTGCCCACAGGAGCATCCACACTGGCTTTCACAGGGCTGCCACACCACACCAAAGCAGGATGGCAAAACTGGCCCCCAGTTTTGATGAGCTCTACTCAGCCAGTAACCACAGCTGTGGGGGCAGAGGAGAGGGCACACACCCAAAGGTGTCCTGCTGCCACTTACTCTGCAGGTGGAAAACAGGATTTCCACTCATGATCTAAGCTACCTGCCCAGAAGACAATGCATTGCTTCCTGGAGAAGGGATGAAGTATTTTACCTCTTCCCTGGGAGAGAGGAAGGAGTCAGGATTTAATCCTGTGCCTAGAACAGCACTTGTACTGGGACAGACTGTAAAGTTATAGTCTGGTCCTACCCAGCAGCAAAAGAAGTTGGTTTTTCATTAAAAAAAAAGAGATACTTGTTAAATTTTTTTAGCTTCTTAATAAATACAGTCCACTTGTCAGAACAATGCAATTTAGTAAGCTGCCACTACCCGTGTTATCTGAGCAGTTTAATTTGATGCCACTAGAAATACTTGCATCTGCTGATTAAGATCTGTGACTTCCACTTAGCACCTCACGACAGAAGTTACCTGGAGCTAGAAGAGAGGCAATGAATTTCTTTTAATAAAATATTAATATGAATTAATTCAGCGGCAGTAGTAGTTGTTACTGAGTTCATTCTTCAAAATTCCAATTTCAATTCACCCTCCCAGTGCTTCATTGCTGACTTTTTGCAGGGCTCGTGCAATGAATTACAGCAAAACCTCCACAGGATAAAGATGTGCTGTGGGAATTCCTCCTCACTGGGAAATGCTGAACTGCTCTGTTTACAAAATTGGACCTCTAAAAGCCAAGTAAGTCCGTGCTGTAGTTTGAAATAAGATTTCCTGGTTTAATGTAAGCTTGAGTAGTGATCAGTAAACACTGCAGTTTGGGATGACTGAAAGAACTAAACTGTAGAGGAGTTTAGGGTTTTTTAAGTATAGTGCACATGGCCCTGACTTCCCTCAGGAAGCAACAGGCCTGGCCTTGACACTCGTTCCCTCCTCCATCCTGTCCCTTCTCCCACCATCCAGCTGGGCAGGAGTTCATGACACAGGAGCTGAAGGACAGGGATATGCAGAGAGGTGACTCAGTGACCCGTGGATCCTAATTCCAAGGGCAGGAGCAGGGATCAGATCTGGCTGAGCAGCAGCTTCTGCCCCACTAAGGAGTCCCAGGTGAAGTTCCTGGAGAAGGGGTGACCTGGAGAAGGGGTGACCCGGAGAAGGGGTGACCCAGAGAAGGGGTGACCTGGAGAAGGGGTGACCCAGAGAAGGGGTGACCAGGAGAAGGGGTGACCTGCAGAAGGGGTGACCTGCAGAAGGGGTGACCAGCCTCACACATGGAGTCCCCTCCACCTGGGTTGAGTTTGGTGTTGTGTCTGTGCGATTCCCGAGCCGCAGCTTTCGCTCCGTCTGTCTCCCCAGAGCTGGTGGTTTCTTTTATCAGCTCTGTCACTGACTCATTGTCTGACTGGGGGAAAATTAATTTAGTTTTGTCTGTGCTTCGGTTTTCTCCATTGCAAAAGAGCAATAATCTGGTTTATGTACGTGTGGACACCAAACACTGCACACACTGTTACCACTCAAAGAGGGAGTCTTTTAGCATGTTTTGTACCTTGAGATCCAAGAGTCAGCATTTCTTGGCACACTCTTCCATACACTGAAAAGTCGTCCAATAGCAGCAGCCTGACCTTTCAAAAACATCATCAGATTCCAAGATAAAAGAAAGGTTTTTTTAAACAATAATTCAAATACAAAAGTGAGTAGGGGATGAGGCAAGCTCAGATCTATCTGATCACACATGCACCATTTTTGTTAAATGTAACACCACGTTATGGAGGCATCTCCAGGCACTCTGAAGACAGAGCACCACATTTAGTCTTTCAGCTTCATATAAATAGAAACTTTATGCAAAATATTCAGTGAGAGAATTATGATTAACACTGGCTATTTCTATATTTTTTTTTAAAAAAAAAAGGGATTTAACCCCTTTTTCAGGCTAAATGTTTTATTCATTGGTGATGCTGTTTTCCAACTCGTAGATGAGGTTAGAGAACAGATGCTGCACTAAACTCTCACTTTTTCTTAAGAAAAGATATGGCAATAATTTAGAGGCAGTGTTTCTAAACTAATTGGTCTAATCACAGTTACTCAATTTTTACTTCATATTTTTCGCATGTCAGATCTGAGAGTGATTATTTTGTGTTACAGATGCATTTGGTGGAAAGAAACTTGATAAGTGATTCAAAAAATTCTAGACATACCCTGATACTGTGAATTTAAAGTCAACTAGAAACAAATTTTGAAAAGTCAATAATTAACAATCCTGAGAAATTCAGACAGCCAGGCAAACACTCAGATAATACTTGCCTAATGTATTTTTATTTATTTGGGTATTTCTATGGCAGTGATTAACCCTGACATCATTATTCTTGAATGAGCAAGGAAATGTTTAATTTTCATTATTTTGCTTTCAGTATTTGCTTCTGCTTCTACAAGCATCTCAAGACATTTAGCATCTTGCAAATGCTTTGGAATATAATCTGTTGCTAATGACTCAGTTTTTTTGTTTTGTTTCCATTGACAAACATGAATATTGAAGTTAGAAAACAAGGGCAGCTTTTCAATGTCACTGGCAGTGCTACGACACCCTAAAGCACCTTCCACTTCGGGTCATGTTTGGAGAACTCATCACAGCCAGACCTCCTTGAGGAAACACTGCAGTCCCACAGGGACTCTGGGAAGTGCACCCAGCCCAGCTGAACATGTCTCGTGTCACCACCACGAGGGACCTTTATCAGCTCCACGGTACCTGAGCAACCTTTGAGCCTTCCCTGACAGCTGATTTCCGTTGGCCTTTGGCGACAGCCCAGTATTTTTTCCTGATGATAATAATTATTACAAAGCTTGCTGTCTGGAGGGGGTGTTTTGTACAGTATTCTCAACAGACTTGTTGAAAATCCCACTGAAGCCAATGAAGACGTTCCCATTGACTCTGCACTGGATGGAGGCCAGGAAAACTGCTCTGTGCTGTTATTTTTGGTTGCTATCCACGTTGCTTCACCTTTTATAAATTGCATATTATTCATTCACCCAGGAACTTTAACTACAGAATTCAGCCTCACAAACAACTCCAGGTGTCCAAGAAACTCAAAGACAAGAAGTGACACCATGACTTTTCACAGGAACTTGTATAAGATACTAAACTGCTTAAAATAAAATAAAATAAAGCACAGACGCAGCAAACTTTCAGCTCTGCAGTTTTCATGAGAGCCAGTTGTTGACATGTGTATCCCTAATTGCACTGGGACTCACCTTTCTAGTGTCATAAGGAAAAGAAAATCCTGTTAAATAAGGAATGCAGAGTGCAGTAATGCTTCCTCATGGGATAGGAGTAAAAGGAGAAGCTGAAATCTATATAAGCACAAAGGAAGGGGAAACCAGAAAGAAAGGAATAAGAAAGAGCAAAGCTGGAATAGGCAGGCTAGAAGTGATGAACAGACAAACTTGAGAGAGAAGGTAGGGACTGAATGTGAACAAGTAAACCTCTAAGAATAAATGGTGTATTATTCTGTTTGACCCTCATCCAAATGTCTTTTCTTCTTCCCTCCCTCAGAGGGCTAAGCTTTGTGAACCTGACCTTGTTATACTATGCAGGTTGAAAACTCTGGGAGTAGTTCAATTGTTGTATCTTGCCTGTGGAGCTCACACCCAGCTGTGTTTGGGTCCCAGCTGTGCTGGGCCCAGGCGTGTTCAGCAGACCTGCCAGCTCTCCCAGCGTGGATCCTTGTCTGCTGCTTACAGCAGGAAATCCCTCTCTGCTGCTCTGAGCAGTGACTGAAGAGATTTGTCCAAACTCTGGAGGTCCAGAGATTTGTCCAAACTCAGAGCTGCAGGTACAGCTGAGCTCTGCTTGGCCTAAGGGGGCTCCAGCACTGCTCTTACCTCGGCCTTCCTGAAGCACATGACTCTCCTCTCCTGCACATACTTTGATCCCTGACTCACAAACCCTCCCTTCCTCTTGCTGTCCTTTCTAGGCAAACACTCTCCTTTTTTTTCAGTCCTACAGCTAAAAACACTCCTCCTATCAACATGGTAAAGCCCTCAGTGTCTGCTCCCTTTCTCAGAGGTTATTTGCATTCCTGCCTAGCAAGCATCTGTGGTGTTGAAGACCAAGTCTTAACACACAGTCTTGTAATCCAGTTTGCAGGGAAATCACCACCTTCCAAATAGCTGAGGACAAACCTGGAAGTTATCTTTATTTAACCATCAGTGTCCATTGCTCAGACTGGAACAGGTTTCAGTGTTTACTGACCCTCCAGTATCACCAGTCTGTAAAATGTGTAGCCTGTGAACAATCACCCATCCCACAGGGGAAAATATTATCAGACAAGAGCTTCATAACGTCAGACAGAACTCACAGTTAAATACAATCCTGAACACACCATGCTATCATTACATAAAACACCAGATGCCAGATTATCATTACCTTATTATAATAATTCCTCCTGGCATGGGAACTGATCTTGTCCCACTTAAGCCAACTTGAGTTTTGCTACTGAATTCAATGAGTGGAAGATAAAACCCAGAGAGGAAACACAATAAAGGAAGGAAGAGGAAAACGATTTGCCATTGAACACAAAGTGAACTCTTATTTTTTTCTCTGTTCACGTGTAATTGTTCAGGATGGATATTCAGAAAACCTGTATGACCTCAGTGAACTTCCAGACTCTCTGGGCACCAGAAGGATCCTCCCAGTGCCCAACTGGAACATCCTGCCTGCTCTGTGGGCATTTGCAGCAGTTCTGTTCCAGCCTCCTTGCGCTCCCCTCGAGACTCATCTGTCTCTGACACGGCAGCAAGGGAGATAGAGCAGCTGGGGAATCAATAGGGACAAGCTGAAAGTTATTTACAGATGTTAGCCCAGAAATCAGGGAACCCACAGAGCAGGGCAGTGCATCCAACTCCATCTGAGGGAGTGTTCTCCTGGAATTAGAACCGGGAAGGTTTTATACTAATTTTCACCTTTTGCTGTGAGCAACAGCACCTAATCTCAGCAACTGCTGTCCAAATATTCCAATATTCCTGACATGGAGGAAGCTCTCAAAGGAAATGAAAGGAAGAAGCACTCTGGCACAGTTCCAACTGTCTGCAGAGACCAAACCTGCAGCATTTTCTGTGTGTCAATGGCCACAGCCCCCCAACAATGGCTGCAGGAGAACACAGGATGTTTGGGAAGACTGGCTGAAGGCAACTGAAGTTACATCAGCCTTAATGCTGTGCTGAGTAACCTCAGCTAAATCCTAAAGCTATTTTTAAATTTACTGATGGCTCTGTCCACCTCTCTCCCTGCTTCACCCGTTGCACAGGACTCCAGCCAGCCCGGGATCACTTAACCTCTCCCAAATAAACAAGCAGAACTGAATCATAATTACGCCAACCATCGTTACCACCAGCCCATCCTGGAGGTCAGCTCTGGGAGCATGACACATCAATACTGCCCACAGATGCCCATTTGTTTCTAATCTTATCATTTAAATTGATCACTTGAGTAAAATTACACGAGAACATATTGTACGAGCAGGATGAAGGAACTGGGCAAATCTATGAGTTCCACATCCTCAACGAATTCCTATCAATTAGATTTGTAACATCACACTTCTTACTACAGCCCATAATTGAATTCACACTTTGGAAAAGCAGTCCCTGTCATCCAGTTCACAAAACCTAGTGTAATTTCTATTTTCATAGTTCTTCTCCCACTTAAAGAAAATAATTGACTCAAAAAATTACGACTTCTTACTTCAGACAGGTTGAAACAGAGCAGCTTTTAAATTTATCCCCCAACTATTTGGTGTTTTATTCCAAAAGCAGTTTGTTCATATAGGCCATAAATCAACACTAGTTTCATAATGACCAATCTGAACAATAATTTTGACTAAAGGAGACAGTAAAAATATGAAAACACGTCAGAAAAAGAAAACAGAACTTAACATTTCCACAGAAATAGACCTCATTTTTAAGATAGTTTCTATAAAACTGGTGTGATTAACTGTTAACACAGAAGGTAAAATTCAAGTGTGCCCCTGGCACACACCTTTCCCTTGTATGTGTGGTTGCATAACTCCATGCTTGGTTTCTTCACCAGCATTTTCACATGTGATTCAAAAAAAAAAAAAAAATTTTAAGTGTTCTGTTTCCAAGACTGGCCTTAATCAGCCCTGTAATGCCTTCACAGCAGGCTCCTGCTCTCAGCCTTCTATTGAGACTGTAATTAATTCTGCAGTTCTAAATGTTCCATAGCTATAATTTATTTATGGGTCCAACACTTTCCTCACATCTGAAATTAGATTTGCAGCTCTTTAGTTTCTTTCCTAAATCTTCCCTTGATCCTTCTCAGTATGTATGGCTACTACATTTAGTATTTTTATCTCCCTGACATCTTCAGAAAAGGCCTCTGGTACAGAACTTTTCTAGTCGAGTGCGTTGTGATTGTGTCACCCAGAGTAAAGGTCTGTACTAGTTATTTGCTCTGAAAGGCTGACTCACTGCTATCATTTGCCTTTCCCTGTTTTGACTTGTCTTGAACGACACACTATTTCTGTTATCACCAGATATCACTCATTTTCATCAGTCCTTTCCAGAAAGTTAGGAAAAAAATTTTTAAAAACTTCTAAAAAATTAGAAGAGTGTCAGAAATGCACATTAAGCCCTCTTGAACTTTCTAAGCAAGGAAATATCAGCGCCCCAATATTTTAAAAAGCAAAGTAAATAATCCTTGTGGTGTAATAGATTTATTTATTTTAGACACTGCTTAAACAAACCAATTATGGTGAGTGGTTTAGGACTTTGTACACTCACAAAAAGCCAATCAAGCTGCCCAGCCAGCGCACACACATTTTATCCAACACCATCAGAAGCATTGCCTTGGAAATCTCTCTGTTCCAGAGATGCTTTCTCTGTTTCAGCATCTCCTCCCAAATTCTGCCCTTCCTAAAAACTACCCACACTCGTGCAAGTGCAGCTCATTCTGCTTCCAGGGTGGAGAAAAGAGCTCTGGAATGCCAGAGCCTGGCTGTCAGAATACCTCTCACCCTCACCCGCTCACATCTACTGAAGAAATGATCCTCTGTGTCTTTACACATTATGTCAGGGCACAACTGACAAT
Organism: Pseudopipra pipra; assembly: GCF_036250125.1. Taxonomy (NCBI): domain Eukaryota; kingdom Metazoa; phylum Chordata; class Aves; order Passeriformes; family Pipridae; genus Pseudopipra; species Pseudopipra pipra. Next base: position 4,463,187 of record NC_087562.1, read on the forward strand.
ATTATGGGAATTAGGTATGTAGTGTAACAAGAGTTATGTTTGCTGATCATGTGTTAAGAAAACAGGAAAGTCACTTGGTTGGGTTTCAAGTGTGTAGGCAAACCAAGAACTTCCTCCTGACTGTCAAGCAGCCATAGCAGGAGCAGTCTGCCACGCTCACGAAACCAGGCAATGCCACAGGGATCTGGAGTCTCCCTTCCAGATTTATGTCACAATCCTTCAGCTCAGAAACACATTTGGTTTGCAGGAGAAAAAAAAAAAAAAAAGGAATGGCTTTACATGAGTCATTCTTACCTCACCCAAATTGTGCTGCTCTGCAATTCTTCCTTTTCCTAAAAGCAGCCTCTCCATTCAACTCAGAGCCTGTTGTGTTCACAGTCCTGCCACAGCTATTCTCCTCCATGACAGCAGAGCTCCTGGAGTACATTTGCATATTCAATCCAACCAGACATTCCATGCTGAGGGAACCACAGTGAAGGAGTGGGATAGTAGGTGGGTGTCAAAGGAAACCAAAGAGCTCTGTTGGATGCACACTGGGACACGAGGTGTTCCTCAGCTGAGAGACCCCGTTCGTGACACAGTGGTGAGAAGAAAAGTAAATGAGGGTGTCAGAGGGAAAGGAACATGGGACTGGGACCCCAAATTCAGTGGCATTATTGGAAATTCCACTGAGTGAATGGGATCAAGAAATCACCCTAATGAGGGCACAGGAGCCTCTGAGGAATCAGGGCAGGGCTCATTTAGCAAGGAAGGCAGCTAAAAAAAAGTGAAACCACTGAGTCCTTTGAAATGCTCAATCACCTGTGATGGTCAAGGTGAGAGTCCATGCTACATACTGCAAAAAGAAAGAGAAAAGGAACAAATAATTTTAAAAACTAGAACTAGACTATGGGCTCATCGTTTTAAAGAGGAAAGCATGTCTAGAGATAAAAACACCCTTGGGTTAGGAAGCTTTAGGCAACCATACTGTGATCTCCAGATACTTATCAGGTCTGTACCTGAGTGTCCTGCCAGGATCTCCCAAGCAAATCTCTCTGCAACTCCAGCACTCGAAGTGGGTGAGTTCCTACAGAACAGAAGGGAGAACAGAATAAATATTTCCATTTTATTCATTTATTTCAACCTTACTCAGTTCTTTAAACACCTGTGATTGAGACTCCTCATAATCACTTAAATTCAAGTAGCAAGAAAATGGTACTTCCGACTAGAAAAGTAAATTGAAATACAATTAAAATAATTAAGTGTGAAAACATGTATTAACTATCATTATTCTTTACATGGGGAAAAATCAGCACCACCTGAGAACCAGTGCATCCAGCCATTCAAAATGTATCATTTATCCAAGCCAGGAATGTCAAAAATAATCTCCCCACATATTCAGCTACACAGACTTTTACATAAATCACTGAAGATACCACCCTAAGGGAACTGAGGATGAGTTGCCAATGTCATTCTGCAGGCTTGCAACAGAACTCTCTCAAAACAAATTTTGTCAAATCATAAGATCAAGGGATGTTTGGGAAAAGCACAGTATTCTGCTGTATTCTTCTCTTCCCACTTGTGCCAGAGGAGATTTCCAGAGCATACAAGTGAGATAAAGAGTTGCACCTGAATTCAGCACTAATGCCAAAGCCCACTGAATTTATCCAACCTGTGACAACTAAACCAAGGAATTTTGCCATCCAGAGAGTGACAGGTGCATGGACTGAACCAGGAGCCAGATGAGCAGTGCAGTGCTGTGCTACCAAACCAAAGCAAACGGGTTTTATCACAGGCACTGCAAGAAAAGCCAAACTCCTTCAGTTTTAAAGGATTGATTCCCAGGATTCTGAGTAACACGTCAGTGCAGCAGAAGCAGCTCCAGAGTAACTGCACATGCCAAGGAAGAGCAGAACGGGGGAATTTGGGAATTTACTACAGGGTGAGGAACAGGCACTCAGCAAAGGCTCCCAAACAAATGCCACTGAACTTCCAAATAAATCTGCTCTGACTGCATTGCAACCTTCTGTGATTACTACCCATGAATATTGTATCAAATGAAGATTGCTCACTGGAACATTGAATTTTAAAGGAATGTTGCACAGTAGCTGAGGAAAGTGAACTATGAATTTTTAATTTAAGCATTCACATCAAAAACAAGCCTCTAAAAGTTTTGGGTCTTCCAATCAGATAGACATTTGGGTTGACCTGTGAGTGCATTTAATTTCAAATGCCACGTAAGAACAATGAATCCTGAGCAGCATCAGACACAGCTTGTATTTTTCCTGACACTAAAATATCTGAATTTTAATGGCATAGTATTTTTTAATCTTTTTATTTAGTTTTTAGTAGAAAAAAAATTACAAAAAGAATTCAAATTCTATCCTCCACTGTCATCCACATGTAGCAATTTATGCAACTCCAACCCACTCTAACTCCCACTTACACCAAAAGAAGTTGATCCAGCTGACTGAAGAGGAGTGGGATCCAGCTGATAGCATTCCTGGGGAAATAACAGAACTGCAGCTCATTGGCTAAATCCAGGAACAGGGAATTCTTCACTCTGTTGAGCCACAAATGGTGTCCCAACTTCACTAGGCCTTAATAAATCTGACTGACTCACAAACCTATATGATAGCAAGGGTATCAATCTTTCCCCATTTCGAACTTTGTGAGTTATTTTTGCAACATAAAATTATTGTGTATTATACACAACAATATATATATATATATATAAACCAAAAAACCCACATTTTAGGTTACACCACACCCAAGTTTCAGCTGAAGAAGAATTCAATAAAGAGTAATAAGCATTTAAATTTAGGGAGCTATCACAAAAGCATCAATGAGGCAGTGAAGACAGTCATTATTAATTAAGAAAATAATTAAGAGAACGTGTGCAGAATATAATGATAATCCCATACATTGTCTAATTGATACAAGAAGATGTTATAAGCTTGATACTACCCCTGGTAATAATAACAGCTCACTGCTTGGTCATGCTCAGCCAAGACCATTCCCTCTCTGTATGGCTCATGGGAAGTGCTCTCATCCAAAGTCAAGACGAGAGGAAAAAGAACAAGAGGTGAAGAAGACATGGAAGGAAAAAATAATTCCTTTTTGGTTGTTATTATTTTTATTAGGTTGTGAGGTTTTTTCTCTCTAGTTGTAACTACTGAGTAGATTCCCATGAAATGGGAGAGGAGCAGGAATCCCATGACAGCCACTGGAGCCATCAATGACTCCGGTGAATGGCAGCCCCGTCGTACACTGGTATCACTGGTGCTAATTAAGAGCAGCTAACGAGGATGGGAACAGACACACATGAGCAACCACCCCCTTTGCTCTGAACAGCTCAGACATCCACCCACTTCTACAACCCAGCCATGGAGCTGTTCTTGAAGAGGATCTGCCAAGCTGGAAAGACCTGCTCTGTGTCACTCTGGAGAAGTGATTCCCGTGCCCCAGTGAGGCAGAACAGCTCACTGTAAATAAACTGTGGGGCCAAGGTAAACTTCTGTTTGATCTTTGTAACTGTCCTTCCAAAATAACACTCTCTGCAGACAACAGCACCACGGCAAGGGCAGGAGGGAGGGCTCACAACAGCTCCAGCCAGGCAGAGTCGAAGCCAGAAATCTGTAGAAACACACTGGAGTATCAGCCTCCCCCCCAAAAAAACCCCAAAAACCACTGTGACAAAATGTGTGGAATATCTAGGCCAGAATGAGGGGGGAGATGAATTATCCCTGTGGCAATCCTCCTAAGCTCAGCCCACTCTTCAAGCCTGGGCTCCTAAAGGCACTGGTGAGTTGGACAGCAGCTCTCACGTGTTTTGGTGATTAAAAAATTCGACGCATTGTCAGTGCCAGGACAGGTATGAATCAGCCCATAAACACCAAGAAAGAGTCCTCATGAAAATCTCATCTTCTACCAGACTTGAAGGTTATTTAACATGCCAAGACATATGTCACAGGCTTCCAGATTAAAGCTTTCCTGACCTTTGCTAAATACCATCTTTCGTTCACGTGGTGACCCATGAAAACATCAAGCCTTGCTTTCATAAACATCAAGTGCATAATACCTGCTTCCCATTGTCACACCTCTTCTGTCACTGTCACTCTTCAATAAATAAATGAAACATCTTTCTCTTCCTCAATGCCCTACAATAAATACCCCGAAAAATACTTGCTAAGAGCTACAACAGTCAGAGTCATTTCATGCTAATATTTCATGCTCTGATTATCTCTTTTTCCAATGCATTACCTTTTAAAAAATAACCTGTTCAAAAATACTTTATACAGTTCATTTCTGTCCTGTGACTGTTTTGTGCTTATTCATGATACTGTTCTCTATTTCTTTGGTTGATGACACTGTCATCTGTCACCTCATCTGTCATTTACATCTCATTAATACCAATTGTGCCCTCAGGGATCAGTTTTGTCATCAGAAAATGGCACAGAGGGTCTGCAAATGGAAGAAATACCAAGCATCAGTGCCAAAAATAGTAGTGAGACATCTCATCTCCATTTCTCAGACCCCACAGATGCTCCTGTGCATAATCACATCACGGTGACATCACTCTGGTCACTGAGACATAGGGGAGTTGTATTTAATAATCACACTGGTTTTACTAGAAAATTAACCAGCAGAACAGCAAGCTGGTACTGACTGCAACGCAGAGCTTCTGCTGTCCAGGACCTTTCCTGCTGTCCAGGACCTTTCCTACATGGAAACAGCAGGTTCCAAAGACAAGGCTGGATGATTCAGAGTGAGAGAGAAGCACCAGGACACAACCATTGAGGCTACTCCTCAGGTCTTCATTTCCCAAGAAAAGCCAGGTGGGATGCGGTGCAGGAAAATTCAGGCCAGTCAGGGTAGGCAGAACCATCATTTCTCTGAATACCCAACATGCTCTTTCCATTTTTACAAACCATGGAAGTCTCTACACTGTTACACATCAATGCTCTTCGGGAAAGAAACTAAAAAGTGCTCTTCCAACACCACCACTGCGGCAATGCTGCCAATCCCACCCGCTGGAAAATGTGTCAGACAGGCTGTCAGGATCACTGGCCTGCCTTAAGTGTCATGACACATACTCATGGGTTGAACACTGGAAGTTTTTCTACAGAAGAACTTTGGGAGCTTTCCTGTAGAAAACACCAGATAAAACTCAGCAGCCCGCTGGGTTGTCATCCTCACCCGCTCTGGAGTGCATTCTGCTGTGCAGCAGTAGGTCTAGCAGCACGTTCAGCTCCTTCTTTCTGCTGATTTCCATTGTTGAAACACAGATCACAGATGATTTTGCCTGGAAAAAATCATTCCCTAATGAATGTCCATAAATGTGGCACTTGAAGGCCTCTGTGAAAATCACAGCTGCGACAGCAAAATTTTATGTTCTATCAAAGCTACAGCAATGTCACCCTCATTTCAAGCTGGACAGGGCTGCACTCACCACAGCCACACAGTGAACCAACATTTAAACTCTGTGCATGCTTGGTTCATTTGCTGGCAGTTATATTTAGTGAAAAGATCTCATCCTGTTGGCTGCTCAGTCACTTGCCTCTGCACCTTATTATCCTGAGCACTGGGAGACTCCTCTGCTGAGCCCCAAACAATGCAGAGCAGCAGCTCTGTACAATCTGCCAAACTGCAGAAAAATGAACTTGCATCCTATTTGACTGCAGATAATGTCTACCAGATTTTCCCAGAGGTATGTACTCCATACATCCTCCACTGCTCACCTACATCCCCAAAACCTTTATCCTAATTTCACTTGTCAGCCTCTGATGTCTTTATATATCACATCAGCCTCCAGTCTGCCTCATCTTTTCCACTCCAGTGGCCCTCTATCTCATTGCACTGCTGCAGCTTATCCATGAGGCCCACACCTTCCATGCTGCAGCCTCGAGATGACCGCTCAGCCAGATAATCCTGGTCAGCACTGTCACAGCTCTGACAACAGACGACTGTACCTGTCACATTAGATAAGCCAGCCCATTTGCTTCCCATTAAACAGCAGGGCAATGCATAGATATCATCTGTCACACGAGAAGCCTTGGTGAAAAGACAGCTCTATCACACACAAAGACCAGGAAAAGCAGGAGAGGCTGGAGGAACTGTATTTTAATATTTCAAAGATCCCCCTTCCGAATGAAAATTGATGACAAGGTAAAGTCACTTCTCCAAGAGGTGGCCTGTTCTCACCCTTGATCTCTATCAGCCATCTTGTTTTCAACACAAATGCTCTTAATATTATAAGAAGTTCAAAAAAATGCAAGGAATTAGAGGCAAATCTTCAACCAAGTGACAGGCTGTGCTCCTGACATCGTTTTGAACAGAAAATGGGATGATAAATTTGAAGGTCTGTAAGCAGAGTCAGGGGAAAGATGCACTAGAAACAATCTATGAAATAAGAACATGTTAAATCTCTCTTTATTCACCTTTGCAGGAAATACATTGTATAAAAGTCACACCATTTATGATGTTTTATCCAACAGACTGATGTGAATGGCCTAGATGTAAATTGTCATCAGGCTTCAGCTTTTCATTACCTACCCAGACAGGATCCTGTTCCCCTGGGCTCTGGAAGCACAGAAGCTCTTCCAGCCAAAGTCATTGCAGAAAATGCCTGATAGAATCAGGCAAAGACAACCAGGTGGGGTGGTGGCCAGCTGACCAAACCAGGAGCATCTGTACAGCAGGAACAACTCAGCTACATAACTTCACTGATTTCACTTGGGTTTGCTATTTTAAAACTGATTTATGGCATTATATATATGGATTATTATCAAATTCCAAATGAGGTGTTAAAATCATTCCTTGTATTCAAGCAGCAGCAAATTTGGGATGTTTATTCTACACTTAGGAGACCTTACTGTATAAACTCACCTCTTCTACTACATGATCTCTTTTGTGACAGATCAGACAAGGAAAGTTTAAAGTAAATTAGTAAAGACAGGGATTATTAAGGTCTGATGGCATGGTCCTCTTGGCTGAAAATCTGGGAAATCAAGTTGTTTTTTAGAAAGCAAAGCCTGTCTCAACATCACCATGCATTTTGCTAAAGCTCTTTTGGGTGAATTTGGGCTGCAGCCCACAGCTGACACAGCTCCAGCTCTCTCACCAAGGGCTGCAGGATCAGGTCAGCAGCTCAGATTTTATGCCTGGACATTGGTCATAAAAAAGGCCAACACCCAAAATCAGTTTTCATGGTTGGTGGAAGAGAAGTTAGAACACGCCAGAATTGCTGTCTTCTCTCTCTCCACTTTGATCACTAAAAATTTTTTGTCAAAAGAATTAGAACTCTCAAGTTATTTCATTAATTTCCTGTATTTTGATAGGTTTTATTGCAGCTATTTTACTGTATTAGATAGTTAAAAATTTCACTTAGTAAAAAACTCAATTTTACATCTAGAAAAGTGTGTTATACAAAATTATTAAGAAGCACTTTCAAGGTTAAGGTTATGCTCTGTTGTTAATGAGGATAAAAACAAACAAAGAGTGCCAGGAGAACGACAGCCTAAATTTAAGAGAAAAGTGGAATATTTGCAGCTGTTTGCCCAAACCAAATATAAGTTGCTCACTGAAGTGATGTTCTGCATTACCACATCTGAAATGCTTTTCCATTCATGCTCCACGGATTATTAGCAATCATATATTTGACTGGAGTGTGTACATACACAAAGCCACTTAGCTTTTAACCCAAGCAATAATATCATCTCAGCAGGAAGCTGTAAGGATAGACATATCCAAGATCCTGCAGCATCCATATATTATAGCAGCAAGACTAATACAAGAATCTTAATAGAATTTTCTGCCTACTGCTAACAGATTTGCCCATTAACTCTGGGAACACAGGGAGCCTCACAGGTAGAAGGAAACATTCTCAAAACCCTCAAAGTGGTTTAGGAATTCCCACAGGATTCAGAAGGCTGAGTCACTGAGGAGTGTTAAAAAAACTTGAGCCCAGGAGTTTGTTTCCCACACAAAGGACTTACAACTGGGTTGCAGCCCAGAAAAGACAAACAGGAGCCCGTGGTGACTCTTGGAAGAGAAGGGTTTAAATTAACTGGAAGATGCTTTTTCCTGGAGCCCAACTCCAGGTCGGAGCAGGGGCAGTTGGTGCATCCAGAAGAACTGTCAGCTCCCATCAGCTTAGACTTAAATGTTCTAGAGATGGCAATTCCATGTCAGCCCAAAGTACTACTGTTGCTTAAGTCCTACAGAGCAGGTGCAGCATTTCAAATCTCAGGTGACTGGAGAAGAGCACTGCATAAAGCACAAGACAAACGTTTCATGGCTGGGGCTGCTGCTGCTACGCCGCTGTTATTATTTTCTTTCATTATTTAAATTCAGTGCTAACAAAAAGTCAGTTCATACCGGAAATTGCTGCTTAATATTTTAGGAACTTTGCAGGTTTTTCTCTTTTTTTTTTCTCTTTTGTTTATGTACTCGGAGTAACTGATTCTTTTTAAAAGGATCAATTCATTTTTAGATATGAATCACACGGTAATATTCCAAGGGAGAAGAGGAATTAGTCGTGAAAACAATTGTGTATTTAAGCAGAGAAGAGTGTGTAGAGCAGGATGGGGGGTGGGAGGCTGAGATAGACATAAAGCTGCCATAGCTATTTTAATCAGCAAAAATAATACTGTCGTGGGAAAAAAAAAAAAAAAAAAAAAAGAAAAAGCTAAACCAGCTCCATAACCAGCAGAGGGAGCCAGGAAAAGCCCTTCATATCCACAGTTAGGGAATAAAGACAAATTAAAACAGATGCATCTTTTCACACATCCTTCTTCCATCTTCCTCTCTTTGGTAAAAGTGTCACAGTCCCGGATTCCTAATCCAGATTATCCACTTCCACTACTGAGGAGGCATATTAAACACAGTGAAGCATCTTCAAATGCTGCACTTACCTTCTATCAGAGACCAACACGATTTATTCAATTTACAGAGGAAATGGGGAGTTGTGCATGGACTTGGATGACTTGCCTGCCATGCACTTCGATCCTGATATCAGAGGCAACAGTTCTCCTGCAAGATTCTGCAGAGCTGAGCCACAAAAAGGATGCACTCACTGATCCATGGCTTGTGCTTCTCCCAAAATACCCATCCATAGACCACTGCCCCTGAATCCAGGACCTGAGAATCTGATCCTGCACCTGAGCAGAGAAATGCTGAGTCCTGGATCAGCCAGGGACTCAGGCACTGCTGTTATTCCTCAAACTGGAGAGCAGCTGATCTGAAGCCTTATTCAGCCAGCAACAAAAATGACTGAAGAACTTACTGGATAGATTGATAACATCACAGAAATCAGCTCTTATTCTAAGTGAACAGACCAGATCACCAGGAGCTGTAGGAAAACCCAGCTGTTTTCTCTCATTGCAAGTTATTTCCACAGCTCTGAAAATCAGACCCAGAGCTGGGCAAATTCCCCTTTACAATAAAAGCCAGGAAACTTCCTTTGGGAGGATCCCTATGTTGCATCACTTCAGCATTTCTGGGGTGCTCATTTTGGGCCCTGCTCTTCAGCTACAGACTCACATCAGTAACTATTTGGGTCATCCAGAGTCAGAGCAGTCTGGTCTGTCCAACAGGTGCATCAGCACCTTCTGCAAGCAGGAAGCAGGATTAACTTTGGGCAAATTGTTTGTAACCCCTTTTTTCCCCCATAAGCAAAATAATTGCTGCAGAACATCTTAATTTCCATTTAGACCATCAGAGTGTCTCCACTAGTTCCAGTTTCACTATTGGTGTAGACACAGGGTTTTGCAGGGATCAAGTTGCAGGCATTCTTCAAATTCAGTTTTGCAGGGTTTCTGAAAACAGATCTTTGTCTAATACTGACAGAAAGCCATATTCATATTCATAACCCTACAGGTTCACAAAAAGCATTCAAAACATACCATAATACTCAGCACAGCATCACTTCACTTATGCCATTTGAAGGACTTTGATCAACACCAGGCACTCACAATGCATTGGCTAGAGTGAGCCAGGGACCAGGGGTTTTTTTTTGGAAACTCTTATTTTGTAAACAATTCTGAAGTGTAAGGAAATGTCAGTCTATTCATGAACAGGAAAGTAAGAGAAATATTTGAAATATGATGAATAAAACCCAGCTCTTCTTCAATATTCCACCGTGCCCTTTGGACTGACAGAACAAAAAGTAGGAACAGGCATTTAAAAAGTCAGTAAGTTGGTTCTGAGTGCACTTAGGACACAAATGATTTACTGAAGCTTACGTCATGAGCTATTATTTTCCACTCTGACACAGAATCACAGTTGTTGGGTCCATAACAGTGATATGCAAACATCTTCAGTCCAAGCAGGAATACAGAGCACATTATGTTCCCAGCTCTCAGAGCAAGGGTAGGGCAGAATCCTACTGGCTGAACAGAAAAGAAAGGAAGAGAACTACCATCCATAGCTTGTATTTATGTAGAGCCTCCTGTAGTGGTGTAAATGTGTGTTTGGCTGCACACTCTGGATTGCAAATGCTGTTTGATCTACCAGGCTTACCCCAACACAAACACATTTCACTGAGCCCTTGCTGTTGCATGTTATTATTTCCCTTTGGTTTGTTTTTTTCCAGAATATCACTTAAAAGTCTTGTCAGAAGACTTTACAATGCTGTAAAAATGGTGATGAAACTCAGTGAGAAGGAAATACTTAGCAAACAGGTCTGAACTCCTTTTTTTTTACCCATCCAGTGATTATAAGAGTTCTGGTGTTTTTCTCCCCTTTGCAAAGTGTGTACATGTTCCTAAGAGATACTGATATGTGTGCCTTACCAATGTCCTTTGTCTTAAAAATAGCATTAGTTACACACAATATAACAGTTGCTTTGGTAACTGATTTTTCCCCTTCTAAAGGCTGAATAAATAATTGTGTAATACACACTTAAGTTATCAGTGTATGTGACTGCATTGAGTTTGAAGCAACTTCTGTACCATTATTTTTCCTGTGTTTCCATGAATATGCAGAAATGCTGAGGTTACTAAGTAAATAACTGTGTCAGCATGGCATGTTGTGATGAAAGGAAAGTATTTGGACAATGATGATCTCGAGTAGAAACTGCAAAATTAACAAGTGTTGTGGGATATAAAACATCAACTACTTTCACTCTACTGGTGATCCTCACCTTAATGAGAGTCCCCACTGTGCAGGACCTTGGGAATGACATAATTACATCATGTGTATTTGGAGCTGATTTCAGGAGCAGAATCCATGCCTGTTGCTTTGGCATTCTGGGCAAAGCAACAAAAAGAGCCAAACTTAAACTGCACGAACCTGGGGTCCACTTTCCCTGCACACTTCTCATCCTTTGGAGCATCCCCAGCTGCCAGCAGTGCAATCCTGCACCACACCAGCTGGGCAGGAGGTTCACGGGGCAACACCCCGAGAAAGCAGAGGAATCTCCCCCCAGTTGTAACATCCTGGACAAACCCAGGGTCAAGTAACTCCAACTGATTTCATTACCAAAGTCCAGCTGATCTCAGGGAGAGGACAGAAGACACTGTGTGTCAAGATGACACCACTTTCACTGAGAAAGAATTTGTGACTAATCTAGAAATGCAAATTTTTTCACATATGTACAGGCAATGCACACAGTACAGAAAAGTTGTTAAATCATGCCACTGTGTTATACCTGGAAACAAGATCGTTTCTCCCCCTAGAATGAGTGCAAATATATTTGATCTCAACTATTATAACATCTTTCTGGTGACTTACTTAAAATAAAACACTATTTTATTACCGAGAGCATTAAAATGTCATGTTTATATAGCAAAGATTTAATTAAAATTCAGATTATAATACTAATTTAACACTGGAGCGTAGAACTGAATTTCTTTCACTATAAATTCAAAAGGGTACATTAGCACAGACACACATGTCAGGAACATGGCACACTCTCACATTTGGGAATTAAGTGCAGATGGAGCAGGTGACCATATTCCTGTCTCTGCTGTTGAATGCCCAAGGACATCACCCAAACCAGTGAATGCTGCCTGGTAGCACAAGGGTAATGAGGGTAAATACTTCCTAAGAATGAATCCTTACAAAGATGGGCTCAACAGACAGAGTGGGTCTCAAACCACACACGTGGGCGACCAAAGTCAACTGAAGAGTTCCTATTAATTTTGGCATTAGGTCTTAACAAAAAGAAGTTGCTTTGGAAAAGTGGTAGCCCTGCCTTCAGCTTTCTAGGAATATAAGTATGGTGGGTTAAGCAGCACTCAAGTCTTGAAAGTCTGAGAGGTCCTTCAAGGTTGACAACATAGTCAAAAAATCCCATGAGACAGGCACAAGATCAAATATAAAAAGGTTTCTAAAAATACCCTAGTTTATCAAAGTAATTCATAAATTGGACACAAGGAGTAGCTGATACAGCTGACAGGAGTGACTTCATCAACTCCAGAAAATTTTTAGTTCTTCTGCACTGTTTAATACTAAGAATTGACTTTTTTCCTCAACCTCTGATAAAGACTGCCCCATTACCACTGGAAAGGGCAATACTTCAAAATCAGAAGCATCCTGGTTTACTGTCTTCAAGTGCATAGTCAGGTGTCCTCAAGCATCATCCTGACTTTGGCCACTTCAACATGCAAATTGGTTTTCAAGGGGCTTAATTTTTCTACTTCCAGGTGCAAACCAACACCTTGACCTGCACAGGAATTTAGAAAGGCTTTTATTCACCGTCATCAATTATTTTGCTGTGTGTGACAGTGCAGAGATCTAGAACATCCTTTTCTAATTGGTTTCCCACTCCCAGGCACCTCTGATAAAGACTGTGATGTTTTCCAACAGCCCCTTCACGTAATCTGATGTCTGGTGGGACCTGTGTTCATTTAACACTTGTTACATGTGATTGCCGTGTCTTCCCTACTCCTGTTTCCAGCATTCCAACCTAATTTCAAACACAGTGTCACTAAACTGCTCTGATGCCTCACATCAACTACAGCCTCCCCAAGTGAAGTACTTCCCTTTTATCACTATAGGCACTGAGTTTCATGTGATCTTATTTTCAACAGCAAATTACTTCCTGTTGTGAGTTCAACTGTTTGAAACACTCTGCAAAGAATCCTACACTGCAGGAAATAGTCCTGTTCTATTTAAATATTTGCTAGTTATACAAATTACTTCCTTTCCAAATTGCTTTGCTTTTTTTTTTTTTACTTTTTAAATTGTTCTGTTTAATTATCAAACTTATTTCAAGTACAGGGAATCTCAGTGGTTTGGGTTTTTTCCAGAATACTAATAGATTTAAGTTATTTCTGTAATAATACATGTTTTTCTTACATGTGTTTCAACTCCCACAAAAGTAATTTGAAAATAACTACAGCATCAGAAAAAGTAACACTGGGATCTTAGAAATTTAAAGGGTGAAGTTTAAGTGACAACTCAACAGCAATTTTTCCATTCTGATGAAGACAGACCTTGTCATTTCAACCCTCAGAAAATCAAAGCAGCTAAATATTTGCTTTCTTCCTTTCCCTGCCAAAGCCAAAACATATTATGTTTTTATTTCAAACGGGAAAGAACATAGTCTAGTGTAAAAATTAAGAGCATTAAACGGGTACTTGGAATATCTGGTGAAATGTTTTGGAGGCAAACGCAGAGTGACAAGAGCCCGATGAACTCCCAACAGCCCTGATCTGATCCCAGCGCCACCACTTCCAGGTTGTTTGGAAAGGTCACTGTAAAAATAACCATGCATTTTTAGGATCAGCTCTGATACCTGCTTGCTCAGTAGCTCAGCACACACCAAGCAATGACAAAAGCAGTTTGATGAAAGTTGAGTAGTTAAGGCTTAACTCCTGGTTTACATCAGGGGCTAATTATAGAGGCTGGGTCACGCCGCCGGCTCCCTCCGAGCACCAGCCCTGGCTGAGCCAGGTGGGAGCAGGGAGGGGAGTCCCCACTGACACAGCTCTTCTCCACCTGGCACCTGGTCAGAAAAGGATGGACATCAGTGTTTCCAACTCAGAAATGCTCCAAAGGACAAAAGGAGAGGTACGGGAAGTGCGACAATCACCTCGCGCTACTTTAATCTTCGCCCGTTCAAAGCCCCAAAGGCAGACTTTGCCCTCCAACACATTCAGAGAAATGCAATTAAATGTGGGAAATAAACTTATTTCTAGGGTTGCTGGCTTTTAACACCATTTGCTTGATCATCTCATTGACAAAGTAGGGAAAAGTCCACACACGATTTCCGTCCGTAAAAAGTCAAATCACCAGAGGGGCTCCAAGTTCAGACCTCAGGGCTGTTTTCTGAATGACACCAAAAACCTGCATTATTTGTCAGTGTACAGGAAACGTGTCTGCTGTGCAACACAGCTGTGAAACAACCAAACTGTGTAGGAGGAGGACAGCATTTTGTAAAGGAGGTCAATGGTTCTGAAAATTAATATCGAAACCTGCACTCAAAAATGAGGGAAACTCCTGAAGTTTCTTGTGCAGAAACTGAAACACGAAACTGGAGCTCACACAGCAGCCAGTGCCCAAAATGCCTTTGTTAGCAGTGTCAATACAATCCTCCTTCTATTTTTTATTTGCTATGCTTAAAATATTTAGTCTACTCCTGTTAATCTTTTAACTTCAGTCCATTTACCACGTTTTAATCTCACAGGACAACAGAGGGAAAGGGCTGGTTCAATGGATTTTCTACAGAAAGGCTGGTAAATATTGATAAAAGAAATATTTGGGGATCTTTTTTGTAGGCATCACCACTAACCTTTTCCCAAGACTATTTGTTCCTGACTTTTGGCATCCTGGGATTTGTACAATGATGCTGAATGTTGCTTTTTGTTCAGCTGTCAGTTACAAACTACAATTGAAACAGTTTCTACAGATTGAATTTTTTAGCCAATTTTTTATCGAGAAAACATTCTGTAATCGTGCCTAGAGGAAGGAAGTGTAATGAATTTATAAAATCCATGTTTACTGATGAGTGAGCCTTAATTCCAACTGTGGGAATTCCAGTCTGAAGGAATGGGAAGGGTTACTAAACAGAATATATTGCAGTATGAAAGTATCTTCATTCAACAAACTAAGGAACAAGAAGGTCCTGAAATTTAAGCAGAAGGCCAAGTATTTACAGTTTTCCTTTTAATTTTACATGACTGTATTAAAACCAAAAGAAGGTACCTAGTAATTGCTGAGGAAATATTGTTTGAAGGTCAAATTCCTCTGCAGCTGCACAGAGGTCACCTGAATTTTGTATAAAGGGCAGAACTGGTCCTGTGGTAGGAAAAAAAAAAACCTCTAACATTTAATCTGATTTTTCATCAGCTTCTGGATACTTACTGCACGATTATACTGAAGTTATTCCATATATTTATAAATCTGAAGGGCCCAGTCTTTGAAGTCTCTTCCAGGCGAACTAATCTATAACCAAAAAAGAAGGCAGGCACTTAGAAACCTTAGCAAGCTTTGTCCATCCAGATATTTTCTGGCAAGTAGAATTATTGCATTGTTTTAAAGGTTGATGAAGTTAAACGATGGCAAAAGCCATGAGACACCTCATATATATTCACAATGGATGTCTATATGTTCCATGCATGACATCAGTCCTGCGTCAGTCAGCTGAACAGTCTCATTGTGCTGCCAAATTCTTCCAGTAGGTTAATATTTAGCTCAGGGAACAGCCCTGCTGGTATAAAGGATGAGACTGACTCCAGAGGAGCCACTCCTCAGATGGAGTCATCTCACTCTGTTGACACGAGGCCGAAATGAACTCTGATATTTCTTTCTAATAAAGGATATTACAGCAAGCTTTGAGCCTTTCCCTCTCCAGATACAGGTTAATAATGCAGTCAGAAATTACAAAGCATGCTGTTTAACTGGAGAAACCAAGAGCTTGGTACAGGTTGGAAGAGTCCCATTAATGGTGCTGTCCACAAAACAAGCTCCAGAGAACTCAGGTGAACACCATCATACCAGGAAGGAGCAGTGACAGGACCCGAGGGAAGAGCTGGAGCTGTGCCAGGGGAGGTTTAGGTTGGATATCAGAAAAGGTTCTTCTCCCAGAGGGTGGTTGGGCACTGAGCAGGCTCCTCAGGGCAGCAGTGACGGCCCCAAAGCTGCCAGAGCCCCAGGAGCGCTTGGACAACGCTCTGAGGGACAGAGTGGGATTGCTGGGGCTGTTCTGAGCAGGACCAGTAGCTGGACTTTGATCCTTTTGGGTCCCTTCCAACTGAGGATATTCTATGATTCTATGATTCTAAGTTGACTGGATATCAATATTGTTACTGGATAATGCAATACAATTTGGCATTCAGTCCGAGTTTTCCAGAAAGCTGCTAAAATGAAATATTTAGCAAAACATTTCCATCACTAATACAAACAGCAGAAAGTCTTGTTAGAATATTTTTAGACCTCAGTTTTCATGCAGTGAATATAAAGTTCACCTTTGGGCCTCTGTCTCATGCTACCTAGCTGCTGCTACGCACACCTGCAGGTCAATGTCCCCGCTCCTTTCCCGCTCCCAGATCCCATAATTCAGCCCCAAACAGCTGGATCCTTACCCAGCTATGAGCTGCACTGGGGCTGTGGGGCTGTGGAGAGGTGGGTGGCCACGGCAGAGCACGTGCCAGCAGCAGGCTGGGGGTGCAGGCCTTCCCTGCCATCCCACGGCACCCGGCACAGCCAGGGTTGGCCACGGTGGGATTAAGAGCTGCTGTCACATAACCCGGGGGCTGAGACCCCAGGACCCACCACTGCTCCATGGTCTGACGTGAGAATTGTCAGGATTCCAGCAGGGACACCGAATTCTGGTTCCTTAACACATCTGGGCTTCATGCCAAGTTTTTAGTAAATCATAATTAGGAGCTCAGATGGCAGGGATTGGTTTGATGGTCAGATCCAAGCAGGGAATTTGGTTGCAGTCCCTTCACCACACAACTCAAGGAATGACCACCCAGCACTGAGAAAGCTCAATTTAGCAATGCATATCACTCAGTTAAACAAAGTGAATTGCACTGAATAATCCTCCTCTCTCGGAGCAATCTGTCTCCTGAACAATTCTACTTCATCATCCAGGACTCGTTCAAGAAGAAATTATTTTAACCTTGGCATTAGAATTCTGGATATTCAATACTCACAACTGGACACAGGAAAAGGTCTTAGGAGACATACTGCTCTGAACCTTGTTTTCCTTTTTTTTAAGAGCTTTGTAATTGTATTGGAGACCCAAGAACACAGTAAGGAAATTATTGGTCAGAAACATCCTCTCCTTGGTCAGAGCTCGACTTGGTGCAGGAGGGAGAGCAGATCTGAGTAAGGACACAGCAGATCTGAGTAAGGACACAGCAGATATGAGTAAGGACAGAGCAGATCTGAGTAAGGACAGAGCTCCTGGGCTGAGGTCCAGCTTTGCAGCCCCAGCAGGGATCCTCCTGCAGAGATGGATTTCTCTCCCAGCCAGCTGTGGCCAAACCCCCTGCCCTGTGCATAATGGAACACACAGCCCAGGATGTCAGGATCCATTCCAAGAATTGTGCCAGGTATCAGTCAATAAGAAGACTCGTTTTTACATTTTTTATAAATGCTGATGGCTTTTATATGAAGGCTTTGGGCTTTGCTGGAGAGTAAGTATAAAAGAGTCTGTTTTACTTCCTCCACTGAGGTTACTCTTCTAGTTTCAAGCAGCAGGACTGCAATAAAGTCAAGATAAAAGAGTAGGTCAGGCATAATTAAATATTAATTTCTACCAAGTTTTTAGAAATGCCAATATTATTCTCAGTACATGTGAGAACTTGAGTATTTCACCACTTTTCTTAGGTGTTTTACTTACACTAACCTTTCAGTGATATTTTCAGTAATTTATTTTCACCTTTTATAATTAATAGATTATCTGCATAAGATATTATTTTTCCTATGCTGCATAATTTTCCTCGCAAAGTTAGTCTAATATTAAAAGTCATTTTAGACTGGCTGCATATTTTTGGGGAGTTAACATTTCTCTCTTAGTAACTTTTTTGTAAAGGAATTCCGTGTTTGGATGCATTCTACTCACACTGAAGCACTCCACCACTGACTTCCGTGGGGTAAATTAAACCAAAAACAATATATTTGGCAAATACCATCCCCTACACTTGGCTTTGAGCAGGCACCTCATTTTTTTATCAGTTATAAACAGGTGTCATATCTAAAAGGATCACAGTCCTTGTTGTTAGTCAGCGCTTTAACAGCAAAATACTTGACCACTGCAACATTTTTGTAGTGGAGCAGTTAATGGAAACCCCAGCAGAGTTCCTATTATGTGTTCAAACTCTTGGCCAACTTCCTCTGAGCATGTGGACCCCTGATTTGTGAGCAATGTGCTTCATCCACTGGGAGTATCCCAAGGCAGGTAATTCCTGGTGGTGCTGGTGTAACGTTCTCCAAAGTGTAACAGCATCAGGCAGAGCGGGTGACAGGGGCTGTTCCTGCTCCCAGAGCCTGCAA
Source organism: Pseudopipra pipra (assembly GCF_036250125.1). Classification (NCBI taxonomy): domain Eukaryota; kingdom Metazoa; phylum Chordata; class Aves; order Passeriformes; family Pipridae; genus Pseudopipra; species Pseudopipra pipra. Next base: position 4,481,616 of record NC_087562.1, read on the forward strand.
AGGAAGAGCTTCCCTTCCCACCACCTGTGCCCAAGGCTGACCTTCCTTAAAGCAACTCACTCCCATTCCACTTGGCAATGCAGTGATTTTATCAAAACACCTCCTGCTTTCATAATGTTCATTAATTTTTTGCTGAATTTGCTATAAGTTAAATTCTAAGTTCAGGTATAGCTCCTCTTTTAGGAAATACAGAATATTGAATCATTTGATCTTTAAGGCACAAAAGTAAGGAAACAGATTTGCACACATCAGTGATGCCTCTGTAAGTTTTATGGACATCTACTTTCCTTTAAAGTACCTAGCAGATGGCTCACAAGTTTCCAGAAACAGCCACAAAAGTCAAACTTATAGGTCAAACCATCTTCTCTGAATATTAACAATGGAAGTAGCTCTAATTTGAAAACCAAGAAACCACAGCCCTGCTGGAGTACTCCAATACAAAAATAACATGAGCAGATTAAAATGCTCCAACACCTCCTCAGAACTCAAACTGTTCACAGGAAAGAGTGGAAAACTAAAAAAAAATCATACCGAGGGAAAGGAAAAGGTGATTAGGGATCCACAGAAAGAAGTTCAGGAACAGTTGTTCAAAGACCTTTCAAAGTAGGGACGTGGAACTAAATGAGAAATAAAATTCATGTCCTAGAACACACTGTAATCATCTTGAAAGCTGAAAACATGATGGCAAAATCCACCTCATATGAGCACTGTTCATAGAGTTTTTCCCCCATCTGCTAAAGCTGCAAGGGGCAGGACAGTGATTTGTGAGTGCTGGGGGATGGCTCTGCAGTGAAGGCAGCACTCAAATTTGGACCCTGTGCTGGGGATGGAAGTTTGTCCCAATGGATGCAGATGTTTCTTATGGACAGAGTTCTCCCCTCCCATCACTGATCCCTTACAAAAAATCCCCTTGCACCTTCTCTGCCTTCATATTCTTTTAATGTCTTGGAGTCTTTGCTGCTTCAGAGCAGGATCAGCTCTTACGTGTCCAGAAGGAACATCATTATTGTTTCTGTGAATGGATAAGCAACATGTCCTGCAGTGGAACTGCTCAGGGTAGCAGGGCACTGGAATCAGTTCCCCAATGAGTTTGGTTGTGATTCTGAAAGGATGATGCAGCTCATGAATCACTTTTCCTTCACACCAGTGCAGAATGTGACTGGAAAACAGATCTATAAACTACACTGTAAGGAAATATGTAAATTCTTACCTTTCAATAATTACATTTTATAGTAATTACCCCTAAATTCCCAGTAATGGTACTGAACTGAAAACTGAGATTTTGCCACTTTTTTCCTGAGGTCAGAGGCAGTTTTCCATGCCCAGCTGGGTGATTCATCCCAGCTCTGACAGGCAATAGAATGATTTTTGTTTGGCTTTCTTACTCATGTCTTCAGTGCTGCTCCTATCACAGTGTGCAACATTGCCCAGCCAGGGAGAAGGGATTCCTCCCCACCCTGGACCCCAGCCAAGGAGCCAAACACTGTGTCTTCAGGACCACACCCCACTGCACTGGTGCAGCCTGTGCTGCCTCACTAGGGACGTTCTTCCACCTGTTCTTGGAGGTGGAAGTGTGGAAGTGCACCTTTCTCACAGTGCAGCTCCTGGTTTTTTCTACAGAAACTCTCTTACTCCTCGAATCATTCCTAAATGAACCCTCCCAACCCTACCCAAAGGATGGGCTGGGTCATGGAATCTCCACACACACACACCAGGAAGCAGCTCCAACAGGAGTGATAAGCATCACATTTTTTTCCGAGGGCTCAGAAGCTCAGCTCCACGTTTGGAGCTGGCCACAAGGTGTGGCCCCTCAAACAACCAGGTGGCAATGCCTGGAATGCAAAAATAACTGAGGCACACTGGGCTCTACCTGGGGTTTTTCCACTAGAGATCTGGGATCTTAATGACAGGTGGGACTCAAATATTCCTGTATGGAAACATTCCTTTGGAAATTAAAAAAATGATAGTCTTCTAATGCTTTGAGTGTTTTTCCTCAAAAATCTTACATGGCTTTCTAGGAAGTTGTATCATTGCTGTACAATTATGAGCTATTGTAAGTCATTCTGAGGTATCACTTACTGGTTTGTTCTAGAGGTAATCCTAAAAGTTTTGGTGGGACTTTGTTAAATTCTTGCAGAATCCTACAAGTCGTGTTCCTATTAAGTTTCCTACCCTTCTTCCACGGGGGTTTGCACAGTCTGTTAAAGCAAAAGCCTGGAGTCAGTATAATCTAATTTGGACATTCTGATAAATGAATTTAAAGGGGAAAATTGAGTCATCATTAATTTGTAACACATTGCCAGATTTAACAGCAAATACTGTCACCACAGTTTTGAAAATATCTATCACAAAGCTGATGCTCTAAGTCTTTTACTAACTGGTTGGCTACCACAAACAAGCCATCTCAACAGTTCTGTCCTGATGTAGACAGCTGGGCATTTACAATGGACCCTAAACCCTTACTCTTGAAAATATAAATTTAGAAGTCAAAATAATTTGGCTTCTTCCTTCAAATATTCCTACAGAAAAAAAAAAAAAGCATGCAAACAGAAAATGGTTTACTGTTATCTAATTGGAAAGCAGAAGCTTTATAGTCTGCAACAAACACATTTTATGACTATCCAGGATGAACAAATTGGGGCAGAGAGCTAATAATTTATACCAGCATTGCTCCATGCATCAAGGATCCTTTATGCTCCTGGGAGGGCATTACAAAAATTAGACTAATGTAGCAGAAAGAATGAGTTTGATCTTCCGTTACAGCATTATTCCATCACCACTGCTTTGCATTTCAGGCAACTGCACAAGGAACAGTCAAAGACTGGGAGAAGAGTTTCTGCTGGTGGGAATTCACTGGGCTGCTCTTGGACTGTGAGACTTGTGAGAAATATGCAGCAGATGAGGAAAGTGGCCTTTCCTCTGTGCTTCCTCCCTTTCATGCAGAGAGCTGGATATTTGATGAGAGTATTCAAAATATTCTCCAGCCTCTTTGATCATGTTGTTAATTTTGTTTAATGGGCTCCATCCCTGCCTCAAGAGCAGGGAATTGATGGGATTCTCCTTCCTGGCATCTGAGCAGCACAAGGGGACCGACCCAACAACTTTCAAATGGCAGGTGGGAAGACACTGAAAACACTGCGACAAGCAGCAAGAAGTTACAAAAGTGAACCCAGGGTTCACATTTTGAACTAATTCACTGCTTTGAGAAGTGAAGGAAAAATTCATATACATTCACTATTATTGATATTAACAGTGAAGTGACTAGACAAAGGCCAACTTCTAGACATTACACATAACCTGCTTCACAGTGATCACAGAGGGCAGTCACCTTCAGCAAAATAACCCAGGAATGCCCCCATAGGTAGTATAAATTTTGATGCTGAACATACATATATTTGATGCTGAACATACATATATTTGATGCTGAACACAGATATTCAAGATTTCCAATAAGCATTTAAATAAAAATAAGATGAAAGTGACTGCTGGTTTCTAGTGCTGCTCTTCACATCCCAGGATCACAGTTTCCAAAGGGGGCAAGAACTCAAGCCAAGGAGTGTTCTGTGATGTCCAACTCAAGGCAGCCCCAACCCCCATCCCCAGCTACAAATCACACCCTCTGCACAGAATATGGAGCATTCTGGTAAGTCCACCAGAATATGGAATGGAGTGTTTTGTAGGAGAAGCTTTCCTGCAAAGTCTCGTCCTTTACAACACAGAATTAGGAAAGACTTCAAGCAACTGTTCACTGAAATCAACAGAAAGTCTTTAGTGACCCTCGGTTTCCATCATTAACTCCTAAGGCAGCTGAAAACAAACATATTTACTGCAAAATAACAAGCAAGGGCAAAGGAGGGAGATCTACTAGTGAAAAATCCCACATGGATTCGGTGTTCCATTTCACAGGGAAAGTTCTCTGGCACTTCACAATACTTTTCTTAATTTTTTTACATATGTATATATATATAATAAAGGAACTTCTCACATATATGATAGAGATGTTCATATATGACAGTGTGGTACTTCATCCATTTTCTCCATTCAGTGCATATTTTGTGAACGAGCCTCTGAGACACAAACCCCAGGAACTCATTAGCATAACAACAGTGTATTAATAACATCAGTGGTACAATAAAACAATAACAGCTTAAGTAACACCAACATTTTGTCACCCATGTATCTCCCATGACAAAGAATACTAATATAAATGCCACTGATAAAAGCATGACTTCATTTTTCTGTCACACACAAAATATCACAACCATATAATTAATGCCAGTAAACTCCCAGGCTGTATTCCTGCATTGCTTTTATCCCTCATGGAAGGAAAGAATTCCAGTGGTACACAAGTCAGTTTTGCTATGACTCTTTTCAATCCAAAAGGAACAGCATTGTTTAAAAATTCATTAAATAGTGTAATTTCAGTCTAGACACCTGTGCACAAAAGGAAGGGGATCCACAGGAAGAGAAGGAGAGTCACCCTTACCTGTGACTGGTTCTCCCTCATTCCACGAGGGACTGAATCCACACTATCACCTGCTCTGGCTGATGAATTCCTTCTGATTCCCAAGGCCCTAAAGAACATCTTCCAGCAGCATCAGCTGTTGCATCAGTTCTGACTCAGTTGAAAGTAAAAAATGCTGTGAGCTTCAGTAAAGAAGACTCCAAGTCAAGACCCTCTCACTCAGAAGTGGCATCATTTTTTAGTGAGGGTTCTTCCTCCCCTCAAAACTTACCTGGGCAGCAATGGAATGGGGCCCCCTGAAAGCCACTGCCAGTCCCAAAATCCTGAAGTGATGGAAAGAAATCACTCCTGAGAAATCACAGAGATTTGGCACTTCTCCACATTTCTTCTGAGTACAAGGTCACGCCTTTCAAAGCTCTGGCCTTACCCTGCAGCTGATGTGTTTATTAAGAAATCTTCTGCCATTCATTATCAATTCTAGAACACAATTTTGTTTCCTGAACAGAACAGCATCATTATTCATTGCTTTTCACTTGCAAACATCTTGCTGCTATTTGCATATGAGTGGAGTCCTGCTTCTTAAAACAAAGGGAAGAAGGAAAAAAAGCCATGTGTTGGATTGTTCCTTGTGATCACCAGCTCCAACCTTCATCCTGGGTAAGGCCTCATGAAAGAGATCTTTGAGCTGAGCTGTTCTTTGTGTACTTCTGCCCAGCCAAGACCATGCATCAAAAGAATGGCTTCTGCTGGAAGAAAAAAAACTCTTTTCCATACAGAAGAGAATATGTGAAACTGAAAACTCCATGATGAATGTGAAAAATCTTCAAGAGCAAAGAAGAATTAAATGCAAGCTGCTGCAGCCTCTGAACTCTGCAGCAAAGCTCTGTTCTACCAGCATGAAAGGAAGAGCTGGAGTAGACAAATGATGGTAAATTGAATGAAGTAGGAGGTTAAAAGGGAAGAAAAAAGGTAGGATGTCTTCTGGAGCTGAAATTGCAGGAAAACACCAGAAAGTTGGAAACTGAAAACAGAAGTGGAATGAAACCTTTCTGTGCTGTGTGAATCACTGCTTGGCTGGAAACCAGGAAATAATTGCTGGAACAGGCAAACAGGGAAAAGCCATTATGAGACCCTCAGCAGGAAACAAGCAAGATGGTTTGGGAGAAGCTGCTGGACGGCTCGGACACGTTCCATGGATGGGGCAGGTTAACGGAAAACAGGGAAAACGGGAATCAAGGAACAAACAGCTGTTCCCTGCTCACTGTGAGATGTAATATTGTCTGATCTGACAAACTATGGGAAACACTGACCCAAAGAATCCCAAAATTAACTTGGTAAGAAGGAATCTGCCTAAGCCAAAGGGTGACATTAAAATATCTAGAACGGAAGCGAAATATTTCTTTCCTCCATCCTTCCATAGAGTGGATGCCTACATCTGGTTTTAACAGGACTACTTTTTTTTTTTTCCTACCAAAAAAAGAGTTTTCCATGAAGTGTTGGCTTTCCTTGGAAAAATGCTGATTCATTAAAAAAAAATTATCATTGAGAAATACACAGAGGGCTTTAAATTGTCTGAAGGCTCTGGATCAGAGCTATAGTTTGAATCTTGCACTTCCATAAGAGGAAAACTGAAACATAACTCTAAGAAGGCAACAGCAGAAATAAGATACCCTGGAAGCATTTCCAAATTCAAAACCTGAGGTTTTAGAACAAAATCTTTTGACTGAACATTTTTAGGTTTCCATTGTTTGCTTGGTTTTTTTATAAAACAAAATCAAAAAGTATTCCCATTAGTCTTAAAGGCAAATTTCCAGAATAGTTATCTTTAAACAGAAGTAGACAGTTATTTAACTTGTTAATTTTTACTACAATTGAGTGGAACATCTCTTTCAGAAAGAGCAGGAGGATCAGATTGTAATAACTGGGTTTAGGCTAAAAAATGCTCTCCTCTCCCACAAGATTATCAAGAAGGTGAAGACATTACTCCACTATACTTACAAAAGTATAAGGCATAAATATTTGCTGAAAATATCCCTCCTGTGAGGTTGGATATCAAGTTTTTAGCAGGAGAATGGTTGCTCCTGTCCCAGCTCAGAGCGTGATCTGAGTGAACCCTTGCTTTGAAGGGCCTGGGTGACCAGGGGTGTCTCTGACCACTTGTGCAATTAATAAAAATATCCCACCCTCACTCTTGGAAAGTCTGACTTCTGGGTGGTCATTAAATATTACAATATTCAGCCTTTGTAACACCCATGAAGACATACTCGAGTGAAGGAGAATTTAGCCCTCAGCCATCAACATAATTAGCTTTTATTCTGTTTTTTTCAGGCCAACTCAGAGCACTGCCAGCACATACAAGTTCCCTATTTCTTAAGGATAACACAGATCTGAGCAAACTGAAGCATCTCAGAAAACATGCATCTTTTGGTGGAGATATACATTTCTTGTGCCTACTGATTTCTTTATAATTTCACTCTCTTAAAAGATAAAAGTGGTCTTGATTTTCTCCTGATGTAAATTAAAAGCACCCTTATTAACTCCATAAAATAATAATGGTGAAAGACAACAAGTATCAGGCCCATTATACTCTCACCTTGCATAAAACTGATATTCTTTGATAGAACTTCTCACTGTGGCTGGTCTCTAGAAATTAGAGTTCTAAGGAGTATTTACACAGAATTTCAAGATTTTTAAATATAACTTCATTCTAAACTAAAAACAAAAGCTTTCAAAAGCTGTGCACACTTATCACACAAAGACTGCAAAGAGCAGGGAATGACACTTCCCAAGAATACTCTTTCAGATTCCTAAGCCAAAGATTGCACCTCTCATTTAACAGCCTCTAATTGATTTTTCTTTCATAAATTTGTCCAGTTGCTTTTAAACTTACAAAAACCTTTGCTTTCCAGGGCACTCCATGGCAGAGAGTTCTGCAGCCTGGAACTCCCCTCCACCCCCCAGCTCTGAAGGAGCATCTCCCTTGGATGTTCTGAACCTGCTCCTGCTTCCATTTCTTGCCCCACATCTCGTTGGAAGGCACAGCGAGCAACCTCCTCCTCTCTTTTTCCAGGATTTTATGGATATCTCTCATAGCTTTCATTTATTAAATAAAATTAAGGTTAAAGAGTCCTGCTCTTCATTCATTCCCCCTAAGGCTGCAGCTCCATCCCTTTGGATTTGGTACACTGTTGCCATGATTTTCCATCTTCTGCAGTTCTGCTGCGTTTCCTTTTAGGCACAGAACCAAAACTTTACCTACACTGTTATGGACTGAGGTGCCCAACATGCACTGACACCACGATGCTTTCTGGATTGTTTCTGTTTCTTTCTGATTCTTCTCACTATCCCATTTTTTTTGACCGCTGCTGAGTATCAAGGTGACACCCTGAGCTGAGTGACACTCAGCTGAGTGATATCCTGACCCTGCTCTGAGCAGGGGGGGTGGAGTAGAATTTCCCCAGATGTCTCTTCCAGCTTCAACAATTCCATGAGGCCACGACTCAGGCTTAGGGGACAGGTGAAAGATTTCTATTTTGCCACTGTCCAGGACATTGGAATCACTCCTGTCCCGGTGTTATGAGCAGCCTGGACGACCCCCAGTTGGAGAAAAATGAACATCAACTGGATCAAGCACAGAAAATCATTACTAAGATGAATGGGGAAGGCAGAGCTTATCTTCCACAAGAAAACAAAATGAATTTAGGCTCAGTCTAGCAGACTGAAGCCTGAAAAAGGTTTGTGATTGATGTCTGAAGTATATTAGAGATCTAAACACAGTGAATGTCTATTTAAGCTGTATGACAGCATTGTATTAACAACAAATTGTCCAGGTGTATGAACCATTCTTGAAAAAACTCAAGTTAGAAAACAGGAGAAATATTCTATGATGGTTTTAAACAACATTTTCATCAGCCAGTGATTCTGGCAGTACCAAAGCCAAAAGCTCATTATATTTAATATGGAGTTGACTGAGTTTTGACATTTTTGTGAGCTCTTTCTTTCTTGAAGCTAAATGATGGGGAAGACAATGCAATTTTACAACGTGCTTTAGCTTTCCTGGAATTTCACACTGTAATGGAATGTGACACTTGAAATTTCTCCATCCACGTCTGTCTCAAATGCAATATATGCAGTTTGAAACTATTAGCTATAGCAACAAGTAAGAGAGCTTTTCCACCAACCCTGGATAAAATTCTTAACAATATAATGAGGAAAAACTTCAAAAGCCTCAGAACTGTCTATATTGAAAAAGAAAGACAAGCCCAGAGAAATACAGCTCTTGGAAAAGGCCATTAATGGCTTAAAAACTACAGTTGCTCTCTTTCTAAGGAGACGTGACGATCGTCTACAGAGCTAAAACAGTGATTGGTCTGTTACCTCAAATAAAGTCCCTTATTATTGACTGGATATACCCACAAATTACTGGTACATTAGGTCAGAAAATCCAAGACAACAACCTGTATTTTGCCTGTTAAAACAAAAGAAGTCTGATCAAATTAACCAAACTGACCAGGCTTCTAAACTTGCTTTTTAAAGCCCCGTGTTCCCTGACCTCCCAGTCCACGATGCATTTAAGCTACACAAAGTTTGGACATACATTGGTCCCAGCCTTTGAGAGCTGTTCATCTGCTGATGTGTCAGAAGACCCAGCATGTCAGATTTTATTTGAGCTGCAAAAGTCAACCTGGTACTTAGGAAGTGCAGAGCATGAGACATTATACACCTCATAAACCCTTTTAGTCAGAGCATTCTACACAAAAGATTTTGAGTCACTGACTTTTTCAGGACTTGTTAAGCACATAAAAGCATGTCCAGGGCACTGCTGCTGTGATGAAAGGTCTGCCACACCATGGAGATGGTTTAGGCCTGTTCATAAACACCTCGTGGGAGATGTCTCTGTCCTCCCAGGCACGGTGTCCATCCAGACACACATGTCCATCACAGTTTGGGGAGCAGCACATGCAGAGCCAGGCTGACTAAGATGAGAGACTTGTTTTCTGAAAAGGAAGCAACAGAGTGTCTCTAACACTTCACAACTGAAAAAAAAGCCCTTTGATTTTAAACAGCGGGAAAAAAATTGTTGCTTGCAGTTTTTGGACAAATACCAGTGTCCCTGAGGATCCTCTCACAGAGCAGCCTTACTACATTATCTCTGGAGGGCACACGAGTCTCCCTACAATTCACAGTTTAATTCTCATTTTAATCACTCTCTCTTCCCAAATCCTGACCTCACTAAGGGAATGGCACATACATCACTGGCCTCAGGGGAGTCCCTTTGAGACACTTTTTTGTGCATAAATTATTTATGGACTATGTATGTAAGACACATAAAAGCATGTAACCTAAATTTTTGATGATTATTATTATTATTGCAGATTATAGGAATCTCCCTCTTATTAAAAGGCTGAACTTCTGACAGGTTTTAAACAAATGACTCTTGTGTGGTGGAACAGATCACAGGGAGCAACAGCAATGGCAGCTGCCTTGGAAACCTTCTTTGGAAGCTCCTGGGAACAGAACATGGGGGAACAGGTCAAGATAGGCTCAGTTGCCAGTGTTTCCTCATGGATGTTTTTTAATATTTTAATTGTCTTGCCTAACAGATTTTGTTTCAGAATCTTTTGGACCCCTGAGCTGATTTAACAGGATCATTAACTAATTTAGACTTTAGTTTTCTGATCAAAAATTGAGGTTGAGGAGGAATACATTTATCCACCCAAGTATATTCTCATGCCTTTTTTTTTTTCTGTGTAATTCTCCCGTCATTTATTAAATTCACTGCTTGAAGAACATACTTGAATATTTCAGCCAAAAGATCTGGCTCAATCCCATCTCATTTGATGGGAAGGCTTTGAAAGACTTGGCTGGAAGTGGCTGGGTTCCCAACGGTTCCCTGAAGGAACACCAGGTCCAAGGGGCAGCTCGCTGGCTGCCACTGCACTTTTTTCACAAATCTTTAGCCAAGTACCACTATATGTTTTATACTGTTCCTCAGGGGTCAAGAAACCCTGAATATTAAATAACAGTCTACAAACTAATACAAGTTAAAGAAAACCTCCTTGGGAGTTTCCTGGAATTCTGGATAGAGGCTTCACTGTGCTGCCATTTGAGCCTTCCATTCTCTTTAGCTCAGGGATTTATGATGACCAGAAATGATTCACACCCCACAGATCTACTGCACACGGAACCCTCAGCAACATATATGTAGTAATATGAATATGATGAATCTTAACTAACTTAGATTGTACAATTTTAACATTCTGTGGCCCAGATTTACTGACATCTTGCAACCATTCACTGGTTATTCTGGTACGGGTCTGTATGGAACTGCTACGAGAAATTATGAATTAGCCTTGTCTCTGTAACTTCCAGTAACTTCCCACTCTACATAAATGGAATCATCTGGGACTGCATCATCCTAAATATTGAAATAAATGTGGAGCAAATACCACCATCCAGATGTAACTACATTTGGCTCTATCAATGTGCCACATTCTCCTTAAAATAAATAGCTCTTCACTTTTCATGAACCACCTCTATAAAATTCTGGTCTTAGACAAAACAAGCTCATTCCAAATTACCAGCTATGGAATATTGCTTTACAAAGTTAGATTTTCAGATTTTCTGTAACTTCCCAGGTTGACTTAAGTATTAATGCATTAACTTGTGATGATGGTCAAATAACCTATTTTAGCTAAAGATTACCCTCATATTAACACAAAATTTCAACTGAGTTCTAATTCAAGTGATCAAAAGTCACCAGACTATAGCTGATGTCGCATCCATCCTCTATTTTACCATCAATATCTCAGTTTATTCCCTCAGTCCCATCCCACAAGGTCAAACTGTGTTAAACACGACGGAGGATCCATTCTACATAATGCAGATCTCTGTAACATAATTTAGACTTACTCTGATGCAATATTGTAAATTAGTTTTGGTTTGTAAGTTCAAATAATAAAATTCATGTAGCTTATAACAGGGTTTGATATTATTATTCTTATGTTAATATAATATTGAACACATTAAAACGCCACAGGATGTAAAGACTCCAGCTTGTACCACTTCAGTGGAATTAAAATGTTTGTAACCAAGAGGCAGATCAAACCCAAAACATAAATTTTACTATCTACACAGTTTAGAAACACGAGAAGGAAAAAGTTCAGTAGGGCAAATAGTATAAAGTAAATTTAGCACTGAAACACATTTTCCATAGAACAGACTGACATTTCTTTGAAGGTTTGCAAAAGGCACTTTATGACCCATTAGGAATCAAATGCAATATTTGTGGCACAAGTGTATATACTGTAACATTTATTGAGTCTATTTATCTGAGATAAAACACATAGGATACAAAATGTGAAAGCCATTATCATGTTTTGTCCCCATTTATTCACCTGGCCAGGATACACTATTGGATTTCCCAACCCATTTAGGATGGAGTCATGGGATTCTGGCAATTGCATAAATAATACCCTGAGTCAAAAAGCAAAGATGCAACCACTGAAAAAGTACAATTGTGTTTTACAGCAGTTCTTAATCTGCTCCTTTTCCCACCACAGAAATATAACACATTAACTGTTTATTGATCTTTGATGTCACCACGTGACCTTTAAAATGAAAGGGTGTGGACTTCAACAAAAAACTCTGCTCCCTAACAGATTAATGCTCTTGGCCTTTGTTGTGACATTGCTACAGCTTCCAGAGCAAGTGTTGGTGGTGGTGGATGTCACCCCAATCACAGCCAGAGCAAAAGGACAGAGAGGCACCGTGGACCAGCATCACTGGTTTAGCCCAAATGATGAGAAGCAACCCTAAACAGAAAATATCAGGGCACATCTAAAATAAATTACACCCTGGTTGGGAACAAAGATTGAAGTACATTAAATTAGTAATGAAATTAATAACAAAATTAGTTTTCAACTTCCACGTGGGCCATGCCCAGGCTGCACACATGACACACAACACCTTCCAGCACACACCCCTCCAGCTGGAAGTGCTGGAACCTCTGCACACACGGCATTCAACTGACCAGCACTGGATCCATTGGGTGCTCAGGCCTTCCCACCCCTGCAGGTAAAGGACCCATCACCCTCAGGCACAGCACCCATCTCTGTGTGTGAGCAGAGGGGTGGGCACAGCAGGCTCAGCTGTTTGGCACAAACCAGCACTGCAGGAAGCACCACTGGATGTCCAACGTGACAATCCAACCCTCAGTGTGGGGAGATCTGAGCTGGAGACCCCCAAACACCTCATTCCTTTCACTTTTTAGTGAATGCAGAGAATGCAACAACCTATGGACGACATTCTGCCTGCACTGAGGAAATGAGTGCAATGATGGAGTCATGTACTTGAATTTCTGCTGCCTTCTTAATTGCACCAGTTAAGGACAAATACCCCTAATCAGACCAACTGCTGAGTCACTCAGGGTGCATTGCTGACTCATGGCTGCTTCAGTTTAGTCGGATGAAGGAAATGCCTGTGAGAAATGGTTTGGGTTAAGGAGCTGCAGCGGTAGGAAAATTTTCTATCTGGGTCCTACTCCCATAAAAATAATTACCATATTTAAGTGCATAAGTGAAAGCTCAAGGAGAGGTTTACTTGCTAACAGGAAAAAAAGGAAAGATATTCAGCATATTCCCAAACAATAGACCTCCAAAGAGAAAAGGTGAGATAAATCTCCCAATTTTAGAAAGTGCAGAGTTCTGTATCAGTAAACAACCACTGCCCACCAGGTATTTGGCCTCAGCATTTTCCTCTCACCTGGAATGGCACAGTAAGCGATGGGAAGGGCTCTTCTTCAGGTTCCAGCATTTATTCCAGAGGCTTCCCCTGCCTTTCCACTCTCCATGAACAACTGCAGTTGACATTCTACATCTTACTTGATATTTCCACAACAGCAGTAATGGGACATATGTTCCCCAGTCACAACAAGAACAATGTGTGGAGACGAGACTCTCAGACGATGCAGAGCCAAAGACTTCTCTGCTGCAACGATGTGGCCCCACTGATTTCAAGATGTGGCTTTGGGGATAAAAGAAGGAATGGAAATGCAGCTACATCACAGGGCAGCTTTTGAATGAAGAGACAGAACACAGTGGAGTATAAGCAACATTATGAGTAACATATAATTATGTTTTAAAGCAGAACTATGAATGAAAACGCTCATTAATGAAACCCCTGAATTTATTAATTTTGCTAAAGAGGTAAGCCACTAAACTGCCCTCCAAGTGGTGTTAATAGAAAGGTCAGTCAGTCATTACCAGCATAAAGCATCCTCCTGCACTTTGGAGAATTCTGATGCTTAGTAATGGATGCTAAAAGACAAGCCAGGGTTCTCTCAGTGCATTTTACCTGAAAATTGGAATATTCTTCACATAGAAACATAACATACAGGAAAAAAAAAAAAGCTAACCTTTTCACTGTAGGAAATGTCAGTGCTACACTGCAGAACAACAGAAACATTACAGTTCTATCTGGGTTTTCTAAACCACGGCTGTGTAAGTGCTGGGTAACTGTGAGCGAGGACAGACACTCAGCAAATATTACAAGTACTTTCTACCCTTTTTATTGCAAATGTAAGGGAGTCAAAATTCTCACAGACAAACTAAACCTGTGCAAACCCAAACAGTACAAAGCAGAGGCAGCTGGGAAGCCATTTTTATTTTTTTTCACAAGAAGTTTTGATCGGCGACAAAAATATTTTAATAAATTTGGAAAAGGGGTGGGTATATAAAATATGTTCTCGATTATCAGAATTGAGAACATTTGTATGTTTGCAGATTTTAAGTAAAGACATAGATGTACCAACAAAAGTTCTTCTTCTTCCACCCCAAAAGTGCTATTTAATTAAAAAGCCATTTTTTTCCAGGGAAAAAAAAAAAAAAAAAGAAAAAGTTTTGATGACAAATGTCCTACTTGCAACTACTGGTTTTAATGCTCAGCCTAAGAGTCTGGAAACCATTGACACTGATAAATTTGCTTGCAGTAGCACAGCAATGCTGCAAGCTTCCTGCAATCCCCACCTCCCCTCAGGGACCCAGAAATAGCTGCTGAGGTCCCACGGTGGGTTTAGCTGATTCATGAGAAATGCAATCAGGCCAGGAAGAAAATGCACTGACTAGTTATTTCTCAGATGGGGTTTTGCAGGTGAGAGCTGCAATCTTGGAGAGGCTTTTGGCTCGTAAGAAACTCAGCCAAACTGAAGAGGCAATACCAACTGTCCTCATTAAGTGACTCTTAATCCACAAGTATAAAGTAATCTGTGTTCTGCTTTTAGGGATTAATCTAGGCCAAAGCAAGAGTTTCCAGTGAGCCTAATGCACAAGAAAATCCCAAATGCTGAAAGAAAAGCTTGCAAAAAAAGAACATGGCCTGATACACATCTTATCACCCCCCAGTTTTTTCAGCCTTGCTGTAGAGTTCTGCAGCATTTCCAATCAGTAACAAGATGTATGTGTTGATAAAGGGAGTTTGTGTAATGGGCATGGAGAATTTCATTACTGAACCAGTGCTCCAGACCTGGTAAAACATAACAAAATTCCTCTGTAAAATCTATGTAGCATCTCACCTACAAATGAATGGAGCAGAACATTTCTTACAACTTCTTGTCCCGTTCTGTGTCTCCACGACACTTGTACACTGGACATGATTTTCCCTGGAAAGGATCAGACCAATCCTTTCCTCTACACATGATGAAAATGGAGCTGCTTCTTCCTCTTCCCATAGGTTAGGGGGGGAGGACTTAGAAAGTCTTAAAAAAGACATTAAACATTATTGTTATTGGCAGGTCCCAGATTTACGGTGTCTAAACCCTTGTGTTGTAAGAGATCCTCACAACCATTTTGACAAGCTACCATGGTTGCCACAGGCCTTTGAAATGCAGAAGGCAGAATGCCCTCCAGCTAAAAAAGTGCCTTTTCTTTATCCCATTTAATTGTACTCGGGCTGAACCGAGCTACAAATTGTTTCAAATTGACATTTTCTTCTTATACTTGAATTGCTCAGGAAAATTTAGGAACACAGGACTGGAAGGGATCTCCTGAGTCATCACAGGCAGTCTGTAGGCACCATGTTATATAATTCTTTTCATAGAAGTATCGAGCTCCACCTTAAAAGCAGCTGTTCTTTCTCTGAACCCACTACTTCATTTGCAGGCTGTTCCAGGATCTCATAAAATTAAAAAAAAAAAACCTTCTGATTTGCAGCCAGAAAATATTCATGGCCAGTTTAGACCAATTTTTTTTTCATAAGCAAATACTGCCCTTTAGCTCAACAGCTCTTTTCCATGCCTTGCATTTATTCCCTCAGGAATAATATATTCACATTGTATCTCGGTTTTTCTCCTCCTAAGCTGAACAAGCCAAGCCTTTTTTAGTTCCTTATCCTAAAATAGGTCTTCCACTCACCTAATGAGCTTCAGGAGCACAGTAAAAATTAACTGTCCATGAGCATCCTAAAGGGCCAAGTTTGCATCTGTGCAAAAAAGGCACGTGACACGCCGGGAACTTCTGAAACCTGCTGGGGAGCCTTGACTGCCCCAGAGCTGCCACACCACTCTCCCCCCACCCAAACCATCTACAATTCCAGTTAAGGAAAGGACAAATCAAAGGTCCTGCAATGCACCAGTTTTTGGAGCTCAGCACCACCAGGGAACAGGAGGAGCAGAGCCCTTGGTGCAAGCTCAGGTTTTTAATTGCTCGGGTGCTTTTGGAATTGATAAGTCTTGAAGTATTTGATCTAAGAACAAAACCACAAAACACCCAAGGCTTCTTTTTATTGGGCATCAGTCTTAATTTTCCAGAAGTTCCCAAAAGGTTTTTAACCACGTCCAAGGAGGGGGTAGGTTATAAAGGTTTAGTGACAGCCCAGGTAACAGGAATTGGACAAATGTCTATGCAACAACACATTACACAAAGACCAGGGTAATTACATCACCCATGGACTTCATGATGGATACAATAGACATACTCTGGGAAAAGAAGTGGGAAAATACAACAGCAACAGTGGAAAAGAAAAAAACAGAGAGTATATAATCACATTTGGTGAGTCAGTGTTGACTTTGATGAAGAAAAGAAAAAAAAAAACACACTGAAAATTAGCTTGAGTATTAGAAAAAGCTCATGATTTCCTAGAGCCTGGAAACCTCAAAGCAGTGAATGCCTGAAAGTCTGCAACTCAAAGCACCCAATGAACAAACTAATGTTGGTGTGACAGAAGGAATTCTAATGCCCTGTATTTTCTGTCTTTTATTTCTCAGGGTTTGGGATGGTCATGGTTTGCTGGGGTTTGTTGGGTTTTTTCTGTACTCTACCCCATATATTTCCTTATAAATTCCCTGAATTTCTCCCAGTAAAGGAATTTCAGGATGATAGGTCAGAAAGGTGCCTCATCTCCTTCTCCTCACTCATGTGATGCCCTGGAGCAGGGGGAGGAGGCTCAGTGCTGTCCCACCATCCCTTCTGTGTGAGTCCATTGCTGACAAGGAGAAAGACAGTGAGAGCAGACAGGGGAATCAGTGCATTTGCCAACCTGAAAGGTGAACACTCATCAATGGCATTTATGAATGATTTAGTATTCAGAGTGCACTTGGGATACTCCTGTCATACCCATCTATCATGGACACACACAAAGAAAGACACATAAACTACAAAATTAATCCTTTCTATCTGGTTTTAGCAAGCACAATGAGTCACTGCTGTGGTTCAGTTCAACATGGATTTACAGAATACTTTCTGAAGACACCACAACAGGACAACAGCAATACATTCTACCAAGCAGGTGACTTGTTGCTTAAATATCATGTTCCAAAGACTAATGTAGGTGAAGATAAGGTTGGTACATCTCTTCAACATATCATATCATCGCTTTTCTTCCCTCCCTGGGTAGCTCTGAAACCTTCAGCAATGAACTACCTCTCAATAAAATAACAGAAAAAGAGTAATTTCTACTGAAAAGAGAGGTGAGAATGTGTAACAAGAGCTTTTGAGGCCATCAGGTCTTGCACAGCTTTCAAGACCAATCACAGGTCAAAGGAGCAGTTGCAAACACAACTGATCAGTCATTTGATTTAGAAATCCTCAGGAGTTAGAAGGTTTATCTGTTATTGCTCAGTTTTGCTGTAGGCCCTAACAGTGACTCCTGATATTTATAGTCTCTGTCCTCTGATAAGAAATAGTTTCTTTTTGTAACTTTACATATTCTCAGTCCACACATGAAATTTCCTCCCTGTCTGCCTTCACTCGACAGATACTATTGAGAGAAAGGAATATTATTTGATCTGAAGGGAGATAGCTCAATATATCCACTACATTTGAAATTAATCTTCCTCATTACATTTCTGTAGGAATAAGCTTTCTAATTGTCAAGTGGAAATACTGCTTTTTAGGGTGGCACCTTCCAATAGAACACATCAGTGTTCTGTTACAGACAGCTCCTGAACCAAGTTAGTTCTATCCTAAAAGAGAAAGAAGAGACAAGATTTGCCCTGTAAGGAATTTTACTGCCCAAGAAAGGTGACAGTTAACAACCATAAAGGCTGAGGCACATTCAGTGATGTCTCAGGAGCAGGCAGCTGATACATATGACCTCTGAGGGCTGAGCAGACCCCCACTTGAGCTGACAGGTTCTGGGTTTATACCCACTAGCATTAGTCTTTGGAGACCCACAGAAAAAGTGACTGGTTTTGTGACACCAATAACAGTCCATCTAGACCTGAAACTCAAGACTCCAAACATGTTTCACAGACATATTTTCCTTTTCTAGCTGGGAGCAGACCACTGTTTTTGTGACCCTTCCTCCACATTAAATGTTTTTTCAGTCTTTCCATTGCACTGATAAGAGTCATCAAGGAGGCAGCTTTGGGGACAACTGGCTGCACCAGAAGGAGCCAAGGGCAGTCCTATGGTGTGACCATCATGTGACAGCAGAGCCACTGAAGCAATCCCATGAGTTAGGCAGAGTCCACATCCCAGCTCATCCATGACCTCTGAGAAGTCCCTGCCACCAAACAGCAGCACACCCACCCGCACTGCTGGCCATGGTGAGACATCCTGGGTGGCTCAGGAAGGATTCACCGACAGGCAGCAAGGGAACAGGACCTGTGCACAGGAGGGGAGGGGTTTCTGGGCAGATGGCACGTGCAGGAAGGGATGATGTGGCCACAGCTGACAGACACTGTGCACAGCCGTGTTCCTGACCCAGAAGCAAGGCGGTATCTTTGCCGTAGGTATGGCTCAATCATCCTGGCTCTTGGCAGCTGACTGCAACCCAACCCTTGTGCAGATGCATGGGAAGGTGGCACACAGGGTGGTACTGGTGGTGGGGGACTGTAACTGCAGCTCTCAGTTCAAGCACTGTCTCTGCTGCCCTGAGGAACCAAGGAATCCCCCCCAGAACAGGCCTACTGAGCACTGAACTCTCCAAGGAGCTCTTGTTCAGGCTGCAGCTCCTGCTCACCAACCAGCACCAAGATTGCCAAGGCAGAAAGAGTGACCAGGCACATCAGCCAACTGTCCCCTTCCTGGATGTCAAATGTTGGCAGGTACACAGGAGAACCATCCAGCAGCCATCAGTGACCATGTCCTTGGGTTACGTCCCCCAGCAACAGTCAGACTTTGCAACAGCCTGAAACCCAAACACAAAAGGCACCTGGATGAACACAAAGATGCAGAAAACACTGTCCTCTTAGCAATGCCAAATGCCCAGCTGCAGGTGTGTTGTACCAGCCTTTTGTGGTTTTTTTACTACATTTTCGAGCATCAGTCTCACAACAACCTCAGACAGACCATGAGTGTCTCCCAACTTCAGTTGTTTCCTGCCTTCCTCTGGCTGAAGCTGTGCTGGTTCCTCTTACACAAGGAGGACACAAGGCAGTGAAGGAAGAGCTCCCAGCAATGCAGAGAACAGGAGCTCTAGCACAGGATACATTCTGCTACCACCCTATTTAATTACTATTTGCAGTTCAAGGCTGCACAGATTACCTCCACCCACACAAGGTAATTTGAACACTTTTATTTCGCCTAACTATGTACTGACATGATGTTAACAGTTGCAATTTCAAGGAGTAAAATCCTTAGAACTGAAGTTACAGATCAAGGGGAAAAAATCTCAGATCTTTCCCTCCGGTTTTAGAGAATTACAGAAGAGCTGAGCATGAAAAGAACCTCTGGAGGTCATCCAGCCCAACTTCTTTAGCAAAGAAGGCTAATTTCAGAGTTAGACAAGACAGCCCAGGGCCTTGTCCAGTTGAGTCTTGAAAATCTCTGAAGCTGGAGAATCCATAGCCTCTACAGGCATCTTAGCCTCTCTCATTATGATTCTTTTTCCTTCTGTCAGTCATAATTTCCCTTCTGGCAACTTGTGACCACTGCCCCACATCCTCTTGCCCCATCTCTCAGAAAAGTCTGGCACATCCTCCTCTTAAGACCACGATTAGATCCACTTTAAGCTTCTCTTCTTGGGACTACACAAACCTTTGTCCCTCAGCCCCTTCTTCCATGAGGTTTTTAGTCCCCCAACCACCTAAATGGCCCCAACTGCTACCACAGCACAGCCCCCAGCACACAGACACTTTTGTGCTGCTTTCCATCAACAAAGGCATTGAAAATTATCCCTTCCCAGAACAGTGGCATTGGGTGCAAGGTCCAAATCTCCATGTCAAGTGTTCACCTGAGACAACAGCCCTTACTGCCACATCAGAACTGAAACTCAGTTCAGGGGAATAAGCAGGGGGAGAGCACCTGTCAAAGATTTCTGCATTAGAGAGGGAAAATGAACAAAAAGAGTGATAAGGAATTGGTAGCCATTTGCACAGGCATACTTAGTTGACACATGCTCTGAAACTGTGTTATTAAAACTAGAACAGAAAATTATATGTTTCCTTACCCAGAATTAGAATGAAAATGGACTGGTTTGTGCACAAAAAAAGTGTAACTGAGAGGCTGTTCAAGATAACAAAAAGACAAACCAAGATTTTTATCTGCTGATATCAGCACCAATATTCTTCACTGTTTTGTATGAAAAGTTATCTCTATCACATACTTGCAAACAATGTGTTGCATGAACTCACACATAAACAAAACTCAGCTTTTGTTTCCAGACAGTAAGTTTAGACAGGCTACTGTGGTTCGGTCTAACTGGTTAGCAACAGAGGGAACACACAGTAACACAGGTCAGTGAGAACTACAACTACAGGCCACCAAAATGCCAAGCTGAAACAAAGTCACAACTTCTGCTTTCAGGGAACTCCCAACCAGAAGTGACACGTTGCCAAGAGAGCAGATGAAGAAGCAAAATTACTGCACTATTATAGAACTAAAATAACACCAAGTGAGACTAGGTGGCGAGAGGTGAGTTGGGAACAAGTCCTTGGTTCCCACCAACATGGGATTTATCTCCATTTAAAGACTCCAGGCCAGAATTTCAGGGAAGGTGAACTGCTGTTGCTACACTGAAATCTTTACTTTAAATTCTCTGAAAGTTCAGCTTTCAGGCTGTGGCTTTTAATATGCTCAGCTTGCTTTGTTCCAAGCAGACCGTGCAGGACATGTGGGGTTGGGTGTAAAGGTCCAGACCCAATCCTGCTCTCTGCTCGGGTTTTACAGTCCCTGATTTTTCCAGAATTACTCTCGATTCACACCGATAAATGAATTGGTCTTTTAAATTAAAACCAGGCTTTTTCATTGAGTTCTTTGACTCTAAATCAGTCTAGTTTGGTTTAAGAAAGCCCCATTATGGAGGCTGTGGAGCAGTCCATGCCTCCCCCAGGTGGGCTGGCTGCCACCTCATCTGTACTGACACACTCTGCTAGAGACACTACAGGAAAGTTTAATGGTTCATTCTTTGGAAATCAGCACTGCAAATGGATTTAAAACTCTTAAAAATCACTCTGATGCAAAACGAAACAGAGTTAGATTCTTGACAATTCTAAAGTCTAAAAATAAAAAGAGATAACATAAAAACTTAGAATAATGTCTAAGAAGAAGGTATTACCAGTTTCCCAGTTCTTTATCAAAAATTGTGTAAGTAATGCTTTGGAAGGGTTCTTCTCCTGCAAATAAATGCAGTGCAAGTACTAGATCCCATAAGGCCTAGTTTATAGCCCTTACCCTAAAAAGTAGTCCTGCTGATTAGCATAGCTGAGTATGTACTGTAACACAGAGCCTCTTGCATATTCATTCACACTGGGCATAATTCTCCTCTCAGAGACATAACCAAACCCAGCAACAGCCCTGGGATGTCAATGGACACTTCCACTAGCTTGTATTTAAAGGCAGCTATAAGAAAAAATAATTAACATGCACGATGTATTTACACATTTTTAAAGTGCAGGCTGTATGATAAGGCACCATTAAACACCTATTATTTTAAAACACGAAACATCCTAGCAAAATAAAAGAAGAAAAATATTCCTTTAAAATTCAGTTTCCATGCTGCTAAACAAAACCCCTGTGAATACAAACATCTCCTAAAAAGTGTGCCATTAGCAGCTGTAGCTAACCAGGCCCAGAAAGAATTTGTGAATGACCACCAGGAAAAATGAATGCTACTTCTCCCTGCAGTACATTAGGTTTTTCCCATTTTGCCAAGATCTAAAAGCTCTTTATTTTAGCTTTCCAGGCAAAGAGTAGCTAATCCTTGACTAGCTCATGATAATATTTAGAGCTGTGTTATGACACTCAAATACAATATATATTCATTTTCTTGAGTGAATTCCAACATAATGTACCAGAGCCCAAGAACCCTACAAGCACAAAAGGAACTCCTTCATTAAAGAATGTCCTTGGAAACAATGGCACAGATGTGCCAATTCACTGATGGAGCAAGGCCTCAGAGCTGGGACATGGATTTCAGCCCTGACTGTGCAACCTGCCGTGGCCCTGAGAATCACCAGGTCGTGACACATTTCAGTTTTTAGATCATGGTCAAGAGATTCCAATACATTTCTAGTGTGCATTTTGAAAAATCTCATCAAAATTAAACTCATTAAATGCAGCTTAATGAATTCTAATTTAAACAGCCATTTAAACAGAAGAAAAACTTTTTTTTTACTCTGAGGGTGGTTGAACACTGGGATAGAGAGGTTGTGGACTCCCCATCTTTGGAGATACTCAAAACCAGAGTAAATGTGCTCTGGATGACTCAGGGTTGGGCTGCAGGGTTGGACTGGGTGAACTACAGAGACCTTCTCCAGCCACCACTATTGTGCCTTCTCTTATAATAATATGTATTTGTAAAACATTTTCAGTGTATCAAGGGGTTTTTCTTACAAGAAAAACAGACTTGAAGGCACCTCGTGCCTTCAGGCTCCCCTTCCTCACCAGTACTGACATCATGGAATCCTCTACATGGATGGATCCAGCTCCATAGTTTTTCTCATCAGTAAGGAATAATTCTTTTAGTTTCCTGAAATGTTATGTGGCCTTGCACAGTTCCAGAGTTATTTTTACTACCATCAGTGATATTCCTTTCCTTGGGCAACCCTCAGGAGCAGCCCAGCTGCACAGAGGGGGTTGGTGAGTGTGAATACAGAGATCCAGGCTGAGTCCATGATTAAAAATCACAAAACACAGGATTGCTTCACACACACATTTTGTACACCTGGGCATTAAACCCCTGCATGTTTGTGTGTTAGATATCGTTTGTTCAGTGCAATTTTTATAGAGCAAAAGTTTCAGGGAGAAAAATCAGCTTAAAAAATTAGCTTCCCACTGTGATCACCCTCAATATCACATGTACTCTGTGTGTAAACCACACTGAACACGTCAGGTGTCTTCCCCTAAGAGAACAGACAAATCTTATACTGTTCTCTATCATCTTGCTATTTATAGATTCTTTGTGACTATTCTTGTGAATCTTGTCCAGATAATACCAATAAAACATATCCCAAATTCCTCCACTTGGCACTTTCAAGTTGGCAATTTCAAATCCCATGTTCCATTACAACTTATAACATTCTTGGGTGTTTATACACCATCATTTGTTCTTTAACAGAAGAAAGCACTTGACCTCCACTTCACACTTCTATTTCTACTCACACAAAAAATAAGGCCATAAACCAAAGTCTCTAATACTGGACTCTTCCCTGATGTTCAGGAAATACAGGAATATAGGAAAGCAGCGTGTGCCATTTGCTCCTCATTGATGCACATCGTGATTTCCTAAATCTGTTGAAATTCCACTGTTGAGCCAGCAATTCTGAAAGCTCAGCATACACAAGAGTTCCCATTTGAGATTGACTTCCAAATGATCTAGTTAGAAAGTTACCAAATCATCCAACAGGAATCTTTTGGCCCCTTCCTATTACCTATTACAACATGTCAGGTGGGAAAAACAGCATTTGCAAACAAGAGGGAGCAGAACGCGGAAAGATGTTATTTTGGTGTCATTGGGAGGTACTCAATGTGCTCAGAGAAAGACAAAGCTATCTTAATTTTATCCTTGGGCAAAGTTTCTTTTTTCCCCTTCCCAAAATAAGGCAAACCTACATTGGCCATATTTAATAGAACAGAACAGAGTCATAAAGTCATAAGAAGAAAAGTCAGTTTTCAGAACAGCAGCCATTAACCCCAGACTACCCACTGTCAACCCCAGAAAAGTTCTGTTCCATGGCATATTCTGTACCACAACAAATAAGCATTGCTTTGTTTTCTATATATTACTGTTTGTTTCCTCACACTGTGGTATTTCCAACGCTTCCTCTGGATGACAAGTAATTGCATGTTATAAGATCCAAAGAAGGGTTTGGAGTAGGACAATTAATTTAGCACCAGAATCAAATGATCACAGCCACTTGTTTGCTTTCAAAGACAACGTGGCACAGGGCAAAGTACACTGGGCTTTGCCCAAATCTTCTTCTTGTCACAAAATAATGTAAATCAGTTATTAAAAAAGACATGGTGCCTTCCTATTGCTCACATTCATCTTGTCTCTAATTTTCAGATTTTGTGTGTATGTCAAGGACATCCTCCTCTTGTTCTGCAGCTCCTATTTGACCTCACCTCATGGATCATTTTTGTGACAAGCTTCCTGGGGTATCCCAGTGCTCCCTCAGAGCTAACAGGGGAGTATGGAGCCATCCTGGTACCAAGCCCTGGAAATCCATGATCCTGTCTATCAGACAGAACAGTGGAGTTACAAGTGACTCTCCTCTTCCTGCTGTAGCCACTCACCATTTCCTGTCATCTCTTCTTCTATGAATTCACTAAAACTCCTTCTTTCATTTTCACCCTCACTGACTTTTTCCACGTTCTGGTCATCCTCCCTTCTCAGGTTGGCAACACACATCTTACTACCTTGTTCCCTGCTTTTCCTGCAGTTGCTGCTGCTAAAATATTCCCTTTGCCTCCCCCATTTCCTCACACAGCCAAAGCTTCCTCCTTGCATTTACCTTTGGCTCCTTGTCCTTCACTCATGCCTTGTTTTCACCCTGCTCTCATTTAATTTTCATACCTTAGAATCACAGAATCAACCGGGTTGGAAAATATCTCCGAGACCATCAAGTCCAACCTTGATCCAACCCCGCTGTGGTTCCCAGCCCATGGCACTGATGCCACATCCAGTCTCATCTTAAACACCTCCAGGGACAGTGAATCCCCCCCTCCCTGGGCAGCCCATCACAGTGTCTGATTACTCTCTCCATAAAAAACTTCTTCCTAATATCCAGCCTAAACCTCTCCTGGCAGAGCTTAAGACTGTGCCCTCTTGTCCTAAGCACCTTGGCACAGGAAGCCTCTCCATTTCTTCATTTACCAGATTACTCCTTCCCACCATTCTGCTTCCTCCTCAGGAGACACCACCACCCCTCAGGGCGACGTTTCACAAACCCTGTTGCCAGCTGCAAATCCCCTCCTTGGGGGAAGTGGCTCATGGACTGTGCAGTGCCCACAGTTTGTACAGCCCTGCACTGATGGACTGAACAATCAATCCCCAATCAATGGCCCAGCCATGCCAACAGCGCTTTTGCTTTCTGAAACAGAACACTTTTGGTTTTAAGTTTATTCAGACCGAGAGATAATTCCTGTAATTAAAGCAGTGGAAACCAGAGCATCCACCAAACCCAAAGAAGTGCCGGAGTGTGACGTCTCACACTTGGAATGCCTCCCTTGCCTGCACTGCTCTCTTGGGACGGGAAACAGGAGAAGGCAGTGAAACAATAAGAGTAATGAATAATCACATATTTAGGGAAAACATTCAGTTCAGAGTTTGCAATTTGATCAACAATCTGGATTTTGCTGCAATTTCATTTCAGAGTACAGAGATTTCCATTTAAAGGCAAATAAAATTGGGAAATACGTCTTTCCAGAAAACCTATTATCAGAAACCCTAAAAAAAATGATAATAAGTTCAAGTATGTCTATTTTCTTCCACAAGACTCAGAGGGATACCACATGCCCTGTCTAGAAAACAATAAAGACCTGCTGAGCAAATGAAGGTCACTTGAATTTTTTAAAATTTAAAACTCTGTTTTCTGCTAAATGACAGGGAAATACACTGAAACCACAATCAACGTTTTCTGGGGCTGACAATGGCAGAAGTCCTCTTTCTGCTCCTCACTGTTGACTCACACACCACCGAATCCCAAGGGACTGTGCGCTCCAAAACGAGGAGTGAGTAATCAGGAAAAAGATGTTTCCCCTCTTCAAAGTATTCACTAAAGCATTCATCCTTTCAAAACTTCCAAGCTACAATTTGTTTGGCTTGTAAATCTTGCAGCAACAGTATTGACAATGTAACAGTGATCTAAACACTGTACAATGTAAATGTAATTGCCTCAAACACAGGACCAGGTCGGGGAGATTTCTTCCAATATGGTGCAGGGTGAGTTGGTCTCACTTCAGCTGCCTGGGAGCAGAGGAACAGTGAAGCCCAGAAAGAACAGTCTGATTATTAGACCTGTCTCAAAATAAAAGATGTATATTCTTCTACAGCTTGGGAAGGGACTTTTTTTAATTCATTCAAGACACCTTTGGAGAGAGTTGATACTATGAAGACAGCCAACAGTTTCGGAGAAGGAATATTTCAGGATGCATCTAAAAATGACTCACTGGCTCTCACTGCCATTTTGTTTACTGCTGTGGAAAGCAGCAAAATGTAGTTGTAATAAAGCAAACTTTGAAGAGAAATGTATTAAAATATCTACTTATGGATGGATGTATTCTTATGTTTTGCTCAATGAGCTGCTTCACTACCATAAACAATAGAAGTCACTTTACAATAAGACAAAATAATTGATTTATCAAGAAGAAACCATGGGGTGTGATTATGAAGTAATGCATTGCTTGGCAATTAAGAAGTATTTGCTGCACTAATTATTGGAATTACTAAGCAGGGGTAGTTTACAGTATTTCTTAATCTTTTCAACATTTTACTCTTCAAATGTCAAATCCCAACAATCCAAATATTCCTGGCAAATCAGAAAGCAGAGAACAACCCTCCAGTTACTACAGTCAAGACAAGCAACTAGTTATGTTTTATGTGGCTTGTCCTTAGGAGTTCAACATTATCACACCCCCCTGCAGACCACACAAACCATAAACATCTTCGAGCTCCAAACTATCATTAGATAGTTTTTATTGAATTCTAAGTCAATACTAAGCTGGTTAGCTGGCAAGTTCATAATCACCAGAGGTAATATTCACAGTTCAGGAGATGGGGTCAACCAAGAGCTGGATGTGCATGTGTGATTTCTTACTTCCATGATAAAAAGTGACAACGTTCAAAATACCCAATATTGATATTTTACACAGGAAACCTCTCAGTCAGAAGAGTCTTTGGCTTCACCCCACTAGAACCACACCAGGATTTCTGGCAAGAAATGAAATTTCAGGAATATTTCAGCACTCGATACCAGCGACATTTATTAACCATGTCGAGGCTTACCTTATCATCCTCAATAACCATCTCCAACCTGTGCTCAGGGAACAGACTGGGCAGTGCCAATTCCCATATTCACATGGAGTGCAGCAGCGTGCAAAGGACCGAAATCCAGAGATGAAAGATGCCAACAGAATGAAGATGAACAAAAGCCACGACTACGGCAAAACCAGACCATGGAGCATCCACCAGTGCTCCCAAGGCTCCAGGGAATGGCTACCACGGGTCTGCTGTGGGCTGAGAACATGAGGCCAAAATCCAGTGACAACTAGAGCAGGCTGGCTATGGAGCCAAGGTGTGAAGGGCTGTTCAGAGCACACCCTCATGGTGTGCTTTCCTATCAATAAATAAAATATCGAGATGATGCTCAACCTTTACCTGGAGAAACACACTCAGCACAGTGTGAAGCTGAAGGAACACGACGCGATGCTCATGAGCCTCCACAGGGAACAGCCCTTGGCTTCAGGTGCCCAGGGGATGATGCTCAGGGCTCTTTGCCACACACCAGTCCCTGTCTCCTGAAGACTCCACCACTGACGAAAAGCAGGGCTTCCCTTCACCATGAGCTTGTTCTTCTTCACAGAAGCACAGAACCGGGCAGGTCAGAAGGAACCACAGTGGGTCATTTGGTCCCGCCTCCCCACTCAAGCACAGGATCGCATCCAGATGGTTCCGGAGTATGTCCAGACTCACGCCACGCGTGGAGTTGGTGTGAGACAAGCCAAGCTCCTCACCCGGAGCTCTGAGCTCTGCGGTGATGGCTGACGAGGGCCGGGGGTGGGTCCAGGTACAGCCCGGCCCGCTCAGCACCGCCGGCCCGCGCTCCCCCTCACTGCGCGCGAGGAGCCGGTGGCCGTGGGGCAGCGTTTTCCCTCAGACAGATGACCCGGACGGCTCCAAAGTGTCGATGGCCGATGGCTTCGCGCCACCCGACGTCCCTCAGCCGCTTCGAACCGCCGGCCGCCGCCTCCACGTGGGGGGCAGGTGGCGGGCGGGCCGTGCTTTCCATCGGCCGGGGCGGGCGGGAGAACCCGCAAAATGGCTGAGGGGGCGCGGGAGAGGCACCGCTGTGCCCGGCGGGGAGCGGGGGGCGAGAGCTGCCGCCCCTCCCCGGGCCGCCCCTCCTCGGGGGGCTCCCGGCCCCGCCGTCCCCTCGGCGACGGCCGGGCCGGGTGGGGCGGCCATGCGGCGCCGAGGGGGCGGGAAGGTGCCGGCAGGGCCGCCCGAGGCCCCGCGCCCGGCTCTCCCCGTGGTGACCTTGGGCGGGCGGCGCGGCCCTCCCCGACAAGCGCCCGCTCCTCGCCCCCCCACACACTCCCCCCGCCCCTCTATTTTTTATTCTTTTTAAATTATAATTTTTTATTTATTTATGTTGGCCGCGGAAAGAGTTTTGAGGCGGGGGGGCGGAGGGGAAGAAGGCGGGGGGGGGGGCAGAGGAGGCCGCCGTCAGAGCGGCCCGGGGACTTTCCCTGCCGGAGGGAGGGCGCAGAGGGGGAGCCGTCCCGGTCCCGGTCCCCGCCCGGGGCGGGAGGCGGCGGCGGCGGGCGGGGTGTGAGGGGAGGGCGGGGGGCGCCGGCCCCGCCGCCGCGGGGGAGACGCGGCTCCCGGCGCTGTGCGCCCGAGCTGCTGCTGCTGCTGCTGCTGCTGGTTACGCCAGCCCCGCCGCCTGCCTCTCCGCTCTCCTCGCCTCTGATTCTGCGCACAGCCAGCCCCAAAGCCTGTCATTCTGCAAAACACAGTTTACTCAACAGAGAGAGCGAGTGGGGGAGCGGGAGAGGTGGAGAGAGGGAGACGGCGCGGAGGAGCCCGGTCCCGCACCCCAGCATGGCTTCGGGGGACCTTTACGAGGTAGCGGGGGCCGCGGGGCGGGCGGGCGGCGGGGGGGGCGCCGGCCGGGGCGCCGCCGGGGGCAGCGGGGGCGCGTTCGGAGCCGCTCCGCCGAGCCCTCGTAGTTGCAGAAGAGCGGAGGAAATCGCCGAGGGAAGGGCTGGGGTGGGGGGAAAAGGGCTGGCGTGTGTGCCCGGGGGGGGGCAGGGAGGGATGGAGCGGCTCCCCTCCCTTCCCGCTGCCTCTCTCTTTCTCTTTCTCTCTCTACTTTCCATCGGGCTTGATCTTAGCAGGCCTTGCAAGAGGGAAGGAGGAAGGAGTGAAGGAGAGCGAGAGTTAGCGGTAGGATGGGGAGGCGATCGCGGTGTGATGAGCCCGGAGAGTGGAGAAAGTCCAGGTAAAGTCATAGGCGCTCTGGACGTGCTGAATGTGCAGATTAGTGCGAAAAAATGCGCCTTAGCGCTGCCGGGAGGCGCAGGGATGGAGGCGGCTCTGCGCCCGCTGTGCAAAGTGCAGGAGCCGGCGCCAGGTTGCTTCACCTCCTGCCCGGGGTGCTGCGGGGGTGGCGGGGGCGGCGGCCGGGCCGGGCCCGGGCTCCCCGCGGGCCGCAAAGTTTGGCGGGGGCCCCGCTCCGGGCGGCCCGGGCTGCGGGAGGGGCGGGCGGCGGCCCCCGGGCCCCCCAGCCCAGCCCGCCGGGCGCTGCCCCCCGGCCGCGGCCACAGCGCCGGGGCACCATCGGCCGCCCGGCTCCTCCGGCTCGGGACAGGGAGGGGACGAGGGGCCGGAGACCCTGACGAATTTTGACCGCTGGCGCCCAGTTGTAATGCCCCAACTGAGAACGGGTCTAGCCACTCTTGCCATGCCGGAGAAGAAGAAGAAGAAGAAGGGAGAAAGCTGAAATTAAAAATAAGGCAGACTGGACCTGGTGGTTTGAAATATCCTGTTCCAGTAAGTGGAACCAGGGTGGAAGTCTATCATCTAAAGGCACCAAACGTGACTGGATGTCCTACACTTCATGGTCTGGAGCACCTCCTCAGGCTCCTGGTGTTTCCTGGTGAAATGGCTGTTTGTGTTGTGGTTCTCTGGAGAGCACAGTTTAAGGGCTAGGACTGAAACCATCACCTTCCAGTTGGAGCTGTGTGCCGATGATAGGCACTGCTCAACCATCAGGGTGTGCTTGGGTGTGGAGCTGCTGCTGTGGTTGGTTGGACTTGGTTGGACTTACTCCACGTTTGATGATCTTGATGATCAGCTGTAGGGTCTCAGGAGCAAGACGTCGAGGATCTGAGAGGTTTCACGTAGGCAGTTTTTACTTTCATTGTCTTTCAAAGTCTTTGACAGAGGTCATAGTTAAGGGATGACATTGCTCTACTAGGGCTGTATTTTGCTGTGTGTGACACAGACCTCCTCTGGAGTGAACAGCACTTCAGCTCTCCTCCAAGGTGTTAAATTATTGGAAGTACATGATGATCTGAATAGTACTATTGGTGTTTTTTCTCTCCTTTTTGTGGTACCTGCCATTTAACTTTGTAATTTTAAGGATATTGCATGTCATTGCTGTTGTGACTCTGGAATAGCCAGTGGGAGTTCTGTGAAGAACAGCTTTGACCCAAAAAAGTTAGCGACACAACTTTAGTATGAGTAGTTTCTGGGATGCATGGAGGATCTTTGCCTGGTGTTGTCCGAGTTTTCTTCGGATGTTTCAATTAGTTCTAGAAGGAAATAAAGCTGGTATGTCTCAGACTAATGGTGGCCATGCTGGTTAAAAAATTAACAACTCGTCGTTAAAAAATTCGGCTGTTTCTGATCGTTGCGTCACAAGATGGTGACGTTTGGCCGTTGGTCGTGGGCTGTGCACTGAGTACCACTGTGTGGCATCCCAGAGAGGTTGCTCGAGGAGTAATCTGGTGTGCAGGAGGGAACACACAGCCCAGTTTGCAGGCAGTGTTAGGCCCAGTCATTTTGCCGGCGTTTGCGTGGATGGATGTGAATTGTTGGTCCTGTGGTTCAAAGCCTCTGAATCACTTCCTTTCTTTGTTACTCCATTTGAGCTACTTTTGCTTAGCGTTGTACAACATGGAAGACTTGTCTCCACCACAACAGGTAAGAAGTGTGGCTGTTCATTCCTTGTCATGTGAGGTGTTTGGAATATGACCTTCTCAACTGCTCATGGTGTGAAATCTTCATCTACGAGTTGGACATGTGGGAAAAAGTACACGCGGGGCTTTGGTTGTCAATCCATCTGCATTCTGCGGCTTCACGGTGAAGTTCTCCATGACAGAGGTCGGAAGAAATGTCTAGAAAGCTGAAGAGTCTGTAGGTCTAATGGATAGCAATTGGTAGCGGCTTCATTTAAAAATCGACTCAGCTTTGCCTCCCTGCTTCTTCCCTTCCCAGAAAACCAACTGCATCAAGGGGATTTATTGGAAGGAAGCTCTTAGAGCTGGGATGTCCTACACCAGGTTGCACATGAGATGAAGAGCTTTGTGCCTTCAGAGCAGTCCAAGTTCTTGCTTGGACACATCATTCTTCTCTGCCCTCCTGAACTAGTAGAACATTACGTGGATCACAGGATGACCATCAAACAGTTCCAGGAGTTTACCTTGAAATAATTTGGGGCTGTGGGTGGAAATAAATAATTTGGGTGTTATTGCGACAATTCCAAAGATATATTGCACTCCTGATTCCATTTTGACTCCTTAGAAATATCCAAGTCCTTCAAGGATTCTTACTGAACTTCAGCAAATAAGACAATAATTAACTCTGCAATTTGAGGTATTTAATTCTGGCTGCAAAATCATTTTGTTAAAGCCAGTCACGATCTAGGAGCTATGATAAAGCACATGAAGGAGTACAGTGTATATATTACCTATACAAGCCTCTCATATTTTGGTGACACTCAAGAAACTTTTATAATTTTTTAAGTTTTGGAAATAGATGTGCATATTTATCTTGTCAGTCAATTCATTTTCTACTGTCATGTTATTTTAAAAGGCTTTTCAACCTTTTAAACTTAGAGATAAATTCAATTACTGTCTTTATAATGAAGCAAAATAAGATCACAGGCAAAACAACCTCAGTGTTTGTTTGACTAGGTGCCTTTTTCTGTTTAGAAATGGCATCTAATCACCTGAAAAACCCCCTGTTACATTTGGGTTTGGACTGTGAAAGAGGTACTGATTTATTCTGGAAGCAAGAGAACACCCCTTGGGAGTTCTGTGTTTACTGGCAGTTCAGTTCTAGAGCTGTGTATTAGAACCAAGACACTTTACAGCAGAAGCGAGTTATTCCATTATATGGTGGAATGTAGGTGTTAGTTTTGACGTTTTCAAAGTACATTTTTTCCCTTTAAGAGTAAGGAATGCTGTGTATGCTTTAGTGTAATTCTCAGGCTACATGAAATGCTGGTTTGGCTTTGCTTGACTTCCATGTGCTTATGACTCCAAGCTTTTATGAGTGGGTGAAAGTGTCATGGAATACTCCCTTTTTTTTTTTCCTTGCTTTTCCTTATAAGAGGTGACCTGTTAAATATTAAAGACCTATGATGTGTGTTCCTTAGGAATAACAGTCTGAAAATAAAGGACTGACAAAAGGGTATTCACAGTGGCCTTCAGCAAGGCAGCCTTGGTTTGCCTTGTGATTCACATACACTGTTGGAGGCATTGATGGGAGATCCTCGTTCAGTTTGGTAACCAACAGAAAGGGAAATGTATTTACTCTTAAATACCAAGTTTGTTGATTCACATTAAAGTTCTCAGTAACTTGAAATAACATTTTGTGTTTTCCATGTACAATTTAGTTGTCACATTATCTAAACCTTGACAGTTCTCTCACAGAGACTCTGGTATTACAAGTCCATGAGATGGCTCTAGAGGGGGAAAAACTCCATAGGAACAGTGCACCTAACTTTATTTTTCCTAGCCCAGAGCATCCTGTTTGCTGCAATAACCCCCCCCTTTATTGATGAGTATGTGAATCAGTATCATAGAGATGCTCCTCAAGCTGACTTTTTTTTAATATAATATTTTGGGGGCTTGTATACAATGAACACACTTAGACTTTCAGGGGTGATGATGTTGAAATCTGAAGTCATATTTTACCTTGTGTCAGATTGTGTTACCACACCTTTGGTAAGTGATCTAAAGATTATAGCTGAATCTCTGAAGGGGACTGTCACATGCATGTGTTTCTGGATCACAATAATAAACCCCGTGGTGTTTGTTTTAAAGTGAAAAAGTGTCAATTTAAAAACTGGTATCTTCTCACTGAAATGATACAACACCCAAGGACAGGAGCTTGCCCACCACAGTGACAGGTTTCAATCCAATCTTAGCCTGTTTATGCAGCACTGTAAGAACAAGCTGCAGTTTAGTTCAGCTCACCTGATCCAGCAGAAAGATAATGTACTTCCAGATAATTGCAACATCTCCCATTTATACCTGCACTCAGGTACCAGCAAAGTCAAAACTTGAAGCTAACAATGGCACTGTTTGGGCTGCTGAAGCCTCATGACATGTGGAGACGTGCAAGTGGGAGAGAACAGGGTTGAGCTTTTGGATGCAAGGTTTGGATTGCAGATGCAGGGTTTAGAAAAGCATCTTTGCTTTACAAAGTGAGCAAATGCAAGTTTTGGAGCATTGTGGCTTTCCATCTTGCATCTCTTTCAATGGAGTCACTTCTTAGCAGAGATAGAGACTTAAAATCTGCTGATTGAAATGAAAAGCAGAAATCTGTTGTTTAAATCATTTCAGCGTGTGTTTTCTAAGACAGAGGTGACTTGCAAGAAGATGGTTTATTTAAGTAAATTATTAATGTGTCTCAAATCAAGCTCGTTATTGATATAACTGTTCCATGGTGAAGGAACAAGACTGATTCCACAAGCAGAGAACAGTGGCTCCAAGTAGGATCTGGGGAATATAGAACAGCACCTACTGCTTCTGTACCTTGGCAAGCTGTGGCTGCAGTGCTGGTTTCAGTAACACTGGGCTGGGGCTCTCCAGCTCTAAGCACCTGTAAGTAACACCTTATTTTTTTAGTGGAAAGGCTTTACTAACAACTATTTTGATGAGTCAGCTATTTATATGTTATCATTGATCTGTTCTCAAAATCAGTATTTAAAGACAACTGTCCTCAAAGTCAGGTCACCTCCGAGCAGCATTGCCCTGGGTTGGTGGAAGTCCAGGAATTTTGTTGCCAGTAACAAAGAGCTAACCTGAGGTCCCTTCTGCTCAGGTCCTGGAGTTCTCTAAATGAAAGATAGAGTGAGGTTCTGAAGTGTAACTGGATAACTCTGGCAATATTCATTATCTGCCTCAGAAATTCCAGTGCTGAGCCTCGTATGGAACATTACAATGCACATAATGACTGTCTTGTTTACCTACAGCGGCACTCTGTTACCACGGGTCCAACTTCCTCATTACACTGTAAACTGCTGGGCATATTTTGGGGCCCTGAAAACCAATTGATTTCTTGTTACAATCTTGATAAAGTGTTTTATCTGGATCAAGTGTAGTTTCCTTCAAGGTACATGGCATAAGTGTACTCCTGGCTTGGGAGGGACACTGAAAATACACCCTGTCCCTCCTGAAAGCCTCAACATTTGCAGTGAAGGCACCACCAAAGCCACTGAACTGAACGTGGTTCAGTGCTGAGAACTATTCAAAGGTTAAAATGACATCATTTTTTGGTGATACTTTCTGAATGACAAATACGGTGCTTTACTTTGGGCTGGTCTTTGATTCAAAATTCAAATCCAGCAACAAACTCGTTGTTTAGTAATTGCTTGTGAAAGTTAAAATATTTAGGGACATTTCAAATAATGGCAAAATTTAAACATGGTCTAATATTGAAAGAAATGGGCTAATTATTTTTTTTAAATCAATGGAGTATTTGTGATGGCCAGCTATGCTGTAAATAGCATTTCTTTGTCCATTCATTTGACTTTTAGCAGCATTAGAGTTTCTTGGCTCTGTACATTTTCATCAGTGCAATCCCTTTGTATTGTTCTTTCTTATCCATGTATTTTTCAGACACTTTCTGCAGCACATTTTATGGCACTGACATCCTGACACTGGCAAAAAAAGTTAACTAAATAGTTCAATGTCCCTTGCATTCAAACTATTTAGAACAATATCACTGAAGTGAAACGTTGGCAAGGCAGGGCAACTGGTAGGGGGGTATGTGAATTCTGGCTTTCTTTACATTCATGCAAATACAAATATTCTCATTTTGACAGAAGGAAGTTCATCATTTTGGCCTGTTGAATAATTATGTCACACTCTTTGTTTATTATCAGAACTTTGCACTGGTAATATTGCAAATACACTTCAATCTATTTTCTTATACTACATAGAGAAAATGTAGATTACAATACTATTTTAATATTATCTCCTGATGAGCCCTAATATAAAATATTGTTGCCAACCTACTAGGTGTCTAAAAACTTTCACAAGAAGTCGATATAGTTGACCTGTGTAGGAAAGAATGATTCCTCTTGTGGCTCACCAAAAAAGAGGAAATAGGTTGACTCTTACAAAATGGTAAAGGCTGGCAGTGTGAGCAACAGACTACAACAACACACTGAAACAAAACCAGCATTGAAATCATCTGTCACAAAGACACTGTTGGAAAAAAGCAGTTGCCCCACCTGGGCTTTGCTAGATTTCTCCCAGTCTACCCCCCAAAATTGCAGCCTGTTCTTTAAGAGGAGCGAAACAGGAACAATGAGGATATTTTCTCCCTTAAGGCTCTTTCTTCACTGCATTTATTTATATTTTGGGGGAGTTTTGTGAAATCATCTTATAGTAAAGTAATCACTTCAATGTGCTCATCACAGCAGTAAGTCTGAGATCCATTGCACCTCCCAGAAGAAACGGAATCAGCAGATTCATGGGAACGTGTGTCTTGTTTGGACAAGAGTTAACATTTTGGAAGGAAGAACTCTTGGTCAATGTCTAGATAAGAATGGCTCTGGCTGGTGTGTTTTATCAAAAAACCTTATTGTAAAAGCCCACAGGAGCAGTTGGTAATGACACCAAGGTGTGGTCCAGAAGAGTTGGTCATCTCTTACCTGGTTCACAGAGAGGGTGTCTATGAATAGAGTTTCCAAATATCAGTATTAGGGCCCGTGTTGTACAACAGAATCATCAATTGTTTGAAAATAATCACTATTACTCTTGACAATTCATAGATTATTATTATAATTGTCAAGACAAAGGTTGACAATGAAGAGCTGGGTGACAGCAGCTGAAATTCAGTGTTTATAAATGCAAGCTAATGAGCAAAGGAAAAATAATCCTGATTAAACATGCATAAAAATGAGCCCTGAAGAATCTGTTACTATTCTGGAGAAATCTTGGAATCATTGTGGAAAGCTTCTGGGTGTGTCCACATCAGTGTTTTAATTTGGATCAGGTGCATGCTTTTGAAGTGAATCTCCCTGAGATCCCCAGTCACCACACCTCTGTTTGCATCCCAGCACTGTCTTGGAGAGCAGTGACCAAACTCCCTCCCCAGGACACTGAACCAGAAAAGGGCTTCCAGCTCCTGGGGGGTGTCTGGTCCATGGGACCAGACTACAGCTTGTCAGAGCAAAACCTCAGGCAAGCACAAGTTTAGGTGTTAGTAAGGAAGTATTTGAGAATGAAAGAGATGAGGATCAACCTCCTGTCCCTGGGGAATATTGTGCTTCCACCTGGGCAGTGCTGTACCCACTGCAAGAACACAGAACTGCAGGGATGCAGAGAAGGGCCATCAGGGTGTTCACAGGAGGAGTGACTGTCAGTGAAGATACCTTGGGACAACTTTCTGGATGGGAAAAGAAGTGATTGAGAAAGGCAGGAATGGTATGGAAAAGACAAATGGGGAATGTTTAGTTATTATGCTATTTCTCATTGCACAAGAGAAGATCCAAGGCCAAGGAAATGAGGAGGGGACCGACACAAAGGGTGTACTCCACAGTATTTAAATTTTGGAATTCATTGCCATGGGATGTTGTAGAAATCAGAACTGTAAATGGTGTCAAAGAATGGTAAAATCCCTTTACACCTTTCAGGACATCTTTCAGCACAAACCAATCTTTAAACTGCTGATCACAGAAGCTGGAAGAGCAGAGCAAGGGCAGCACTTACTCTACAGGTGCTGTTTCCTGAGCACCCAGCACTAATTTCTGTAGAATATACAACACGTTGAGCTAAGTGGACCTTTAGTCTGACCTCGTATGGCAGTTCTTAGTTTTGTACTTACCACAGTCATTAAACAAACATAGCTATTGACTGAGGTGTTGATACGGTCTGCAGAGATCACAAACACTTGCCTTGCAAGTTGTATTCTGGTGTTCTAATTCCTAATCCTTGTCAATTAATATCTTTGCAAAGCAAAGGACTGATCAGAGTAGTGGGTTCTGTTTCTGATACAAAGAAAGTCAGCTTCTGGTTTAGAGCCCTCACAGTCCAGATTTAGAATCATGGAATCATTAAGGTTGGAAAAGACTTTTAAGGTCATCAAGTCCAGCCATGAACCAGCACCACCGTGTTCACCCCTAACCCACGTCCCCAAGTGCCACATCCACACACCTTTTGAACACTTCCAGGGATGGTGATTCCACCACTGCCCTGGGCAGCCTGGTCCAGACTCCTGACAAAATGCAACTGGTGGTAGAAGCAGAAGAGAGTAGAAGGAGGGAGGAGGTGATGAAGTAACAATAAATCAAACATATGTAATGAAAACAGAGGACAAACTAGAAAATATTCCAGTAAATGCATGGAACGAGGCAAATGATCGAGTCAGCGTTACTGGAAAGTTACATTAATGGAATAAGAAGTTTCTGATTAATAAAACCAGCTTTCTTCTATGAGAAAAGCATTTCAGCATCTAAAAGGGTTTATCCACAACTTTCCCTTATTTATGGCTTCAGATGGTCTTCACAGGCTGTACAGGTTTGTCAGTCTGCCTTACCTGAACAGACATCAAAAAGCCACTAACTATGAACAAACCCATCAACTTGTTCTTCTATTGGGTTGAATTTTTTTTCCAGAAATGGTGATTACCAATATACCAAAATATAAACAGTCTCATTTCTAACTGACCAACTCAACCTGTCAAATTCTTTCACACAATGAACTTTTTTGTAGCATCACTTGGCAGTCACTGAAACAAAGGAGAGTGTTGCTCATGTATCTTATTTTTCCTAGTAATAAGAGAGATCTTAAAAAATAAAGTGTGATATTATGTATTTTTTAAAAGACTACTTTGTAAAATTTATTTGACTATACTAATGGACTTCCCTTTAAACATTATGCAGTTGAAATTTGCTCTGATAATATTTTTGAAACCATTAAATCATTTCCCTTTTTGGCGAAGGGACTGTTTTGCAAAATATGAAATCACATTAATAAACCTGATGTATTTGTCTTCTAGAATTTTTTTGTGACAGGTTTCAGGTGTTTCAGCCCAGGAAATGTGACAGGAAAGGTGCTGGAGAAACACAAGTGTGGTTCACATAGAAGGAAAATGCAGAATAATGCTTGCAGGGCTTGTAAATGTGTTGTGAGACAAACTGCAAAGATGTCGATCCCAAAGTGTTTTGGTGATTAATGGAAGGGAGGAATAGCAGAGTGCAGTGAAAGGGGAATGTGGGAATTTGGGTGACACAGCACGAGAAGACGTTCTTTGATGAGAAGTGATTGAGCTTATCTCTACCTCAGCAGAGGAAGAAGCAAACTTTTAAGTTCATCAGTGGTACAATGTAAGAGCAAAGCTTCAAATTAAATAGGAATCTGACTGACATATCAAAATCTATGCAGGGAGGAGGATGGAAACTTTGGATCCCATGTTAAGTATTAGGAATTAGAGGGGAAACTACATTTATGTACTAAAATGCCTTCATGTGACTCCAGGAGAAATAACCTGGAAGTTCTTGAAGGAATAAGTAGTGACTGATGAGGAGCAATTAAAACTTTGTGATTCGACTGCAGTAACTGGAAGCAAGAGTCTGTAATGGAGTCCTGCTGCACAAACTCCAGCTTTTCACAATCCAAAGTCAAGAACAGTTGAAAAACAGCTTCCAGTCTTGTGTAATTAAACATTAGCACTGGTTCATAATTTTCTACTGGGCTGAAATGTCAGAACCAATGTACCAGAACAGTCAGAAAAGGAGGTGGTAGGGAATATGAAGAACTTGGCAGTGTTGTGTTGGAGTGGTCACTGTTACAGACTGATGTTCCCATGCTGCAGATCAAAACATGACAGTGTGAAGTGTTTGTATAGTCAGCAAAACACATCAAAGTATGGAAACAGTGATAAAAGTCACAGGAAACCGAAAGAAGCAACGAAGAAGAGATGATCTTTTCTTTGGTTGGTTGGGTTTGGCTTTTTGTTTCTACACTGGAAATGCAAAATGACCACTTTTCTGTCTTTATATGTAAAAACAAAGTGTGAGTCAGGCAATTAAACTGACAGTTCAGGCAGCAGAATTTAGTAAGACTGAATGTTCCTGTAAGTTCCCTTTATGATCTGGCAATGTTATATGTGTAGTGGAAGCCCAAATCACCCAAATCTGTGCTCTCATGATGCACAGAAGATGCAACAGAAACGCTGGAGAAAGCTGTGTTTGATAATGTGTTTTTACATGTACCAGGGAAATAGCATCTCTTTTACCTTATACCCACAGAAAAACTCATGTTTCTTAAAATAAAAAGGGGGAAGCCCTTGGCCAGCTTTTATGGCCTTCTCAATGCTGCATTTATTTGGTAGCAAGAACTGTGATCATCAATTAACTGTGGGAATCGTGGGTCTCTCGGAGCAAAACTGTTGAGCATCACAGGGCTGAGCAATGTCTTCAGAGCCTGGGGGATTTGGATCAGCTCCTTCCTCTGACTTTGCTGTGGTTCAGGACCTGCTGCAGTGTTTTGTCCATAACAGTGATGTGTTGGTGCTTTTAGGGGAGCTGAAGTGTAAATACACCCTCAGAATGCACAGTGAGCAGGCTGCCTGTGTGGCCTGACAGCAGCTAAGGAGGATCAGAGAGCTCTGCTCCCTCCTTGTTCTCACTCAGCAAAGACCATTTGGAGGCCACTGGAAGGAGACTCATCCCCTCCTTTTCACCAGCAGCAAATGATTCCCAGTGCCTTTCCCGTGCACTCGCGTGAGATGACAAATTAAAGCAGGAGTGCCAAGGTGGCCTTGTCATGTCCCCCTGCTGACTGAAGCCTATGCAAACAGTGTGTTGTATGGATTTATCAAGTGGATCAAGACAATAACAATTCCAAGCTCCAAGGAAGACACCCTTTGTTTTTTTGGATTCCTGTTCTCATTGTTCTCGTGGATCCTTCGTTGCACTTTCCTGGAAGAACAGTGGGACTCAGCACAGGGACTGCCACTCATGGTCCCTCAGCTCCTGTGAACTGCCTCTTGCTGCCTCGGGAAGCACAAGGAATTGATGGAAGACTGTTCTTTCTCCCAGTGGAATGGCTTGTCCCCAGCTCTGTCACGAGCACCACAAAGGATGATGGATCTTTTTCCTGCTTTGTTTGATGATCCTGTGCTTTGGCTTCCTGGCATGAGACCACTTAGAGCATTTCCAGTGAGTGCCACTGATGCAGCAGCAGTGTCAGGTGTTGCAGTGAGCACAGGGTGACCATTTACTGACAGGCTGCTGGGGGCTGTGATTTGAATTGTTCTGCAGCGGTGCTGCTGCGATTTCTTATGCTTCATCCACTCATGTCAAACACCACTGACAACCTGCTCTGCTTACAAGACAGAGGCAAGTCTCCTTTTAATGTGAACTGAACCTTCAGTTTGTACCATGAATGATGCAGTTTTCCTCCCCTGCTATTACCTGCTGTTCTTGTAGCCTATTTAGTATACAGGGGAAAAAAGTCTTGCTTACTGATTGATCAGGATATGTAAAGTACTCTTTTATTTTGGATATGCAGTCGGCATCGCTGGTATATCTTAATTTACACAACCCTTGATTTTTTTACAGTCAAGATATGTGTCCAAAGGACAGGTGATAAACCAAGGACAGTATTTTTTAATGCTTTTTTATACCCAAGCCACAAGGCAGAATCCCTTTAGGTAACTGAACTAAGTTCTGCCTTAATATAACACTTCTGTAAAATGTCTAGATTCCCTTATTAATTCTAGGATTTTGTGCAGCTCAGAACAGCTTTAACAGAACTTTTTCTAAACATCTTTTTTACTTCATGTCCAGCTGCTGTTGCCCCTGTTACCACCAAAAGGCAGCCATTCCAACATGACAAGCATCTTAAAAGTTGCAGTGTAATGGCAGTTGATCTTTCCAAGTGGTGGGTGAGACACAGAGGATGTTGTTTAGTACCGAGAATCACCAGGGTATGTTTGGGATGTGCATTTAAATACGTACACTTTCCCTGGCATCGAGGGGATATCTGGGGATTGCCGACAGATATTTAGTATTTGATATATCACTTGCTCAAGATTTGGAAAGTACTTGAGTAGTAAGCCTGAGGGTTAGCAGAGGAACTGTGTGATAAGCCTCAGATCTCACAGAAGAACTGATAGCAAGACCTATCTTTTCATTCCCCCTCTGATTATACAGCAGCGCAACAGGGCTTTGCAGTGGCAGATACAGCCTAACTGAGGGAGGCACAGGATGAACCAAGGCTGGTTTCCAGGCAGTTTTGAGGGGATTTTTCTTTTAGAGTGACTAGTCTGTAGCTCCATTTCTGAGAAGGTTCCTTGAGCCTCTGACTCAAACAGAGACAAACCGGTAGCTGGAGTGGGACAGAAACTGCTGCCTGTTGGGAGCACGTTCCCCTCTGCAGACACGGGGGCAGCTGCTTCTGATCTGTGGCTTCTCACTGCTATTGTGTGAGGGAATCACACCCGAGTTTCAAGAGCCACAACACAGACTAAGCAAAGCCGTGGCTCATTTAGGACTGGGTGTTATTTTAATGAGCTTAATAAATCCTATATAGGACTGAAAGTTTCTTTGGTGTTCTCAGTCCTGCAAAGCAGCGCTCTCGAGCTGACCTTTGAGCCTTGTACACACTGCAGAGCTCTGAAAAACTGCACCAGTTCTGTGCTGCACCAATTTCAGCAGCATCAGCAAGCCCAGGGTAAGCAGCTCACCCGCTTTAGCAGCTGTTTTTCAGCATCAGGTTGGTCAGACATTGTCCTGCAAAGGGCTTCCACTGCCACAGGTCACCATGGCCACAGACACTCACCCAGCTCCAGGAGGTCCATCCTCACAGAGGAACAAACTCATTTGCTTCATGAAATAAGGACCCAGAGAAGATGAGGAGTTGGCATCGTTCTTCTTAACCAAACTCATCACATGCTTTAAGCTGAACTGTTCATGAATGTTAATATTGTTCTCGTGAAGCAGGAATGGCAGGGATTCGTTTCATGTGCAGCATGGACACTGACCTTCAAAGGGAAAAACTCATTGCAGCACCATTTATCTCACTTTTGGCAAAGCAGGGTGATGAAGTGGTATATTTTCTTTCAAAAGTACTATCACAGCTGTTTTCTGGCTACATTACAATTTTATTAATGGACGTGTATTCTAAGTTATCTATTCTTGGACAGTCTACTTTGGAACACTCAAACTAAAAAAATTGCTTTTATAAAACTATTTTAGTGTGCTTTAATAGCAAATGCTGAGAAATATGGTAGATATACCAGGAAAATTAAAAGCCCTAGGGCTACTTTTTTTTTTTTAAGAGTCACTTAAAAAACAGAGCTTCACCTAACCAAGTTGACCTTGCTTGTTGCAGTGCTGGAGAGCTTTGGTTGTGCACAGCTACGAGTATACACTGTCTGAATAACATAGCAGAACACACCAGTGGCATTTGGCTTTGTGACTTCTACTGAGACAGGTTGTCCATAGCTGACTCCACAGAAAACCTGGTCTCAAAATTAACTCAGTTTGTATTTTGGAACTCTCATCTAGGCCACAAAAGTGCTACAAGGGGCACAGAAGTGTTGCTTACTTCCCTCAGTATATAAACAATACACAATATAAACAATATATAAACCACTGACTCAAAGTATTTAAACTCTTTCCTTACACTTTAGTGATGTGCCTGCTTTCAGAACATTCCTAAAGTGTTCTGTTTCAATTTGTTTGATTGGTATTTTTTTAATTCATGACACTGGTGTTTACAAAAACCAAACACTGAATTTTTTAGGGTTTTTTGGAAGATAAATTTTTAAATTTTTACAGCATGTGCAGCTGTCATAGATGACTTCTTTTTAATGTTTTGCACTTAGGTGGTATTATGACTCTAAATAAATTCAGTTAAATATTTAGCATTTGATTCTTTTGCAGACAAATGAGGCTGCTGTTGTCCTGTTTCCAAAAGGGTCCAGATCCATGTGGATGTAAAGCAGTTTGTAGACAGATGTGGGTAATTATACAGTTGTTTAAAATGATCCAGGATAGCACAGGGAAAACTGCTGTCTTTGGCCACGTGA
Source organism: Pseudopipra pipra (assembly GCF_036250125.1). Classification (NCBI taxonomy): domain Eukaryota; kingdom Metazoa; phylum Chordata; class Aves; order Passeriformes; family Pipridae; genus Pseudopipra; species Pseudopipra pipra. The sequence goes on from NC_087562.1 coordinate 4,525,240, forward strand.
CTGAACACATGGGTACAGCTTTAAGACAATAAGTAATAAATTTTTTGCATAGCAGGAATAAAACTGGGGCACAGAACTGAACACTGCACATCCTCCTTGCATTTAATTTGTCTGTTTTCTTTAGTCAAAATTGGGCCTTTTTAAAAGGAGGTGCACTGTTTTTCTAAACAATAAAACAAAGAAGTGACTTGTATCGATCTGGTGAAGGCAGTTATTATAGTCCCACACTTCATAAAAATGTTCTCCCTCAAAATTATATGACATAACATGAATTAGAACTTTAAACACAAGTGATGAACAGTAACACTTAGGGTGAAGTTTTAGAATACGGCTCCAAAGCAGCTACAAAATTTTAGACAGAGCCATCCCATTAGCTCCCAAATCTTACCAAATGTAAAGAAACACAGAGGCCATCTGTTCCTGGAGCTGCAAACCACTGCAGGATCTAAGGTTTGGAAAATGAAACTAATTAAAAGATATAAAAGGCACCAGTGGCTGGAAGTTTTGCCATCACAAATTAGAGTCAGGATGCACTTTTTACATTAAGGTTACAGCATTTTATTTATAGGACTTTGATTCACTCCCAGCAGTGCTGTACTTTCTGTGAATCACTTCAAATTAAGATGCAATGATTTTCTCATCGTGTGGTTGCAGTGAATCGGGATTTGGGACCTGGTGCAGAACTGCTGAATGAAGGACATTCCTGTGTGACCCAAGATGGGGATCTGGGGTGGAATTGTCCCTTCTGGCCTCAAATCTGGGGCTCTCTGAGCCTGTAAATAATGTCATGGCACACAAATAAGCAAGTCTGCCCCCTCATAATGAAAAGGAAACGGGTTCCTCTTAAACAGAAGTGATATTGGTACTTCTTCAGTGCCCTGGGATGCAAACTTATTCTAGATCTGTATTCTATGCTTACTTGGTTTTTAATGTTATCCAGACACTGCATCCCCAAAGTTTTATAGCCACTGAATAAACAATTGCCAAAAAAAAGGGAAAACCTTGATGACACTGGAAAAAAGTTTGTGCTATCACATGTCATTCACTCAGGAAGGCCACTATTATTTAATAGTTCTGTGGTTTTCATGTTTAGACTGTACCAGACACCTGAAATGCTGGAAGCCTCCTGCTCAAACATGCAGAGTCTGCTTCCCCATTATTTTCAGAACATCTGACAAACAGGATATTATCAGCTTTTTATGTTAAACACTGGTTAAAAATCTATAGTTTGGAGAAAGGCCTGGTGACCAACTGCTGGAGAATGAGTTCCAGTGTGTGAAGAAACTATAAAGTGCATATCACTCTAATGGAGCAGAAATGTTCAGTACTTTGTGCTGTTACAAATAACAAGCAATTTCAGACTCTTTCTTTAGAATTATAGGTTTTTTCACTGTACACACAGCATATTTAGATTATCACAGGATGCCCTTCATTGCACAATGCCCACAATTACTTACATAATTAGATTTCATGTTGCTGACTTAGGAGTCTGTAACTAGACAGGCATTAGAGAAGGAAAAGAACCAAAATCCTAAAATACAGACTGTGGGGTAAAGAAAGCCTGAAAAATATCTTTGCTCTCTAAATAGCTACCATTAAAAAAAATAAAAAAACCTGAGGTCAATTTTTTTTTGTTGAAGATAAATTGCAGTTCTGCTCCTTACAAAAAATTGAAGTGGGTTATTGATTAACTTGGACAGGACTGTCCATTGTTGATATGTCTGGGATTATGAAAGGTCTAAAACATGAGAAAGTACATCACTAAAACAACTGACAGTCAAAAGATATCAGACATTCTGATTATCTTGAATAAAAATTATTTTATATTCTATGACCATCAGAGGAATTTATTACACACCTCAGAGTGCTCATCTGAGTAAGGAACATTTCCAACAAAATGTAGGAGATGTCCAGGTGATTCAGACACTCTGCCCTTCCTCACTGTCACCTTCAGAAGACTCTTTGCAGCCATTTAGAGAGAAACTGGAGACCATTCCATCCATTTTCCCCGTGTCATCTCCCTGGCATTTATGCTTACATTGTGAAACATCTCCAGTTCCCTTCAGAAGTAATTCCCAGGAGCAAACCTGCCTCTTAACACCTGCCTATAATTGTTGCATTAATGGAATCACCAAGGCAAGAGCTGTGAAGATCCCGGAGCATTTGGGGCATGTTCTGCCCAGCCTGGGACATCAGCAGCCAAGGGCAAGGTCTGCTCCAGAGTAACAGCGAGTTTTTAGCCAGCAAAGCCAACATCTCTGTCTTTGGGGCACTCTGAGCAATCATTAGCACTTGTCTGACAGACACTCTGTGCTGGATGTTGTCATTAACATATTCTGACCATTTAATTTCAAGAACAAGTCAGACATGAGGCCACGCTGCATATCAAAGGGAAGGGCTCTGAGCTCCACCTGTTATGCTGCTGAATAATAGCCAGGATCATTAGGATCCATGGGGGGGGTAGGGTTACATGGTGCTTTGTAACTAGGAAAATAACATTTCAGAGGGGTAATTGGGTAAATACATACTCTGCAGGGAGATCCTCTGAAGACAAACTGTCAGTTTGTTTAAATCCTCCTTCCACGTCCACCTGAAGTTTCTTGTTTCCTTGGAATTAACCATCTTGAAATCTTCAAAACATAAAATCCATTATTATTATTATTATTATTATTATTATTATTATTATTATTATTATTATTATTATTATTATTATCTAGAAACAAGTTTAATTGTGTCCTAGGTACATTATATTAATTATTATCCCTCAGAATATTCCAAAAGGGTGAGGTTTATGTTCCTTCATTAGACCACAGCTGACAAGCATAATAAAAGCAATACTTCTCCAATATTTACCAGTATTTTTGCTGCAGTTGTAAGAATACAGCACTCCTCCATCATGGGTGTTACTCTGTATTTCTGCAATATTTTTTCTATGAGTGCCTTTGTACACAACTGCTCTTTGGAGAAAAAAGAACACTTGAAGGTTGATCAGAAATTCCTTCTGTTATTCCAGAGCCATTTAATCCAGGTGTAGTCTTTTTCCCATATATTCATTTTAGAAGTCTCTTACCCCTCTAAGGTATGCTGGGAACCTCTTGGTCTTTTCAGGACATTACACTGAATAATCTACTCCCAAATTATGGGAGAGAACCAGCAGCAAGAGCCAGTGCTAAATGCAGATAGAAAGCACGAGTTAATCTTGGGATTTTTTCCTGGTTTTTATTGCTCACTAGGCTTCAAAAACAGTTGCTTCATCTTTTCATTTTGTAGGTTGCTGTACATACAGATTATTTCAATGCATCTTTCCCATTTTCAGCATCAGGTCTGAAATCACCAAGAGGGTGTTTTTTGGGTAAGGCACATAAAAATGAAGAGAAGGGCTGAGTAGTGAGGAGGACCAGAAACACAAACTCAGACTTTGAAGCCCCATCTAAGCATCCCATCCTACTTCCAGGATAGGGACAGGAACCACAAGGATATTTTTATTAGCATATTTCCTCCTGTCTTTGTGGTTAATGTATGATAACTTAGCCTTCTTATCCCTGTCTTCAATTCCTTCCTGCTGGATGAAGAGCAAACATCCAGCTGTGACATGGAGCATGTCGTGTGTTCACACCCCAGCTTAGCACATCCCTGCTTCTGCTTATACCAAACACTGAAAATACACTGAATAATGACTTCACAATGGATCTCAGTATTAAAAAATGTCTATTTAATGACTAAGAAAACCTTTTTAACCTTGTGAGCAGCTGACCTTGGTCCTCCAACCCATCTCTCCTTTGTACATCTCAGAGAGTAGATGGGTCTGGCTGTGTGACCTGAAGGGGAACAAACTCTGATGGCACCAGGTCAGAGAAAGTTGGAAGTTCAGAGCTGCTCATGAGAAGCTGCCTTCCAGCTGCCTGGTGGATCCAAACCCAGCTCCATTGAGTCAATTCACACACCCACTTCCACAGAGTGCATAGAACTCAGTTTCCCAAATGGAGCTGCTTTTCCAAGTGGAAAAGAATTAATAAAGAATTAATAAATTATTAGTAAATATTTTAGGCAAAATGTATTTTAGAATCATAGAATAATGTAGTTTGGAATGGAGCTTGAAGATCATCTGATCCAACCCTTCGCTTAAGGCAGCACCAACTTAATTAGTTTAGTCAGGGTCTTGTTGAGTCAAGTTGTGAATATCTCCAAGGGTGGATATTCCACAGCCTCTCTGGATGTTTGTCCCAGCATTTGACTACATGTATGGTTAGTGCTGGGGATGACAGTGAGGACAGCAGAAGATTATTATTGACTCATTAGAATTAGTTTAATTGGGTGTGAGATTTGTAAGAGTCCTAGGAGTTAAAACTCCTTTCTGTAAGTTCATAAACCATTTGCAAGTGGGATCTTAGGACTGAATGTGACTCAGAGGTTTGTTATCCTAAAGTGGGAATTTAAACTTTCATTCATGAAGTATCTGGAAAACAGTTTGGGTGTTGGAGCACCAACGTGTGTCGGTCCCTGCACTAACCCTCAGTTAATAACAAGCAGACAGCTGCAGCCTTCCACAGCTCCAGTTTGGGACTGGCACAGTGCCACGGAAAGAGCATACACCACCCTAATCCCAGGGAGACAAATGTAGGGAATAAATCTCAGAAACCCTACATTTATAAAAATATAGTGCCTCGTTCTACAGAGGGATGTGGAACAAAGCCCTTTGCCACATCATTGCTGCAAATGCATCCAGGAGCAGCTGAGGTATTAACACAACCGCCAAGTTGGGAATCTGACTAACAAATACATGGAAAATTCCCTCAGTAATATATTCACTACTTACATATTCAATGCTGCTTCGAGCACAGACATTTCTAAATGATTCCTCAGCTTCGTCAGGGTTCCAGTCTCACCCTGGCTCTTGGCAGCTCTGCCTCATCTCTGAACAGAAAGAGAAGGTGCCCACAGCATGGAGATGTGCACGTGCCTCCAGAGGAACCCTGGCAGTCACCTGGCAGGTGTTTGGAGCAGGATGGCAAGATCTGCACCTCTCCACCACAGAAACCCCAGGGTTGTTCCTTAGGACCTCCCTGAATGGATTCCAGTTGATAGCAACCCCTACAGCTGGAAGTCCTGCCAGCACTTGGCTGAAGCCTTATCATGAGGAACAATGATGAGCTGAAGGAACTGGGGGCACATCAGTTAACACGTCCTCAGCTTGTGGGAACGACCAGGGCTGGCACAGGACTCACTGAGACCAAGGAATGGGGCCCACCTGTGCCAAAGTCAGCTTTCAGGAGGTCACAGGGCCTGAGGACAGCACAAGGTTGTCTCCTCCACTGCAGGGAGCCCCTGCCAGGGGCTGGTGCCATGGCCAGGGAGTGTCAGAGCAGCGTGGGCAGAGCTGCCCCACGGTTGGTGTAGCCAGCCTGGCTCACTGCACACACTGGGACAGGCACACTGTCGGTGCCTCCCACCCTGTGAGCAAAGGAGCTGCTCCCAGAGCCCAGCTCTTTCCTCCAAAGCACCCTCAGGTTAAATCAGTGCTTTTACACCTTCCATGTCCATGTTCAGAGCACTGTCCCCACTTGTTAAACGCAGATTTCCAACCAGCTGCACTCTCCAGTGATTTAAGATGCCTCTGTCTGATGAACAGTGACAGCTTTCATAGCTGCCTTCACTACTGTCCATAAGAGAGTTTGTTCCTTCCAGGCACCAGGACCAAGTTGGTTTTACACTGGGCTGAATTCAGGTCTCAAACACAAATTAAATCTGCAGTGAAAACCAATGCAATAATTGAGGCCAGAACTTGGCCTACTGACCCTGCTCATCTAAATGCTATTTCGGAGGGGATAATGATGTATTATTCCTCCTTTTTGACAATTACTCCTTCACAGATAATTTTTGAAATTTTCTGTGCCATTTTTCTGTGATGTTGCTCTGGTATCCTGGATACTTCACTGTAAAATCCTGTGCTCCTGTCATGCCATTATAGTTGCCTAAAGCAAGTTTCTTTATTCTTTTTTCCTGCTCTACCTTTCTCTTTGGCTCTTTCGTGTATTCTGCCACCACATTAACTTCATTTGTGTAACCAAGAAAATGAAGAATTCTACTGAATTCTGAAAGAAACCTTTGTGTATCATGAGTTTTCTTCTCTTATTATCCCACTATACAAACTGCTACTTCAGCTTTTTACTCAAAGGATCACCCCTCAGCCTTCTATATTGTACAAAGTTACCTATTTTTAGCCCTTTCCTTTTTAAACCTCTCCCTGCATGGTATTATTCACAAATTTGACTGTCACTACCTTTGCTCTATGGATGCTCCAAACCAGTTGCCACCTATTCTAGTCTGGATAGAGAGTATGAAGTGGGTATGTGATTTATCCTTCTGATATCTCCTTATCCCTGTCCAGTCACTAACAGAACATGGACAGAGTTCTCCACCAACAGAGCTGTCTCTGCCCAGTCAGAACCTCCACCTACCACAGGAGGGGATAAAGTCCCTGTGATAAATATGAGGAATGTGTCAGGGAAGACAGTTTGGATTAGTCCTGCCTCAGGCAAAGGCAAACCCACCCGCGGGGCTGTTTTTGCTCAAGGACCTGGGTGCACTTGGTGGGTGCTGCAGAGAGATGGGGAAACATGATGTGTCCCTCCAAGGGATTTGTTTTTTGGGTGAGAACAGTTTGTTCCAGGGAGAATGGGTTCCTTCCATCTCAGAATGTGGTGGAGCCTTTTGTGCCTCCAGTTGGAGGGGGAGCACTGGGTGGTTTTAGTGGGAGCATTAAAGTAGAGAATACTATTCAAAAACCATGACAATCACTTCAAAAACAGTTATCACAGAATGTGCTGGGCTGGGTGGGACCCACAAGGGTCATCAGGTTCAGCTCCTGGCCATGCACAGGACCCTCCCCAAGAGTCACACCATGTGCCTGAGAGTATCATCCAAACACTTCTTGACCTCTGGCAGGCTTGGAGCAGTGACCACGTGTCTCCCTGTATGCAGGAGCTACAAAACACATACTGCCACTGGAGAGTCTTTCCCAAAAATTGCTATCTCACATCCCAGATCTTGGAGTAACTATGTCTAGTTGTTCATTTGTCTTGTTTTCCAACCCAGAGCCTTCTTTTTCACCAAACTGTCATTTCAGTCTGGGGCACGTTCCTTGAAAATCTCTGCAAAACTATTGCATTTTCCTCTCTCTGAGAGCACTGTAAAATCCCCTTCAGTACAGTGGCCACTTGAACTGAGCAGTATCCCTTGGTACCCCTCAATACTCTGTACCCATCCCTTGTCTCATCTCAATGTGTGAGCTGTGCAGGGCCAGCTGGTAAAGCCTCTCTGAACATCTGAAATCCTAAATCCTCAGCACCTTTGGAAACACCGAGTGACGAATCCCTCCCCGAAACCAGGGCTTTCACTCCTTTGTGCTCAAGTTCACCACTTTGCTGTAAAAGGGCTAAGAAAATATTTTTCTACCTGCCCCACAAGAACATGTGGTTTATTTTGTGACAGTCGTGCCAGTAGTGTTTGTAAAGCAGTGAGTCACTGAGTGGAAGTACAACAAGTAGCTCAAATATTTATTTGTACTGTATTAGAGCTAAACCTTTGTATTTTTTTAATGTGGAATCTTCACTTCTGACTAAGCTTTGGGATGTAAAAGTGTTGAACTGAGCTGAATCTCAATGAAGCCCATATGGAGGAGAAAGGGGCTGGGTGAACTGTACAGCAGAACACTGAAATCAGCCAGAACTGAACAAGGTAGAGGAGAACAAACTGCCAATGAACATAAAAGAAGACAGCATTAATTTTTGTCTAATGATTTCATATGCAGGTTTCATGTAAATTAATAGTTGCTTCCTGCATTTCTGAACTTGCTTTAATGTTGAAGAGCACCTTTAGTGATAGTTGTATTTTTATTTTTCAACTGTTGCTTACACATTTCTACGTCTGTTTGGAAACGTGATATTTTTAACAAGTTCCAGGCAGTAAAAACTGTGATCTGTTCACATAAACACTGGTTTGCTTAGAAGTCTCTTCAAGTCCTGCTCCTGTTCCTATAAACCGCTTTTAAAATAAAAAACTAAAAACCTCATGGTTTAAATCCCAGGAATTTCCACTTTGACTTTACTGGGGAATAACTCTGCTGACTTGTAGCACTGTAAAGGAAGCATAGGCAGAATCAGAGCCTTACTAGGTTGTGCTGAACTCTTTGCTGATAAACACATTTTCCACACACATCCTCTTGGATGGTTTAAAACTGGAGAATCCCCTTGAATTTGGCAGAGAAACTTGAGAAAGGAGTCCACAGTATTAGAAAGCTGAGAGCCACACGTGTCCAAAACAGCCAGCTCTTTGTAGAGCTTAGCAAAATATTTTGTCTCCTTGAATTTAGATTTCTCACTCATCCTTTAGTCATCTGTGATGGTCACAGAAATAGGCTGTGCAGGAACAGCTCTGCCTCGAGCAAACCCCGCCCGTGCCTCAGTTCTCTGGGCCCAGCAGCTCCCACTGGCTGTGGAAAGCTCTCTTGCCATGGTAAATGGGAACAGCATTTCTTTTTCACTTTGTTTTGGTCTACAAAACAGGAAAATATCTGTTGGTTCTAAATTTAAAGCGTGCACTATAACGTACAAAACAAATGTAGCAGTCCAGTAAAAACCACCAGCTGTACTTTAGTGCTGAAATCAAGGCAGGCATTTCTCATCAGCTTCAAATGTTCTACACAGCACTGGGCCAGATCCACTCTGGAATGGATTGTGCCAGAGAGTTTGGGGAGGGTGTGTTCAGAACTGACCACTTCTTAGCATAAGGGACACCCAGGACTTGGCTTCTTGCTTTGCTTTCCTTAAGAACCATGAAAGACAATAATGAACTGATTTACTGCACGAGAGGAAAAAGGGATTTGATAAATTAAATGTGTCGCTGTGCTTTAAAATAAAGAGAACCCTCCGTGTTCTTGGGATTTCTCTGGGAGTTGGATGTGTTGACAATGTTTGTGAGTCAAAGGAACAGACCCAAAGGGTCTCCCCCACTCTGCAGAACAGTTTGTGATGACACAGGTGCACTGTTGGATTGCAAAGGCAAAACCCCTGCTCCTCCTCCAATAAAGAACATTCTCAACATTATCTTATCCTGGTGCTAAAGAGGATCTTTTATTTTTTGTGCACTTCTCGTGCACCTTTGAAAACCATCTGACCTTCCAAATGAAAACCTGAAATATATTTTATGAAATTATTGTATTTAGGAATGAACAGCTCTTTGCTGTTCAATCTGTGAGCAATAAGCCTGGACAGAAATATGTTCTGGATCATGAACATGTCCAATATGAAAGGGTTTGTATGATGTAATTGCCTGCAGTGACAGGGACTACCCAAGTTGATCAAAAAGTCCATTCCTGATCCCTGTGTCATCTGTCAATTTTCCTTTTCCAAGAGACAGTATCAGTCTGTACAAAAATGTCCTTCCTCCAGTGCAAGATTCCTGTGTATATTATTATTCCTGTTTGCTCCAAACCCCACAGTGGTTGTGGCACTTCCACCACAGGTATTGTTTATACACATGCACTTAAATATCCTAATAGAGGAAAATTATGTAGATTATACCCTTAGATTTATAGTGGGAGAGGGAAATGGCTTTAACAAATTGGGAGTTTGGAGTACTGTAAGCACTGACCAGGAGAAAGCTGCTGGACACAAACCAAGAGGAGAGGTCATGGAAATGGGTTCTGTGAGCTGGGTCAGCAACGGGGACAAATGGGGAGCCACGGCCCTGGTGTGGAACTGGAGATGTGGCACTGGGGCAGTTTTGAAAAGAGGCAGAAAAGAACAACTGAGAGCCCAGACCAGAATTTCAGTTTCAGTGAGACCGAATTTCAGAGAAAGGTGGGACTTCCAAGAAAACGGGCGGATGGTCCCTGGAGATATGAGTGAGCACGGAAGCTGGGGCTGGGGCTGTTTGTCTCCAGGCTCTCAGCCAGGGCTCCATCTCATCTCCACTGGTTCTGGAAGCAGGTCCCTCTGCCAGGAGCCCCTTGGCACGACGAGGAAATCGTGTTGCTCACGTCCTCACGGAGCGAGGCTCATCCCTCCAGGGGTTCTAACTGCCCGGATGGCAGGGAAGGGAACTCACAGAGTGCACTCACACAGGGCAAAATGCTGGGGCCAGAGAAGTTAGGAATGTGAAAACACCACTTTTAGAAGGAATTTCCAATGGCTGCAGCACTCCTGTAAAATACAACTAATGGCAGTGCACTCCTGGGTTTCCATCCAAACCAGGACCATCGGATCTCCCAGCAGGGAGCCTCTACAGCATTAAGGTCTCTCAGGAGAGGAGGATCAAAGGTGCAGGTTTGCACACAGGGACCAGCAGGAGATTTAACAGCATTTATTTGTTCTGTTTTAAGCCTTGGTACGTGTGTGTTGGAGGACACATGCACCTAACACAGTGGTTTCCAGCCATGCTTAATACCAGGCTTTTCCCAGTGAAAATGCAGAAGTTTCAGGGTTTCCCTGATAAGTTTTAACAACTCTTCTGATTCTAAAAAAATTATAAAACAGGGGAAAATAATAGAAAATTAAAAACCCATATGCATAAAAGGAGGAAAAAAGGAACTGCATAAACAGCAGTGTCTTCTTAACACTAAGAGGGTGTTCAGTGGCCTTCCTGGGAAGGTGTCATTTGATGTTCTGAGTAATTCAGATGAGCAATGTCTTCCCTTGCATTTTTGTGACTATCTGGCCCTTGCACTTTCATTTTGATCTTCCAGGTAACCACACAGATTTTCTACTGGGGGGTTCCATAGCTGACTCATGGACTGGCCCTGCTCTCAGCTTTCATTCCACTGTTATTTTTTTAACACGAATAGTGGCTCCTTCAGGAGATATGCTGCCATATCTCTTGTACATCTGGAACAAATGCTCCAATTACCAGATTTTGAGAAACAAAAATAAGTTACAAGCAGGCAAGAGATTTACAGCTAATGAAATGCTCTAGATCTCGAAGCAAATGGAATGAAAAGAGGGAAGTTGGGGCAATACTGAATTTTGAAAAGACAAACATGTTGAATCAGATGGCCTTTATCTCTCTCAGAAATCGTACTGCCTTCCTCTCCTTGGCACTTCCTTCAAATACCCTTCCAACACCCTGAGGCACAACATGGGACAAAGACCTCCAATGAAAAAAACCCACGAAGCAGCAGCACAAGTCCTGTAATCACAGTAATGAAAAGCAGTTTTTCTGGTGTCTGTCGTGCAGTGGCTGCTGCTCTGAAGAGTTCCCTGAGACAGAGACCATCTGAACACCCCAGATAACAGTTTAAATGCCTACATGGATATGCAAGGCAAGGAGAGGAGACGACATGTACTTACTTTGGGAATCACTGAGTACATCTGCAATCTTCCAGACCTTTCTGGAAGTTTACTGATCTCTGGAAGGTGTTTTCGGGGTGTGCAAGGACTTTTATTTATGCTCTGCAGAGCTGGGAACTGTGAGATGAGTGAAATCTGCTTCAACTTCACAGTTACATCTGTAGAAATAATTCCATAGGAATTACCCCTTTTAACTTAGCCTGGATTTAATTTTTTTGATAAGTGAACAATAACACTGTTATTAAATGATTTTGACCCTGAATCTTCTGTGAAGGAAGGGATGTGTGTGTTGTACTCTGCATATATAAGCACAGCACTTCAGTTTACCAAGCTCTAGATATTTATAGTGTAATTGATTTGGTTTTTTTATTTCACATTAAGTTTAGAATAAAGATATCTTTTAAAGTCTTTTTATTTATGCCTCTCATCCTGGTTTGTGTATAGAGCTTGGTTCAAGGCTAGTTGGAAGCTAAAAAGCGTGTTGCAAATGCATTTGCACAGATGCCATTGTCTCATTCTATTTGTTCTCTTGAAAGGTATTTATATGGCAACATATCAGCACCTCAGTTCATCCAAAATTAGCCAGGAGGGAGAGAATCCAGGGAAGTGATGGTACATGTCAGTTCTGGCACTTTCTTAACTGTGATACCTCTGCAAAGTTTGTTTGCAATAATTTCATTTTATTACATTTAAGTGCTTAGTTTTCCAAAGCAAATGTAGTGAACTGAGGGATTTGGCAACAGTAACTACCAAGGTCACTTTTGGGAAGATGTGATTCAGTCCTGATTAAAGACAGATCTGAGGGGGGAAAAGGGAAGATCAGCCACTGAAGCCCAAGATATTTTCTGCATATCCTCAGAACTGTGTATTGCTTATTCTAGGGGAAGAATTCAAGTATTACTTCTATTAATCTGTCACAGAATTATTTCTCATCAAGAAAACTCATATGATTTGTGCAACCTTAAGTAAATGTAGAAAGGTTATTGCTTTATATACCACCTGTTAAAACCAATATACATCATTAAAAACCAAAGTAGTGGTGCTTGCTGTTACTGTGCACTGTGGATAGAAGGAAAATGGGACAGACAGGACGAGGTGTGGGTAAATCCCTGATGTTTGTTCCTCCAGTGAAGCACCTCACAGTGGCACTGTAAAGGGGATAAATATTACTGAGGAACTTAAAGCCCCAAGAAAGAAAAGGGACCATGTTGAGAGGTCAAGTATGTTGGATGCTCCCCTGAGCTGCATTCAGTGATGAACAATGAGGCCGTAATGAGGACGAGAAAATATCTACTCAGACTTTTTATGCATCATTAGCCAAGCCAGTGGGTATTATGGTTGAACTAAAAAAAAAATCAAGGAAAACAAACTAATTTTGGATCAGCCCACATTTTTTTCATTTTCTCCCCAGCAAAACAATAAACTGAAAAGAGGGTTGACCAGAAACAAAACATTTTGTCTTCAGTTTGTGTTGTCCCTCTTTATTTTAGTTTGTTAAATCTGAGAGGGAACATTGATAGTTTTGTTCCAAAAATGCTGTAATGAAACGCTGAGTCTTTCCCAAATATATTTGCTTTCTGAATGTTTTTTTTTCGGAAATCATTTATTAAATTTGACCCAATTTCATCAATATTTTTATTCGCCCTTCGTGATGTGTTGAACTCGTTAATCACATTCCTCGTTGCCAGTATTTTGTTTCCCAGGAACAAAGACCACTCATATTGTCTCCTTTTATCCTCTTCATTGAAATGCAGGATGCCTCATCACCAAAATACTTGAGTGCTTTCCATATTAAAAAATGCCCTCCACAAAACCTCTTCCTTTTCCTTTTTCTCCTTGTGGAGCAGCAACGTGAAATCTGGGTAGTTAAAGACAGGAATACAGTGATAGAGTGAAAAAAGGGGAGGGTGAAGGGATGGTTCTTGGATGTGATCCCAAAGAAGGTGAGGTATTTGCCCATCCTTTCTGAGGTTCTTCCTTCAGTGAGCAAGTGGGGAGTGCAGCTGGAGTAATCCCTCAAAGACAGACGAGTTACTCTGAGGAAGCACCAACCTGACACCGAGTTTGTGTTCCAGCTCCAAACTCCTGAGTGGAAAAGGGAGGGAATGCAGGTGGTGTTCAGTGGTCCAGGCTCTCCAGTACTGAGAGCTGAGGTCTGCTGAGTGTAGCAGCAATTTAATTTTTTCCCCAGGACACACATATGTGTGTTTTGCTCCTTGGTATAGTGAGCTGCAGTAATTAAAGTAACAAATCCAAGGCAGCCCATACAGAGTTGCACAGTTCAATGTTCAGTTTTTCTGGCTGATCCCAGATAGGAGGATGAGAAGCATTGTAAAGCCAAGGATAATTTGGACAGCTGCTCTCTATAAAGTCAACAAGATCATTATAAGTCTACTATTAGTTTGACAATTGAAAGCCACACGTCCCACATGGGGACAGAAAAAAAAAAAAAAAAGCCAGTTCATTTATTTTGTGAAGCTTTTTCCCTCTTTTCAGACAAATGATCTCAAACTTGCTCAGGCTGAGCTTCAGTTAATTGTTTTGCCATCCTGGGCAGTCCTGAAGGGGACTCTGCTGAATTCAGAGTGAAGAGGATGCCTTGCTTTGCTTCTGAGGAGGTTCCATGCAGATCCTGGATCAGCCAGAGCACAGGAACAGCTGGCTGGGCTGGTGCAGGGAGTGCCTGGACATGGAGCAAGGCTCCTGTGTCCACTCTGACTCACACACATATCTCAGCACAGTTCCCATGTAAATGAACTCAGAAGTATAATGTTTAGTTGCTAATTACATTTAGAGTCCTTTGGGGAACCCACCAAGATCTCTCTGAATGTACAGTTCCAGGCAGTGAACAGCCAGAATTAATCCATTGGTTTGCTCTAACAGGGGACCCAGAAAGAACAATTACTCACACTGCTGTGATTGCCCTTCCTCAAGGTTAAATTCTCCATACAGATTCTGTTGTTCTTCACATGAGATGATTTTCCTTTGAAGAGCAGTGAAAGCTGTTACAGGAGCTATCCAATTTTTTATTTTTCTAAATTAACAATACTGCTTTTGGTTAATGATAATGATTCTTTTTTTCATTAGTGGCATCTTTATCCTTCATAAACCACATATTAAAGAAAAAACCCTAAAAAATTAAAGAACAAAAAAATAAAACTTGGGAGAGCCTTTGAAGGCTTCTTTATCATAACTGATTTCCCAGCATTGACTTTTCGTGGCAGATGTATGTAACAAAAACTGTTAGTTCTAAAAACCCTCCCTGCCTTCTAATGCTGAACTTCTACTACCATTACATCATTTTTCTTAAAGACTGGATCTGAATCTCACTTGGTGCAGTTTAACCCCCTGACTTGCTGCCAAGTGGTTGTGTTTGGGTTTTCCTGGGCACTCTCCCCCTCCTGAGGCTTTGCCAGCGCTGAGGTAGCACAAAGATTTCTCCAGTTGTACAGTCCATGTTCTACAACAGCAGGATGCTGTTAATTCACATTCTGTGCAATCCCAACACAGCCCTTGGTGCAGAAATGTTCCTTGCACTGACATTCCCCAGCACAGGCTGATGGAAGTCATTCCTTCCATGTAAGGATCCTGCCTTTATGCCTTTTGGTTGGTTGGGTTCTTTTATCGATGCACTCACAAATTTTGTGAATTTACTCGAATTTTGCCTTCCTAAAAATACAAATTTTTGTAGGTTGGAAGTAGCAAAGTGGATGTACAGTATTGCAAATAAGATCTTTGCTGTAAAATACTGTAATCAATTCTCTGTTCAAGGTAGTTCCAAGACACAAAGAAGACCGAGGAAGTTTACAGGGACATAATGCATGTGTGGATTCAGGAGAATCACTAACAATGCACCAAAAGATGCTTTATTTAGCTCTTTCAAGCAGGAGGTAGGTGAGGAATGTAACAGTAATTGTCTCATTTTCCAACCAGATTTTCAAAGAAATTGTGCCTTCATTAATGATCTCAGACTCTCTCTTGTTTCTTCACACTGGGGCTGTTGAAGGGCCCAGATCAGATTTGAGCAGGTGTTTATGTCTCTCCTGATGTTTTCAGAAGGGGCAGTGGCTTTGCTGTCCAAATACCACTGGGGCTCTGATTCCTCTCCTGTACTGTCAGCTCTGCTCAAGGGAATTCTTTTTAATATATTTTTGGTTTTTTCCATTAGGTCGAGAGGATTGTAGACAAAAGGAAGAACAAGAAGGGCAAATGGGAATATCTCATCAGGTGGAAAGGTTATGGAAGCAATGAAGACACCTGGGAACCTGAACATCATCTACTGCATTGTGAGGAGTTTATTGATGAGTTCAACAGACTCCACGTGACCAGAGAAAAAAGATCCAGGCACGGGAAACAGCCCAGCACGGCCAAACTGCTGCGGGAGAGCCGAGGGTCGTCTGTCGAGAAAATATCCCACAGACCTTCTGAATCTGGCAAGTCTAAAGGATCAACACACAAAAGGAAGAGAATTAATCCATCCCATCAAAAACAGAAACGAGGATACGCAGCAAAGCCGGGCTCTGCCAATGACAGGGCTGCTAAAACCGTGACTTACCGAACTACCCCCAGCGGGTTGCAGATCATGCCGCTGAAAAAGCCACACAATGGGCTGCAGAATGGAGATGGCAGCCACGAGAAGGATTCTAGACATTTTGGGAATGGCTCCCAGCAGCAGAACGCGGATTTAAACGATCACGAAGGAGACCCGAATTTGCCCAGCGTGCTGGAAGTCGGGCCCGACCCCCCCGTGGTGAATGGAATTGGTATGTGATCCACACCGCTCGGCTCTGGGGGAGGGGGTGCTCATGCCAGCAGAGCCCACTGGTGGAAACACTGTTGGCATACAGGGGATATGGTGAGAAGCACACAAACAAGCTCCACACTCTTTCCCTGTGTGTTAGACATGTTTTTTATCAGCTGGCTTCTCCCTTTCCTTCTCCCACGGAGTGACACGAAGCAGTGTGGGCTCCATTTGCAGTGTAAATCCCTGTGGGGAAATGAGGACAGGGCATGGAGCAGGAATGACAAGGGAGGGATGTATAAGGCTGCAGCTTGGGGTTTGTGTATCACCAAGTACCAAATAATTCCTGAGGTGTGCTCAAAAATCAGAATTTGTTTTAGAAACAGAGTTAATACCACTCTGGCTAAAGTGTCCTGGTAAGTATGGCTGAGTAAGATCCAAGTTCTCAGTATTACTGCTGGTCATATTCAGGAGTCCTCAGAGCAGCCAGGTCCTTGTCTCTGGCAGTGACTGGGCACACCAGAAGTCTCAAGACAGACTTTACTGGAAGGTACAAACAGCCTTGAAGTGAAGCAGAAGAAATGGGAGGAATTTCTTTCTAATCCTCATAGTAACTGACTGGCTTAGCTCTCAAAGAATAAGGTTTATGTTCTCTATAAATACTACTCAGCTTAATGCAAATGAAGTCGCTTCTCATTATCTCTATGTGTCCAATCTTTTTGGTTTGTTTCTTTTTAATCCCACCAAATTTAAAGCCTCAGTGGTGTTTTGTGACAGTAATTTCCATGAGTTAACAATGAGATGCACGTTTTATTTGATCAGATTTTGGTGTTTGGGGTCTTGTTGGGGTTTTTTTTGACCTTTACTTTCATTGAATAGCCTCTTGTCCTTCTCTGAAGGGACAGAGTGGAGGACACCCCATCAATCAGTTGGCAGCCCTGGCCTTTTCCTCCTTCCTACCTGGAAGTCTTTCCAGATTCCTGGTAGTTTTGAGTATCCTCTCGTGCCTTCGGTGTGTGGGGTTTTTTTTAATACCTTTTAAAAACAGCAGGAGCTGTTCCAAATGATTTCCTACTGCTTACTGATACAGTGACGATGGAACCTTTGGAGAATTATTTTTTCTGCTGCTCCACACTGCATAAAGGTTTTCATTGAGTGATCCACAGTTGCTCTTGGGGTTTTTTTAACTTGCTTGTTACAGTTAATTTAGAACACAGCTATATGTATGATCCCTTTCATTATGCATTTAATCTGCTTTACTGTTGCCAGTTCACCTTTTTCTTATGACTCAGTGAAGCTCTTCAAAATCTTTCCTAGTTTTCACTCTACTTATTCTGTATTGCCTTCAAATTTTCCTTTCATACTTCTCTTCCCAATTCATTAATACACACATTAAATAAACTAATCCTCCTGCACATCCATGGGACAGCCAACTACTAATCACTTGACAAGAGGAAAAGTAACCATTTGTTCCAATTATTTATTTTTATTAGCCACTCTCTACAGCCCATGATAGCACTCATTTCCTTAAAAGCTTCTTGGGAATTGCCCTGCCAAAAACTTTCCAGAAGTCAACATAAATTATATCTCCCCATTTTCCACCCTACTGGCAACCTGGCAAATGCTCCTTGATTTGGGAAGTAGAACTGACCTTGCCTAGTCTTACTGGCTATATCCAGTAGCTGCTGGGATCTTTCAATCCAGGCATCAACTATGCTGTCAAAAGACTCCCAAACCAGCAAAATGTGTGGTCAGCTTTAAATGCATAAACACCCCTGGTGATGTCAGTGAAATATAAAGTTGAAGCACTTAAAAGTGTATCTTGGCTTTTGTATTGTGTGGAGTTTGAGCTCATGTTAGACAGCTTAACAAGTTACTGCTTCTCTGAGATGACTTGCATATCTAATTACAGATGTGTATAAAGTTGTTTTCCTTGGTTTTCTTACTGTTTCTAATGAAGTTTTTTTTAATCATTTGGTTTATGTTATCCATGGAGAAGTTCTGATGCAAAATGCATCTTTAAAATTCACTCCTTCCGTATTTTAGAATGTTGTTTTTTTTCCTGAAGAACTAAAGAGTCACAATGACCTGTAAGGTCACACGAGCCTTTGTCCCCACAAGAGCTAAGGAATGGCCCCCACCAGCCCTGATTGAATAATCCCTGTCAGAGAGCTCTACTGCAGTGGAAAGCTGCTTTGCCTGAGCAGCCAGGTGTTCTGCTGGGTACAGAGGGCTCCTGGCCCAGCAGCTGATGTCTGCAGCTCCTTTCAGACATTTCTTTGGGATGCTTTTTGCATTCTCCAAATCCAGCACTTGTGTTCTGTAGGCAAATGTAAGAGATTCTTTAAATCTCTGCCTGGTTTTCCCCTGAAAAGCCCACACTCAGCAGCACTGGCAAGGTCAGAAATCCTCAGTCCTGCTGTGTGATCCCAGCACAGGCAGAGCAGGGAAAACTCCAGAGGGGAGAGGAGACTGCCAAAGTCAGAGCAGGCAGAAACTGGGGAAGAAGGGTCAAAATCAAATTACCAGCTTTTTTCCTAATACTGCCCTACAAGGTTGAGAGAAGCCACATTTCCTGATACAGGGGTTTGTATCATTTGAAATGTCAAGTGGAAGAAACTTGCACTGCTCTTCACCAAGGGCAACAATTTCCTTACTCCCTGAGCATTCCCACTCCCGTGGAAGGTGCCACTGTGATTCTGCCTCGTGTCCCATCGTTATCACAGACTCCCTTTCATTGGGGTTAATGCCACACCAACGCTGGGCTGAAATTTTACAAATCACAAATGAAAAAAGCCTCAGAGAAAAAAATGCCAATTTGTTGAACAACAGAAATTTTGTTCCAAACATCTTGGGTTTCAAAACTTTCTCCAGATCTGAGCCAAGGTCCCAGGGCCGTGTCCCTCGGGAGCGGGAGCAGTGTGGCAGCCTGCTTGGCAGGACTCCCACGTTGAGCCTGGAGGCAGCCAGCTCTGCCAGAGGTTTCAGGCAGTCTGCCACAGAGTCTGGAAGTTGAAAGCCTGGCATGCTCCATCCACACTCACAGGGCTCCCAGGCACTAGATGTGGAACAAAGAGGGAGCCTGGAGGACCTGGTTTGGCTCCCAGAAGCTGTGGCTGCCGGGCAGCCCCGCTCAGAATCGGATGAAGCAGACATTTGTGTCAGCTTTGAGACTGCCTGTATGGAAACCAAATGAGTGTCAGGCTCATTTCACAGCAAACTGTAACACTGCACAGAAAACATGTATAGAAATTTTAGGTTTGTCTTGGAAAACTCAGGAATTCCCCACAATTTGAAAGCCCAGCTGTGGGCCCAGCTCTGCTGCCAGTGTGGGCTTATGGTTGAAGGTCTCCAAAATCCACCAACTCGAACCAGTTATAATAATAATAATGTTTAACCACCAGTGTATTGAACCAGGCAATATAGATAGTAATTTCTAATCTAGAAGTAATCAAATAATGGCTGTGTTGTCTGTCTGGCCCTGCCAGTTGTGTTGAAACAAATAACAGCTATTTGAAAACCCTCTTTTGGTGACTCCTTGAATGAGCTTCCACCAGACTGCTTAGTCTTGTGTGTACATCCACTTGGCTACAAGTGGTTCCTCTTTACCCTATAGACAGAATTCCCAGCAGGCAGCTCCTTGCCCCAGAAGGGTGACTGTGTCCCTACAGGTGTGTGCACAAAAGGATTGATGCCCCCAGTGCAGGCCTGGAACCTTCCTGAAGTTGGGATCTTTCTTACCCAGACCTGTCTCCTGCCTTCTACACATCCTGCCATAAGGAGAGCAGAGTCATCTTTACTGACAGTTATTTAATGGTCTACAAATTGGAAAATGTTGAAGCATCCACTGATGCTCCCAGGAGCTAACAATACTGTTCTTTCTGATGATATTTGTTGTCTTCTGTTATCACTTTTCTGTTTCTCTCCAGATATTGTAATTGAGAGTGATTGTTTTGTCAAGTTTCTTGACAGCATCAAAAAACATCCCCTTTTAATTTTCTCTTTCCTTTTTCTACATTGCTCTATTTCTGTACCATCTGCTGAAGAATTTTTGCCTGTCATGTATCACTAACCACTGTTTTTCTCCATTACAAAAAATCTTTGTGCCCTTCATTTAAATACTCTCTGTGACTTAGTCACTGCTTCCTCTTGTTTTTTTAACTTACTCTGTTTTATTTATTCTGAAAGAATACTGGCAGTAAAAGACAAGCAAACATTCTTGCTCTCTCCGTTTGGATGAAAACTCATTGCTTTTAGATATCTTACAGATGCTCCTTTAGCTGGAGAAGTCTGAAATTATTAGTAAATTATCAACAGAACACAGCTTTTAAGTATGTACAGTATTAACCATTACCCACAAGAAAGACAGAAAAGAGACAGAGAAAGGCTCTTGGGAAGGCTGAGGAATGCCAAGCTGCTTTTCCAGGGAGAGTGGTTTATTTCACCTGGAAAAATTAAAGCCATCATCCTCTTCCACTGAGCACAAAAGTGTGGTGCTGATAAAACAACAGTCCAGCTCTCCTTCCCGTGGCATCCTGACTGTTATTCCCATCCCTCCCTCTGCACCAGTTGTAGCCCTTTTGGGGCTCCAAGATGAACCTGATCTGGTTGAAAATTAACCCCAGTTTTGCAGGGGGAGTTTTCAGCTGGGGCAGATCAGCAGGCCAGCTGCTGTGTGGGGTGGTGGCACAGAGACTGCACCTCAAACTGGCTGGGATGGAACACTCAGAAAAGAAGTCTCTGAAAATATTAGAGGAAAACAGAGAGGACACAGCAGCTTGAGGTGTCCTCTCCTCATGGGCAGGAGCAGTGAAGGGGGGGTGGAGTCCCAGGTCCCCTAAAGCCCCGAGGATCATTGTGACCTTTTCTCTCTTTCCTCTCCCACTCTTTGTAGACTTTTTAGACTGTAAATTTCTGATGTGTTTGCAGCATTGCCTGGTGTAATGGAGCCCCAGGCTCAGAGCCTTTGGCAGTGGTGGAGCACTGTGGAAGATGCAGGGATGGGCAGCTAAAATGAAGAGGATTGCAGGAATAAAAGAGCCTTCAGTCAGGAGAGGGGCAGCGGAGCGGGAGCACGATCAAAGTTTCCAAACCATCAAGGCCTCAGATCCAGTAAATGCAGAACTGCTGCTCGGGAAATCCCTCGACAGCAGAGCGAGGGACCACTCGCTGGAGCTGGTGGAACATCAGATAAAAGCAGAGATGAAAGCAAATTCTTCTCTGTGTAGTGGCTACACAACTTCTCAAACTCATACCACAGGAAGCTGTGGAGCCAGAGAGCTCAAAGGGGATTAGAGAAACACATGAAAAGGTCCACAAGCAAATACTGAAGAAACAGGAAGGATGAAGCCTCTCATGTCCCTGTACATCACTTAAGGATGATGCTATGGGAATGGACTGCAGAAAGTGCCCAAGCTTGCATTTTCTCCTTAAATAGCATCCTTTACTGCCATTCTTGGAGAAGGATTACTGCACCCACCAGAGGTCTGGGAATGTCTTAGGTTCCCTTAAAAGAATATTGAAACTTCTTATAAATATCAGTGTTGGTTTGGGTATTCCACAAGTTCTACTGCTGATTACGAGGTAATAATTAGATTAAACTCTGACTAAAGGAAGGAATATTTTCTCCCAGTCTGTTTTCTTTTTGTACTTAGACTGAGCATCAAATACTCACTACTAAGCCAGTAAACCACACTTTGAGTACCCAAAGCTTCCTTGGTTGTCTTTAGATTGTGCTGATCATTGTCCCCAGTTTATCAGATTAAACAAGATTACAAAGTTGCACTGTAGACACAGAAACAACAATTTGCTCACTATATATTGTTCTGTTAATCATCCACTCTAAGAAATGACAGTTTTCCATTTATGTTTCTCTCATATTTAATTCAGATCTCTCCTCTGGTTAGATTTCTTTTAACTATCTGGCATGCAGATAGTTAAAATATCATGATAAGATATTCATTGACAAACAAAATACATAAAGAAGAATAAAACAAAATATTAAAATAATTACTGTGAGGCTTTTTGTTGAGCTGGATTATGTGTGTGAATTAATCTTCTACTATTCTCTTACCATCTGTATTTAAAATAGATGTGGCATAATCTTCCACACTAGAGAGATAATCAGTATAGTTAGTCTGACACACCTTCCATTCAATGGGCATTTGTGCCTCTGATTTTATAAGTTCTCTACACTTTTTGGGGAGATTTAAATCATCACATCTTAGTAGCTAGTTGCAGGGTCAAGCAACATGGTAAGGATTGAATAGATAAAAATGCAGTATTTAATAGCTTGCCTCAGTCAAAGAATTAATTAGTTTCAGTATATTATTCCCAATGACACTGGTACTCCATTAGTAATTCTGCAAGTTGATTTTTGTTTGTAAGAATACATGATCATGTATATATATACAATATATATATTTTATACACCTTTGTATATGATGTCAAAATAGATGCAGTAGCAAAACCTTATGAAAAAGAAGAAACAGACCATAGGAAGTTAGTCATAATTTTTAAAGCTCAAGCACATGGTGATTTCTACACTTGTAGATACTTTTTGTCAAGAAAACAAATTTCAGACTCTTCTGGTTCCAAATGATTTTTTAAAGTGATGATCTAAAGTAATTTGGCAATGTTTGCATTGCACCAGGTAAATGCCCTGTTCAGTATAATAGAGGAAAAGCTTTAGAAAGTGTCTCTTAATTTAACAACAAAAAAAGAGTTTTATGGTTGGCTGAACTAACAGACTTTGGGCCAAAAGTCACACAGATCAGTCACCTGCATGAGCATCAACCTCAAACATGGCTAAGCCAAAATGAGGGGAAGTGATTTCGGTTTAGAGTCATCTGTCACAAATTCACTGCTCAGTTCTATTCCAACAGAGCATTTTTAACTGGATGGCAGACATTTAAACTATAAAATCTAAATCTGTTCTAATATTCATGTCATCTGCCCTTTAAAAGTTCTTGGCTCTTTGAAACCAGAAGCTGGAACAGGTCACCTTTTGGCAGGAGTAAAGAACAGAACAAACAAAGGTGTTTTCATTCAGCTCTCTCTTGGCCTTTCTTAAAAATGGAGTATTGTGGGCTGGTGTCTATTTAAACAAAAAACAGTGATTTTAATCTCTGTCCCTCACCAACCTGTCTCTGCTTTATTTTTAATGGCAATAGTGTGAAACATCTGTAATTAGAAAAGGATTATTGCATACAAATCCTGTAAAGCTCTTTCAGCACCCTGTCCCAGCACTGTGACCAGTTGTCCTCTATTGCCTGTTACAGAGGGACTGGAAACATCAGCACAGGAATGGTTTGCAGTTCCCTGTGTAAGTCAGAATAAACTCTCTTTTAATATTGATTTACTGTTACTCTCACTTGTTTTTAAGCAGGAATTATATCTTTCTTCTCACTGTTCTCTTTTTTCCTGCTGCAGGATACTGATGGCATCAGCATTAGCATTTGCTGTGTACAAAGTCCACTATTAATATCGTACTCGTTAGGCAGAAGTCATTAATTATTGTTACTGTAAAATGTAAGGAGCAGAGGCTTGGATTCAGAGCCAAAAGGGTGGCTAAGTGCTACTTGCAGTGCCAGCCACAGGGATAACTGGAAGAGAATGTTGGTTGTGTCAGTTTGGGAAGAGCTCCCCAAATTTAGTGTCGCACAGAGATGTGCAACAAGGGTGTGCTCAGGGGTCATCTGAGACTGCTAACCACTGGTCAGCAGAAAGGGAAGAAAATCTATCTTTGGAAGATGGGATTTGGACTAAACCTCTCATGTCAAGTTTCCAAAGCTGAAATAGAATCTTCCAATAAATTCAGGGATCACCCCAAGTTCATATGAAGGACTGTGATACGGTTGCTTTCCGGTTCAAAGCAGATCTGAATCCCACTACAAAGTACCAGTCCTGGGTGCTACAGTTCAGTGGATCCAGAGGTGTTCTGATCAGACAACAAAAAGTTCTGCATGTTGGAATGCAGAATAAGAGGAATGGCTTGAGGCCACATTTGACTAGCCAGACACATTTTTATTTATTTTATATTTATATTACTATCTTCTGTTCATTTCTTTTTGTTGAAGCTAGTGGAGTAGCACTCCGGTTCTTTGATGGTATAGAGGTAATTATGCTTCGATTCTTTCCATCTGAAAGGTTCTTCTCTGGCCAATGGAAGCTTGAATCTGCACAGCACTGTGAAAAGGAAACTAGATGGGGAGAAGGATTATGTCTTCGATAAGAGACTGAGATACAGCGTGAGACAAAACGAAAGTAACTGCCGGTTCAGGGACATTGTGGTCCGAAAAGAAGAGGGTTTCACACATATTTTGCTGTCAAGTCAGACTTCAGAGAACAATGCACTGACCCCAGAGGTAAGTGTGCAGCCCTAAAAGCCAGAGAAAGCCACCCTAAAGTGTGGGTTATCTTGGAAACACTGCACTTGAACTCGATTTTAGGTACTTTCTTCCCTAATTGATGATCTTAGAAAAACAAATGCAGAGTTCAGACATATCTACGCTTGTCACACTTGGGATTCCTCTTACAAAGAATGCAATGGAAATTAAATTTTAATTCACATGTCAGAAAATGAAAATTAAAAGTAAAGAATGGCAGAATCAGTATCTCCAGCGTGGAGTTGTGTGAAGCAACTTTTCACATGTTGAAATTACTGATATTTCCTATCCTTAGGAGAAATCTGGTCTTTTCCATTTCACTAATTGAAATAGTGCTCCAGTTGTTGCATACAGAGAATTTCAGGCCATATCCTGAGACAGTCGTTCTAAATTCTGCCTTGATCCCTAATTACTTTTTCTCTGAATTGCTGTAGGAGTCCTTATGGATGGAATCTTAACCAACTGGGGGCTCAGTCCTCAGCTGAACTGCATAAAGTCTTACAACATATAAAAGATATTAAAGAATTCCCTTCTTCCAAACAGTATACACTTAAGGTCAGACTCAGACTCGTAGATTGTACTCTCCCAGTACACACCTGGATCACTGGAAGGGCTGAGCAGCTTTTCCTGTCATTCCCTGTGATCCCAGAGGAGTGAGCCATGGTGCCCTGGTGTGCCATATCCCCATGGCAGAAGAAAGGGGTGTCCCTAAATGCCTGTGTCAGGATGTATGTCCTGGAGAGAAGGGAACATGCCTGAGTCCTGTTCCCCATGGGCAGTAATGAGTAAGGAGGTATCAGTTTGAGCACCTGAGGGAAGAGCAGTTTGTAGCTCTGAGGAATCATTTTATTCAGTCAGAAACTGATGGGTCCTGAATTTGACTGACCTTCCCAAAGGCACACATCCAAATGGACATTCATTTATTTAACTATTTAGTATCATTCAGTAATACACTGAATGATATTAAATAGTTCAAACTGATGGTACATACATTTATCACTCCTAGTTCTTAAACTAAGTAATATTTAGAAGGACTATCTTGGTCATTGTCACAGAACACCAAACACTTGCTTTTAATACTAATTCCTTAAAATGCATTAGATGGCATCAAATCCATCATTCCATCCCTGTCTTAATTACCACTAATTGACACTGCAGGGCCTGAAAAAGTATGAAATCAAGGGCTGTGTTCAGGCTGACCAGACATACCTTTACGTTGCTGGCTGTGCTGTTCCACATCAGCAGTGCTCAAATGCTCTAACCAGGGGATTAATTCAGACTCTTCAGATCTGCCAAACCAATCCATTTCATCCTTTGAAAGTTTTCAATATGCTGGGAGCTCACCTGTGTGGAAGAATAAATGATAAGCATGTAATAGTCCTGTCCCTGCATCACAGCATGGACTATTTCTAGACCCTTTACTGAAGCTCACTTGAAAACCAAGAAATGCATTTTAGGGAACTACATTACTGGCCAGGAGCTGGATGGGCAGGAATTAATCAAGGAGTTCTCCACATGGAGATTGCCTGTTTAAACCCCATCCAGGCCCAGAGCAATCCCAGGCTCTTGCCCTCGGAAGGCTCGTGGCTCCAAACATGAAAAGGCTCCTTTGGCCTCAGTCCAGGCTGCTGCCTGGGATCATTCACACCCCAAAATCCAGCAGCTCCAGCACTGGCAACTCCAGAGCCTGGCTGGCAACTACAGCAAAAACCCAAGGAACTGAAAGCAGGAATATGTTGATGCCTTGTCCCTGCAGTTTGTCACCCACAGCCACAGGTGGGACAAACTGACAGAGTGTTTTAGGGAGGCTGAGAACATTTTCGGGTTTGATGCCTTTTCTCACCAGTGAATAAAAAGTGCAAACACACAATTCCTACAAAATGAAGAAAGTGTGTCTCATTTTGGGTAAAGAAATGCAAACTTCCAGCTTTCTTAGACAGTCAGTAAATTATGTTTGCCAAATAGTAAATGAATTATTTACTCAGAGCAGCTCTACTTGATGTGGTTAAACAGTGCTCTGGTTATTCTTATCTATGCTAAGAAAAAAAGAAAAGGTGTGCACTGCAAACAATCATTTCAAAATTAAGCTGATACAAAATCCCTCTCACTCCTCACCAGCCCTTGTGCTTTATCATAATCTTCAGGTGAAGTTTAATAGTTGTGTTCAACCATTGGCCTTTGCTATTTATGCCAATTTAATTAAAATAACAAAGAACTTATTTATATTTAAAAAAAAAAAAAAAAAGGAAAAAGAAAAATGAAAGCCTAGAAAAGTCTACCTGAATCCCTTCATCCCATGTTTTTGGTAACCCCATTTGTGCAGGTGATTTTAACATGAAATGTGCCAGTGCTCCTTCCAGCAGCTTTTGCACTGATTGAAGTTGGCTCAGTGCCACTCTAGTAATTGAGTTTTTTCTACCAAAAATGTTCAGGGCACTATAGAAATTCTTTCTTATTTTTTTACAAGACCTTATAAAACTTCCAAGGCAGTGTCATGAAACGCCACAGCTTGTTTTTATTTCAGTAGCTTAGACTTTCTACTTTTAAAATTCATTTTGAAATTCATTTTTAAAATACATATGTGAAATGTCTCATCATTATAAATTCCATGAGGGCATTTTCTCTCCTGGGTCTTCTGGTGCTTCTGATGTTTGTTCTCCAATGCTGCTGCTGCTGTTTTAACTCAGCACATCTCAAGGACCCAAATTCTGTTTCAGACTAAACGGACCCATCTGCTGGTTTTATTTAACACCATTAACAGAGCTGGGAGTTAATATTCCCCTGAATTCAAAGCCAAACATTCCCTAAACAGGCAGTGTTGCCATTGCAGACTGACAGAACTACCTCAAGTACCTTCTCAGACACAAGAAGCAGGTTTCACATTTCCAGCCATGGGAATTCAAGAGTTTGAAGCTGTACCAGGTGTATTTTGGAGCACTGCTTTGCCCTCACTTTTTCCTTACTGGAAAATAATAAATAAAAGAGGCAGGTACAGGTTTATTGTTATCTGTGGTTTTCTGGCTCACAAGAACAAATTGTGGGTTTGGGCCCTGCAGCTTTAGAGGTGCCCAAGTCCCTGAGGTACCAAAGAGAAAGGACTGGGAACCTGCACAGTCAGTAACACAAAGTGTATTTATGTAAAAAGGCACAAGTGTAGGAGGCTCTAAAAACAACTGAATGGCTTTAAAACTTGGGTTTACTGTAATATTTACAGAGTATTTACCTTAAAGAATATCACAGTGAGTCCTTAGAGGTTCAGAGAAGTTAACTTTTTCAACTAATAACTCCTGTTTATGTGAACAAGAGACTTCTGTTCAAGATACTTTGTGTAATTACAGTGATAAATTCCCAGCTCTTTGATTTTCCCAATGTAAGCAAAGGGCACCAAATGCCTTTTGAAATTTCCTACGACCAGTGAAAGGCATTAAAATAAGCTCTTAGAAGTTTAATGAAGTTTTTAACCATTTTATGTTTATTTTGCAATATAAGGTGTCCTGTTCAAGAACTAAGCAGTTTATTTTCTTGACAGGATTAAAAATATAAGCAACTGCTGAGAAGGTGATAATTTTATTATATATTTGGGTTTCAATAAAACAGTAAGTGAAGCACTAGGCCTGGTCTAAATTTATAATCCATCCAATTATCATAACCTAAATAACTGGCCCATAATGCTCTGTAAATACTTCCTCAGAAATTTTCATCAAATGCATTCAAATAGAAATACTGTCCCCAGAACTGAAAATTACCTAAAAGACCATAAAAAAGCTAATTAATAAAAGCATGGGACTGGAGAATACTGCTAAGGAGCTCTGGAAATAGTAGTATTAGATCTGGTCCACTAGAGAAAATAAAATTTAATTGGACAAATGCAACAGTTATACCAAAATGGAGAAAGGTTTAAGGACTATGGAAGAGAGAAAAAAGTATGGAATCTGACAAAGAACTGTAACTAAAGACACATTGTATCTCTGTATTTGACAATGAATCCACCACTGCATTAAACAGAAATTTGTGCATAAAAAAAATTTGTAGAGAGCAGTTCTGGACTAAAATGATATTTACTTTACAATACTGCAGTTTAATACCCAGTTCTGCAACCCTGCAGACAAATGAGCTTTTTTTATTGTTATTTTATTGTTAGTAGCTTTTGTGTAATCATAGAAACATCTGTAGGGAAATACTCCCAGCAGAGAATCCCTGAGGAAAGCTGTGGTGCTGCTGGACCCAGGCTGAGGGACAAGGTGACCAGGGAATTTTGGCACAACCAAAGGAATCATGGCATGGACCATGAGTGAGAACTGACTTGGCTGGCACTGCTGGATGCCACTGAGCCTCCCAGCACCTCAGCATGATAAAGTTAATGATAAACTTACAGCTTTTTATAAAAAAACATACTTTTTGGAGCCTGAAATACCGATACAATAATGGGATCCTGGTTTCTTCTGCTACAAACCAGTGGAGCAGTGGAACTAAATTTCCCCTCCTGCTCCAAACTACTGCCCAAAGCCTTCCCATTTTCAACCATATCTGAGAAATGGATTCCCACTAATGGACTTTGAATGTCACTCACTCCATAACACTGAAAAACCAGCATACTTCTGCCACTGTGGGTTAAGCTCTGCTCCAAAGTTTGGATGGCTTTTAGATGGCTTTAGCCACCCAAATCAGTGAGAGGTGAGAGAAAAAAGAGGCAGGTTTGTAATGGTAATTAATGATGTGTGTGGAGGGGGAGCACACATGCAAATACCACTGGAGGAAGGGCAACAGCAAAGAAATTTGCTGAATGGAGTGTCATGGCAGTATTTAATGTATGGGAGAATGTCTGACAGGTATTCCCTGATATCATTTATACATCCATCCTAGATTTGGAGAACTTTTAAAATAAAGAGGGCAATCTTGCATTCATGTGGAACTAGGAAAATGAAAATACATCAGCTTTTTTATTTTAACATCTACCACCTTTTAAAGTGTTAGGGGGTTTTTTCCCTTTGTTTCCCCATTCTTTGTGCAGTGTTGCTGTGTTTCTCCCAGCTGAGGGCTGAGACTCTCACAATGAACAGTGCTCCTAAAATCACTGGTGACATTTTTGTACCTGCAGAAGAATTTCAAATACACTTCCAAATTCTGCTGCTTTTAATTACTTCACTTCCACCCACTGTCACACACTAGCTATTACAGGCATTCTGAAGTGCACTTGTAGAAGTGAGGCATCTAAAAGTTCACCAGCTGCTCCCTCATGGCCCAGGCCCAGTAACACTCATTTTTACACAAACCCGTAGGGAAAGCAGCACAATCCAGGAGATTTCTAATAAAAGCCTACCTAGAATGGCATCAACAAAACAAAGGTGTTTAGGGACATTTCTTAAACAAGGTACTTCAGAGAGCTGAAGAATCCTGGGAAACAGAAAGGAGTGAACAGAAATCATCACAGGCTAAAAATCTTGGTTTTCTCTCGCATGGAACCTCTATTTAGATCTCCAACCACATTTAGCTTTCTCTTACCTAAATTTACAGCAACAGCAAAAGAGAAAAATTTGACTCAACAGGACCCACTCTGTAGGAAATATTCTGACACATGGGTGTGATTAACAGAGGAGGTGTCACACAATGAAATCTTGGCCCTGGCAGTGAGGAGCAACTCACTGAAGAGAAGAGGGGGCTGAAGGGAGTCCCAGCTCACAAACCACACTCAGTTGGGACCAAAGAAGTAACCCACCAGGAGTTGATGAAATAATATTTCCTTTTAAAAACCATTAGAAAACAATTCTCTGCTCAGGTGAAAGGCCATTTTTCTACAATACCAGCAGCTCAATTCGACACAGATTTTGATTCGGTTTGATTTATGGTGCAATTAATAACTTGATTCGGTTCTAAAACAGAGTCAAAATGTCTCTTTCAAGGGACTTTTTTGCTTGAACTTCTGTAGACTGTAACAGTGTCACTGACCACAGAAAAATGAATAATATATTTGTTATGTTGATGTATATGATGTCCCCTTGTCCTGCTTTGCTCTGATTGAAGTCACGTAAACCAAAGGAGTCGTAGAACTGAAAAGGGGTTTCTAGATTTTGCTGACAACGTGTTGAGGGGACTGACAGACTATTGCTGTGATAACCATGTTCCTGAGGATGCAGTGATGTCCACTGAATGTACCCAGTGAAAAGAAAAAAGTGGTATTTGAAGTTATTAAATTGCAATCAAATAGCATAAGCAGGCTAGAATTTCCCCTCCAACAAAGAACAGCCAAGTCCCAAAAACTCTTTGAGCGCCAACAAAGCCAAACTGCCAAACAGAAAATACTTTGCAAACTTTCAGGGTTATCCCTCTGAGTCTATTAAAATGATATATAATTGATGTAAGCATTAACAGTGCCCAAGCTTTTAAGTCTCTCACAATCAATAAGGTTTGTACAAGTAGGGGGATGGTATTGCCACGGCATGCATGTCGAATTGTTTGCTTTTCTTTATCCACAGATCATGAAGGAAGTTCGGAGAGCATTGTGCAATGCATCAGCTGATGACAGTAAACTCTTACTTCTCAGCGCAGTGGGAAGTGTTTTCTGTAGTGGCCTAGATTACTCATATTTAATTGGCAGGTTATCCAATGACAGAAGAAAGGAAAGCACTAGGATTGCAGAAGCTATAAGGTGACCCAAGCTTACCTATGATCTCTAAATTATGAAATGCAGTGTGTGATTATAAAGATATTTATCAGGTCCAAAAATGTTGTATATTGAAGTGTTGATTGCATTCTAATTACAGTCCTGCAAATTTGTTTAGTAAGAAGAAACTTGGACCTTTCCTTATTAGAAAAGAAAGCACATTTATTCCAGTGCTTATATCCATAGGGATTTATTTTATTCAAATTCTCTGTATTTAATATTTCAATCATTTCTCCAAATTCAAATACAACTTTGTTGTTGTTTTTCCAAATTTGCTATTGACTCATTTAATGTTCTAAAGTGGTTCCTGAAAGGCAGATACTTTACTTGTTTTAATGTTCATCATTTTAAATGAATTTCAGTCCAAATGGGAATCCATGGTTTACTCATGCTCTGTTGAAATAGCAGTCTGCCACTGTATTTCAGAACCTTATTAAAAGGGTCTCCACTCTTTTTCTTAAAATTTAAATTACTTCATATATATGTAAATGTAGTTTTATTTTTGTAACTAAAATGTGACTTTCCTCATATATATCACATTACCTTAATAGAAACCCAGAGTTTATGACATGCAGTCTGCAAATCAATCTGCACCACACATCACCAAATATTCCATTATCCACAAGGTAGATCTTCCAGTATAAATCAACGTTATTCCACTAAGGCCAATAGTATTTCACATACCAGGAGAGGGTTTGGTCCCTTTTTTTATCCCCATTTCCTACAATATTCTTTTGAGAACTTTAAAACTTTATGTGGCAATTCTACGAAGGAATATAAAAGAATTTGTTTTACAACAGATCTCTATTTTGGATATATTTGTATAACGTTATATATATATATATTAACATAATAATAACATATTAACCACCAGTTATCTTGGTTGCAACTACTGCAGATCAGTTTGGATTCTTGGCTTAAGTATTTTGAAATTCTCAAAGCAGTAATTATTTTGAAAGAATTTTAAATGTTCTTCTTAAATTTAATCAATTATGATGTATTTTTAAGACCCTAGATATGCTCGAATATTATGTGGTGATACTTTAAAAAAGAGAAGCCCTTTGGAGAACACATCCTGATTTTATTTTTTAAAGTGAGGGGGTTTTAACAATGCAGAACAAAACCAAAAGTGAGGAAGAAAATCACTAATTCTTGTTTGAAAACACAGGCACACGTAAGAGTCTCCCAGAAGATACAAATATTATTTTTGTAAACACTGTGTAGTTAGGTATTGTTATATATGTTTACATTTCTCTGCACACATCTAATACACAGGTATACTTATCAATTCAACATTTAAATGAGTATAAGCCAGGCTGTGATCCTCAGTTTTCCCACTCTTGGACTCCCAGGACACTCCTGAAATGCTGGTACAATGTTCTGCTCCCCGGCAAGAATGTCGGCTTCGGGCCCCCTGAAAAGAGATTTTTATTGTACTTCTGGAAACAATGCCCTACGTTTTCCATTTAGCACTCTCTGTGCTTTCTGGGAACAAAGGACTCAACTCATGGAAAATACAGTGTAATAAGAGAAGAGAAAAATGGCCATGGCTTTGCCAGTGGTTTGGATGTCCCGAAACACACCAAGAGATCTCTGCCTCCAGTGCTTTACAGCGAGTTACAGTTGTGTCAGAATGGAACTGAAATCTCAATTACCACGTGGTTCCACTCTCCAAAGTGTGGCTCTCACACACCAATCCCAAGTTCCCAAGCTGAAATTTAAATCCCCATCCCAGGAGTGGTCCATTCGTTCCTCCCGTGTCCTCACCCCCCGCCGTCGGGGTTCGCAGCCCACAGACGTGTGGCCCTGCAGCTCCTCCCAGGCACTGCTCACACATCCCTCAGCCTGAGCTGCCACATCCACACGTGTGTCCTGGAGCAGGGAAAAGCCAGCCAGCCAGGCCTGCAGAGCCCGGGAATCAACAGGCTCACCGGAAGGCATTCCCAGCTCCCATCGTCAGCTGGGCACCGATACCCGGGACACAACGTTCTGGGGGTGCTCAGAGGAAAACACACAAGGACAACTTTGCTCACTCAGCTTCTTTATGGCCCTGGATGTATTTAGGAGCCCTGACCTGCAGCAGAGCCCTGCAAAGAACAGATGTGTCTGAGCATCCCAAATCGTATTCCATGGTCAACTTCCCGGATATCCTCTGGCAAAACCGAAAGCCTTCTGCATGTGACACTTTTTCCTGTCTTTCAGCCTCTGACTCTACTCTGCAAGAACATCTACCATTTTAAACCCTTTTCAAAGACTGCTTTGAATTAAAACAAGGATCTTGTAGCCCAGAAACTCCAAGAGTGAACTTATGGATTGGAAACATGGAATCGTGCCGGGTTCAGGGTACAGTGACAACTCACTGGAACAAGTAACGTACCAAACAGAGACACAGAGCACTGGGGTGCTGTCACTGCAGCTTCTCTAGACCAAATGCAGGCATTTGCTCCCCTCATAATCTCCCAGTATTGCAGCCTTCCACTCCATCCTGTCAGTGGCATGTTCCATACCCCCATTGTACCCCCTCTGTGCTCCCCACCCTTCCCTCACGACAGACGCTCCTTGTGCCTTCTCAGTGTCCTGTTCCACTCTCTCCCCATCTCCAGGTCCTCCCTTCCTTGCTCACTCATGTGAAGTTTTCCTTCAGCCCTTGCCCTACATTAATATGTTCTGCTTTGTTCTTCCTCCCCATTATCTGTTTCCTCTCCATATCCCTAACTGCTTTTCCATATTCACTTCCAGTCCCATTTATCACCATGATTCCTGCTTTTCTCCATAACACTGGTTTTATCTGCCTCCACTTGGTCCTCAGATCTACTGCCACCATTTATCCTTAGTGTGCTTTCTTTTTACCTGTCATTCATCACATCCCTGTTCCCAGTCCTGCTTGGAAGGCTTACTTGCTTAACTACTGAGGTTCTCAAAATTCTGGAATTAATGAGGTGCAGTGATCCACAGTCATTACTCAACCATAAACAACGGAAGAAATAATGAGATAAGGGAACAGCATTGTTTCTGCAACAAAAATGAGCCACAACTCTCCTTATCCCTGCTCTCCTTTAGAAAGAAATGGTCTTGAACAGACAAAACCAATGTTCCGTGCTTCCCTCTCTTTGTCTTGACACTGATCTCCTGGTTTATTACTCACTGTGTGAACAGAGCTGCATCAATCAATTCTCTATTTTTCCATGGTCAAAAATTAACTCCTTACTAGACAGCCTGAAAACCAGAACAGATTCATTGAAAATATAACTCTGGGTCACCTCAGACTCTTTGTTCTCATTTAAAATTCAGCCCAGTCCCCACATGGGCTCTCCAGCCTGCAAAGCCCACCTGTTCTCAGGTACAGAACTCTGGCTCCTTTTGACCTCAGTGGGAGACCTGCAACTCATCCAAGGGCACATTTGACAAAGTGTTCTTTCCTAAAATGTCTCAGCAAAGATGCACTCTGGATCTAATAAATACCCAGTGCAGGAACAGAATCTCCTCTTTTGGCTGGAATTTGATTTATACAGGTCTCTTTTCCAAAGTAACTGAGCATCTCGTTTGCCTCCATATACCTGCTGTGCACTGAGCTGCTGGAGCCCATAATTTGCCCACAATTACACTCATGCTTTTCCCTAATTGCTGTAAAGGTTGTTCCATTCAACAGATGCCTTTCCACAGTTGCTGGTAGGTAACTTATTTAAAGTTACCTCATTGCACAGAATTTAACATATTCGAGTTCGTTCATCCAGATGAATCCAATGACATTTAGTTCCCCATTATTTCTCATCCTTCACATTTACTGGTGTGAGCAGGCAAAGGCATCTCCTTTGTTATGGCTTTGCTGAAGACATTTGCAATGAAGACACAACAGATCACTTGCCCAATCCCTTCCCTGTTCAAGCATTTCTCTACTCTGGCTCCTCTTTGCACCTCTTGTTCTTTCTGCTGCTGTGCCATAAACATTCACGATCTCCCAGTCCATTGCTGGCACTTGCAGGAACCTTTGACACAGAACTTCTCAAAAAACAATAAATATCCAGCAATCCACCTGTGAGTTTCCTGTCTTCCACATTTCACCATCAGCCAAAGCTGTGGAGCAAGCCAAGCCACCAGCCACTGAGGAGCAAACCAAGAAGTGTCATGTGTACAAACTCCTGAGTTACTGGTCCAGAAGGAAAACTAAACCCAACCAAACCTTTCTGCAAAAAGTACAACAGTCAGGGCAGTCCACTTCATCAGTTCATATACAACATACACCAAACTATGCAAATCCCAGGTACTCAGAAAGATTAAATAGCAAACTAGAAAGTATCTTGCAATTGTGACCTCATAAAACTGGGCCATGGCATTTAGTGTGTTCATCTGTGGTTCTAATTTGTTTTCAGATTAAGTACTTTAAACTTGGGTATTTATCTAAGTGTTAACTTCTGAATTCAAGATCTCTCTTTTATTTTTTTTTTTATTTTAGGGATTTTGTAAAAGCTTTTATTCAGTTTAAGAAGCCAATTGTGGTTGCTATCAACGGCCCTGCTCTTGGGTTAGGAGCCTCTATTTTACCACTCTGTGATATCGTTTGGGCAAGTGAGAAGGCTTGGTTTCAGACACCATATGCAACAATCCGACTCACTCCAGCTGGCTGCTCATCATACACATTCCCACAAATTCTGGGTGTTGCACTGGTAAGGTTTTCCACCTCGAATTGCTGAAGAACCTTTCATAAACTCCTGTTCTTCTTTCTCTCTTTGAAAAGTAAACCAGAAAACCACTGTTTTCTCTTAATTGTTGTGAATGGAAATGAAATCTGTGGAAAGTTCATCTAACCCCTACCAATTTCGTACCACAAAGTGACCTCAGAATCCAATATACTACACGTGATGTAGACAAGAAAGATTGGACACAGGTTGAAAAAATGAAGATTGTCGACGTCACGGTAGAAAAGTGAAGAAATACATTAGCAGAATAATCTTCCAGAGTCATTGCCTTGTGTTGTGTTAGGATTGGGCAGTAACACAGCCAGATACTGCTCTCTGCTCTCTAAAGATAACCCATAATGATTCCAGTAAAACTGCTTTACAGATTTACCGTTCATGCCAGCACAGTTCTCTTAAATGAAACCCATGCTGTACTCTGGCCACCTGCACACCCCTTAAATAGCTACTGAAACTCCTTCTAAAGTATTTTGCAGTATGGAAAGATAGGGGGGGAACATTTGTAAATTTGATTGTAAAAATAGCAGGCAAGTATGAAAAAAAAATGGAAGGGAATTATAACCCAATCTTTTGGTTTCACAGGCAAATGAAATGTTGTTCTGTGGGAGAAAGCTGACAGCACAGGAAGCCTGCAGCAGAGGACTGGTGTCACAAGTCTTCTGGCCAACAACTTTTAGCCAAGAAGTGATGCTACGGGTGAAAGAAATGGCATCCTGCAGTGCAGTGGTAAGAAATCCAACTCCTCTGTGATGAAATGACATTTCACAGAGGTAAGGTGTGCTCCCAAGGCTCACGTGGTGGGCCCTCAGTTTCCACAACCACACCTGTGAAAGAAGGGTACCATCAAGAAACCTGGAGAGGGATCAGGGGGCTCATGGGGTTTCTCATTTCCCAGGGGCAGAGAGGGTTTTTCCTTACCCCATGTTTACATTTATTCAGTAGGAGTGGAACCTCCTTACCCCAGATTTTGAAGGTGGAGGAGTCTGAAACTACACAACTGCCCAGGGAAATCTCCGTAGGCCCTGTAAGAGAGTAGATTTGCCTTTCCCACTGTCCTGGCCTGCCCTGTTTCAGCTGAGTCTGCCTTCTTTTCTGCACCTGCACAGTTCCTGCTGCAGCCCGTCCCCAGCTCACCAGAAGGGTAGGATAGTGCCAGCTGAGCTCTGCTGTGAAGGAGAGGTGAGATCCAGACAAGAGGGGTTTGAACACAGTCTGCTCACAGTGTACTATAACTTTCCTTTTGTGTACGCAAAAAATTGCAAGAAAATCCTTTCCTATTTTTACATCCTAGGGTTTTTTCCCTTCAGGCAGATACACTGCTATTCTGGGCATATCCTTGTTTAAAAAACATGCAGTGAAGGAAGCGATACTGCCTGCAATAAAACTGCACTAATTGAAGTGCAAATTGTTACAGTTTCTTGTTATATTTCCTATGCCTGAAAGTGTCTTAACATCCCTCAGTTTCATTTAAAAGATCTGTTGTAAAAGGAGGTAGAGAGAGACACAGGAGATTTTTAATTAAATGAAGTGTAGATTAGATCTCACAGAAGACACTGAGAATGAAACTCTGGAAATGTAGCACAAGTTGATTTGATGATGCTGATATAAAGTGTATTATTTGAGTTGGGAAGACCTCTGGGCCTTACTGTGAATTTTTCCTTCCTTTCTTCACTGCTCTTGGCTGTCAGTGAAAAAAGAAAGCCCAGTGCTAAGTTGTGGACAAAGATAAGAGTTAAACCTGTCAAAGACTAGATTTACTCTCAGATCCTAAATGCAAATCAGGCTGAAGTCACAAATACAATTAACAGGATGAGCTCATCCAAGTTCACTGGGGATACTTGCTCACAAACAGATCAAAAAATACACAGGTCCCCCCTTGATTTGCTGTTAACACCATTTACTTGGGTTAAAGAGAAACACTACTTTGGAATAGCAGTGCTGTAACCTGGAACAGAACTGGGCTTACCATGAGGGGTTTGACAAAGCTGAGTGAAGAGTACCATAAAACACTGTATTAGTGTACATTAGATCTTCTGCCCTCCAAAAATCAGTACTGTAGGAATTATTAGTGGGTTTGTTTGACTAGTTGAATTGCTTGTGAGATACATACTGGTGGTGTATATTTGAGAACAAATTTTAAAGGAATCAATCTGGATGTGCTTAAAAACGGGTCTGGGAAAAATGAGCTGAACTATGGGAGCAACCACAGACCTGCTGTTTGTGCCTTTCAGAACTTGCAGGAATTAATAAGGCTTTGTGATTGGGCTTTCCTTTGCAAAAACCTTGGGTTTTTGTCGTATCTGCCAAGGAAATTTAACTCCAGAACACAGTCAGAGGGTGCTTGTTTTGCTCAACGCCATCTTTTATAAAACATTTCACTTTTATAAAAATATAAGCAAATAGACTTAAAAAGGGATTTGCAGTAAGGGACCTTTCTTATTAATTTCTGGTTTGACAAGGAAATAATACATGAGGGAAAATTGTTAAACGTGATGGACATCCACCTTTGGGTTTCCAACCCGTTTAACAAACCCCCCAGGCCACCTTTCCAGCAAGCAGCCAGTGTATCATGGCTCACATTTTCATTTCAGCAGGAGGGAGTTCTGCTCCTTCTAGTGCTTCATGGCAGGCCTTCAATAAACTA
Source organism: Pseudopipra pipra (assembly GCF_036250125.1). NCBI lineage: Eukaryota > Metazoa > Chordata > Aves > Passeriformes > Pipridae > Pseudopipra > Pseudopipra pipra. Next base: position 4,563,712 of record NC_087562.1, read on the forward strand.
AGGTACTTCAGAATCCCTCATTCCTTTAAAAACATTGGCACTAACCCATCACCCTCAGACGCCCTCAATTCTTAAAGATGCCGACTGTCAGCAAGGGGAGTTGTGGCTATAAATCCAATCTAATTTCTGTGCCCAAAGGAGTTACTTAGATGGTAAAGCAGAGTCAGTAGTGTAAAAATGCTGGTCAGGCCATTATCCATAAAAATTTTTCAGATTCAGAATAAAACACTGAGTCGTGTTTTGGCTTTAGGTGTTGGAAGAGTCCAAATGCCTCGTGCGGAGCTTCCTGAAATCCGGACTTGAAGATGTGAACGAGAAAGAGTGTCAGATGTTAAAACAGCTGTGGAGTTCTTCCAAAGGACTGGATTCATTATTCAGCTACTTGCAGGACAAAATTTATGAAGTGTGATGTCTTGGCCTAACTCAAAGAGTTGTGAACAGAGTCCACCCTGACGTGTTTGAGGCAGAGGCGATGCTTCCCTGAGGAATTTGTGACAGTGTATCCCAGTCCCTGTGCTGGGGTGGCTTTCCTTGTGAGCTACAGCTGCCATAGATGGTTTGATTTTGTGTAACCAGGGAGGTGTTCAGTGCACATAATCTCTGCAGAGGCTGCATCTTTCCCATTGCTCATCCAGACACAACTATACATTCCATGTGCTCAGAAGCACCACTGGAGCCCAGTAAGGCTCACCCACCTGGAAGGGTTTATTTTGTCTGTCCTTCTTAACTTATTCTTGCTGTTGCCACACACCTGGGCTGACACAGAGGGCTCAGGCTAAAATCTTGGGTCACCACATCTCCTGTAGACCCAAACACCATATTTTAGAAATATGTTAATTATTTTTTTGAAAAGTTCTAACAGTGTAATGGAAAAAATCTGATAATTTATATGTATAATATGTAAAGTTAGTTTACAAAAACTACTAGGGTTTTTTTTTCTTTGATGAATTTATTTAACTTATTTATTTTGTGTTCATATTCAGCTGTTTTATTGATCACAGATCTTATTTTCATACTTCCCTTGACTCATCACATGAGAATGCAAACACATTTTTAGCAGCAAACTGAGTAGAAAAATAAAGAATATATAGAAACCCCACAGAATGCTGTGGGCAGTAAACGAAACAGCCACGTGCGTGCTCCTCTATGTGTAAAGTTGTACAAAAAAAATGTATGAAACAGATTCATTTGCCAGGGTTAAGAGAAAAAAAAGTGGATTCTGAAGCAGTGAGTCCCCCTTAAGTCTCTCTTCACTTTCTGCCTTCTTGAGGAGCACTGAAGGGCTCACCAACAAGATGCTTTATTTAAGTTTACTGTTCCTGTTATCCGGTGGCAGTAACAGGGTGAGTGGTGCCGGTCCATGGCATCGTACTGTTTTTCAGGTTTCAACATCCCTTTTGGTCTGAAGTCTAAAAGCAAATCCTTATGAGCCTTAGTCTAGCTGCCTGATTCCTCAGGTGTGAGATAATTTCTGCTCTGGAGGCCTTTGGGTGTGGGCCAGCAGTTTATACAAGGTGCTAGGCATTGACCCGAGCGCAGGGAGAGGTTTGGTTTTGCTTCCCCCAGCTCTCCACATCTGGCCACCCCCTCCCCACCTGGTACAACTTACGGCTCTCCAGAAAAGCAGTGCCCGGGAAACGAGGAAAATCCAACCTGCTCTTTTGGAATGTGATCCCAGTACTGTTCAGTGACACTGACTGACTTCTGAACACTGGATCTCTCTCCGTTCTTTCCCGCTAGGGAGGCAGTTCCTGTGGAAAGGACACGAGCCTGCTCTGAGACTTCACCTGCCATTTTACTACGCCCAAATTAAAACCTCTTGAAGCAGAAGCTTTGCACATTTGTTTGCTTTGTAATTTGTGCACTTGCTCCCCCATCCTTGAGCTCGGTGACTTTTTATGGTTTAAACCTCTGCAAATGAGGCTGCTCAGCTTTCTCCCTCTTAGTTATTTCCATGAAGAGTTTCAACAAAGCCTTTGTAAAGGTAATGAACAGGTGATTACAGTAAATAGGAGCCTTCAACACATTAATGTAACATTTCTTTTGCCACAAATAATTAGAAGTGCTGTTTCTATGGCCTAATTGTACTGCTGAATTTTACCCTAAGGGCAGAGGTTCTCACGGAAATTCTTCACGAAAAAGACAGAATCTGGTTTCTAATTAGCCTGGTTTTAAATGTTTTTAAATAGAAGCTTATCGAAACAAGCAGCTTATTTTTAAATGGCTGAAAGAGAACTCTTTCAGGAACTGTTTGAAGTGAGAGATGCACCCCTTGTTTGATACCAACGCTGGCTTTTGCCCGTGCCCTGCCAGTTTGGATCCAGGCCGCGGGCCCCCACGGCAGGTGCCCGTGGGAGTCACCTGGAAAAGAGAGGGATCACCCAAGTGAAAACCACTCCCAGCCCCGTGTTTGCACAATCAGGCCTCCGGCTGGGGACTCCACAAAACAAAGCAATGGAAAGTACCACAGTTCCTCCATTCCCTTTCGTTCCTTTCCTCCCGCCCAGAGAGCCATAACTCCCAGTCGTGTCGGTAGGACAGGAGGAGCTTGATTTCAATCCTGTGCTTAGGTTTGGTAGATAAACCCAGCAGGATTGCTCAGCAATGGGAAGGAACGAGGGCCGAGTGAGATTTGGGAACAGAGGAGAATCTTACGTTGTTCCACCTTTGAAACTGCACCATTTCATCTGAATTTTCAGATATCTGTATCTTAGCATTTTTTATGACGAAGGAATGGTTGAAATACATTTTCTATAATTATTTTTCCATTAAAGCAAGCGCTAACCATAGTTAACATTTTTAATTATTCATATCTATACAGTTACAGTCTAGTTTTCATGGAATCTATTTTCCCTTCAAAAAAAGAGTAATAACTATGTCAAAAACTTCTTTTCCAGTATTTAAATATCAGAATCAGAATTTTCTCTTGTGTTTCTGTCCTTACTAGGTATTCAGATATCTAGATGTACTGTACATATTAGTCTGGGTACCTTTACTAATATTCACAGTATTTAAGATGAAAAATGCAATTTGTTGTTTAAGTATGTTATTTTATTCTTGTGTAAATTGTTTTGTACAATCTTTAAAAATCTACAGTTTTGCATTTGTAGATATTAAAGGTAAGCAATTTATTTTGTGTTGTCCTGCATGTATATTTTTGCTGTAGATAAGTGTTGCTTAGTTTACTATTTCAGTACATTTCTGTTTAAATAAATAAGCTTACAAACTTTAATACAGTATATATTTTCAGAATATAAACTTTTATATTTCTGTGGTAGGTTAGGGTATGCGTTTTAGGCAATCTTTTTCACTACTATGAACTGTTCTTTTAATCTATAATATAATGGTTTTGTGCCAATAGTTTTTAATTAGAATGAAATGCTCTTTTAATGTTAGGGATGAACAGACAATTTTGGTTGGGGTTTGTTTTATTTTGGTTTTTTGGGTATTTTTTTATTATTTTGCCAGCCTTTACAGTTTTAAATATAATTTATAAATGTATTGCATTTGTGAATAAGCCTTACCACTAGGTACAAGAAATCTTTAAAGCTGCATAATTGCTTATGTAGCACTAAGGACTTCCCCAAATAATTGCTGTAAGAAAGTTAGCAAATCAGAGTTACAGGGCCTTAAGTTTTTCTTGTGAAAAGGATAATACGGGTTGTTTCTCTTGAACAACAGAGGCAGATTGTCAGCATGGGCTTTGTTATATATAAACTGTGCATTTGTGCTCCCAACCATGGTAGTTTAATCTCAGGCTTTGTGTGGCTGGGTCTATAAAAGTCAAATCTGGCTAAAGCCAGCGCTCTTTAGGAGACACTAAAGAAGTTTACATAAGAGACTTATAGACAATCTTATCATAGTACATTTGGGTACTCGGTATCCTCGACGTGTTCTCTGTGTCTGCCCAATTAACCGTATGTTTTAAGCCATATTAAATCTCTTTACTGCTATTTTAAATACTACACTGAAAGTCATTCACTGAGAGCTTGCTTACTCACACGCGGGATTTCGATTTTTAGCGAATCAAAATGTTTATGCCTTCCATAAAAAAAAAAAACAAAGGACCAAAGAACTGCATTATTCTGACAAGGCATTAGTTCCTTCGCCGGTGAACTGGTTTGACATTCGTACTGAAAAATCAAAGAGTCTCTTTCTGCTACAAACACTGCATCCTCATCCATGTCAGGTGTAAGGGGGAAAGGTGCATCCACGGACCGATTGGGAAAGGAGTGATGTTCAGCTAGGGTGGCATGTCTATTGGTAAGGCTTATTACCAAACCTCTGAGATGAAGCAAAGAACCAAAAATTCCACGAGTTATGTCAATGTAAATTTATTTTCAGAACTTGCACAAATAATTAATTGTAGAACTTTGCAAATTAGGCCCTTAAGTTATTTTGTCAGAATGCCATGGAACAGACTAAAACAGTTTCTAATATTTGTAACAATGAGTACATATTATAATATTATAAGGGTACAGGCACCCCTATATCACAGTGTTGTAAATATTTTCTGAAACTGGTACAGTACTGAGGGACTTGTATCTTCTGATATATCAAATATTGACTGTCTAGATCAAATTGTACACAATTTATTTGTTGATGGTCCTGTAACTAGTGTATGGACACATTTCTGGGTGCCTTAGAAGTTGTATTTTTCATGTGTGTTAATATGCAGTATTTATACATTGTGAGAAGCTGCTTTGAATAAAAACATTGAAACTTCATTTCAATGCAGTGATTTTCAGTTTGACATAATCAGAATGGATGTGGTGAGTGGTGGCCATTCTAGATGATAATGCTGTTCATGGGCTGTGCCTTTTCCAAGAGAGCAGGAACAGTGAGCTTTTTAAAAGACAATTATTTTTCCAAAGGACAAAAACCCTAAAAGACACTGCAGTAAGAACTCTCTGAAGTCAATCATGGTCCATCTCATTTATCATTTCTTGATCCAAATCCAAGAAAGTTTTGATCATATCCAAGAAGACCACCCAGAATTGCCTTATAAATGCACTTCTAGGACACCTTCCCCATTCTCACTTCCACTGCTGGACATGTGCACATCACCTAAAGCACATCTGCCCACAACCAGCTGGATTTTGGCTCCAAAGGAGGGAATTTGCTGTTGAAGAGATATTTGCCAAGGGAGGCCCAGAAGCAGGGTGAAGGTGGATCACCCTCTGGCCCCTGTGCAGGGACACCGATGGGATTCCTGCCATGGGCCTCGTGTGTCCCAGGGGATCCTCTGGCTGTAGCATCTGGGAACGCTGTTTCCAACCACGTATCTCCCATGATTAGAAGGGTAACTGTAAATGGCTTCTGCCTGGGGCAGAAAAGGAAGGCTATTTGGACAGGGAGCCAGTGTTTGCCAAACCACCTGCACAACGAGGTCTGAGGAAATGACTTACACTTGATTCAAGGGACAACAGTTATGGTCTAGGAATTATGTTGGTTGGCTTTAACTGAGAGACACTGTTAGTAAAAACCATGGTCAGCTATTTAGAGCAGAGGATTGAGCAATTTAGTCTTGCTTCACTATCAACAAATCCAATTATTTATTACGGTGACTCTTGTCAGGAATTAACTTTTCGTGGCTTCCACTGGACTGTGAGCAACGTGCACATGATGAACAGGGTGTGGCACCTTTCCTAACCCTTGTAGTGAGAACTTTGGGTCTTAACACAGATTGCCAACATGTGAGTTTCATTTGAAAGAACTCATTTTTAAAAGAAAGTAAAAATTCTTTAAAATTAAAAACTCCGTCCAAATATTTTGGGGGAGTCAGGGGTTTTGTAATGCCAGTCCTTGTTGCAGTAAATTAATACACAAACATATTACATGGAAGAGGAACCAATTAAGAACATATAAAGGCCTACAAATTTAAACAAACAAAAGGCCTGTCTAGGAATGGCATGTATAAATTGCAGGTATTAATCCCACTTAAGATATAAAAAGAACTCAAACAGGTCAAAGCTCCACATAAACTAAGACATGCCATGGAATCCTGTTGGAATAACAGAAACAATAATGCATATGGGAAGAACAAGGAGAGGTTCTGAGAGAAATGCACAGCAGATGAAAGCATGTGAGAGAACCAGAAGGACACCATTTCACAGGCTGGGGGAGTTCAAAGCAAATCAAGTGTCAGAAGTTGGACTGGGGACAGTTTGGTTGTGAAGGAAAAAGTCAGGGTGAGATTCTGGATGAAACAGCAGGAATTCACCTCTTCTTGGTGCCTTGTTTCTCATGAAACCCCCTCAGAATTTAATCAAATATAATGCATCTCTGCTGCCTGATTTAACCCCAAAACCGATCTCCAGTCGTAGCATGGAGATTTTCGGATTCCAAAGAAAGCCAGACTAACAGCCCCCTCTAGAATTTAAACCACTTGAATTGTTCTAGCACCATTTTGCTTTAATTTATACTCTTTCCTTGGCTTTACAAAATTTGCTCATTATAAATGTATAATAAAAACCAGAACTGTTAAAAACTGTTAAATTCCAGTTATTAAGTCCATGTGGCTTCACACAATGATTTTCATCCAGGACTGTTAAAAGTTCTGTGGGACAAAGAACTTTTCATTTTGAGAAAAGGAAACAGTTTATAAGTTAAACTGCATCACCTTTCCTTTAGCACTTCCAGACACTGGTGTCACTTAAACAAATCCAATGGATCTAAGTCAAAAGCCACCAGCACCAATGGAAATCCTCCTCCTGACTTCACTTGCTTCTAGATCAGCCCCTGTGACTGACAGATACCACAACAAAGTCCCTCACAGTAATAGTACAGGGAATATTTGTAGCCATCTCTTGAAGAGATGATGTGGCTCTGATAAGACAGATATAATTAGCATTGGAGGAAGGATTCCATATCCTTAGTTCAAAATTTAACAGCAGTGTCTGAAATTTTGTATGAATGTCAGTAATCCAGAAAGGTTTTTGATGTAAGTAAGTGGTACAATTTCTATGACTCAAAAAAGATCAGCCATTCCCCACTGCTGCCCTTCCACCAGGGTCTGCCACACGCTGCCCACCAGGCTCTGGGGTATTCAATTCCTACAAGAGGTTCACCAAAAGGATAAAGGAACTCACAAAAAGCTCTTCCCATGGATAATTATTCAAGACCTGCATTATCTTAGCCTGTCACTTGTTTAGTTTGTATGCAGCTGCAGCAAGTTGGTTGTCAGGGGCTCAGACTCTGGCAAACAATCCTCTTCAAGTCCAGTTTTTGTCCATTAGGCTCATAATGAGCAACAACTCCAAACTCCTGCCAGCTGCACTGCCAAGGGATGCCCTCCTGCTCCAAGGCCAAAGGGCAAAGTGTGACTTTGCTGGTTGGCAGCAGCATCCCACTGGTTGGAGTGTGGAGCTGGCAACTGCTTGACTCTGATCCTCCCTTTATTTCTAAAAGCAAGCCTTAATAATACCTTTTTTCCTGCCATAATGACCTTGCATCACTCCTTTGCACGGGGCTGCTCCTGGAATTATCTCCAAAGCCATGTTATTTATGAACTATAAAGCAATCCACGAGTTCCTCATGCCCATGACCATCTGAGAACAGCACTGGACATGGTGCTGGAACACCCACCCCATCCCCAGCCCCATTCCCATTCCCAGGCTGGGCCTGCCTTCACCAGACCAGAAAAACAGGATGTTTTATTCTTCAGGTATTTACATGGAACAGGAAGAAACAGACTTATTTCCCTGGATGCTAATGTGATGCCAGTTGGAAAGGAATATCCCAAAGCACGTTAGACCTGGTAGGATTCATCTTCCATACATGTCTGTGACTAGTCAGGACACCAAGACACTGTCCCTCCCTAAATGAGGGTTTTTAAATAAATGCATTTTGTCTAAAAACATACTGAACAATTAAACTGAGTAGGCTGCTCTGGAGCTGATTTGAAAGGTTCAAACTTTTCCCAACCGTTTCAAGTCTGAGAAAATCCACCAGCTCTCCATTTGTGATTCAAGCACTTGGTAAACACACTCCACAACTGCACCGTGGCTGTGAGCCAACGAAATGGTGAGTCAGCAGGCAGGGGAGGGAATCAAGTGTCAAGAATGCATTTAACCCTCACTCAGAGAACACTTTTCTTACCAGCAGAACAAAAACACGCCATAAAATGCAAAAAAATTACTGGAAGTTTTTTCCTCCGTTAATGAAGGCAACCATTGCAATTTTCTTCACACTTTACAGGAGCTCTCAGGTTTTAAATTAGGACAAATGCTAAAGAAAACAGCAAACTGATGAGAAAGAGGTTCATGAACACATATCTGTGCAGTCCTGTGATCCCTACTCTGACAAAAATCCCAGTGGTAATCCCGGGAAGGCTGAGTGCTGAAGGGTTTCATGAGAGCATTAGAATCAATAATACTAAATACTCACATGGATATAAAAAGGAGTACATTTTCCTAATGAAAATACAGTTCAACTCGTGTGTCCTATTCCCAAAGGAGTATCTGTGCATGCTACTGTGCTTCACAGTGTTCTTTGTGGAGCGTTTGATGAAATCACGAGATTTCCTAAATCATTTTTAAATTAATCCCTCTTAAGAAATTCCCCACTGAAGCATCACTTTGCATGCTCACTCTAGATACTCTATTCAGGGAGGGAAAAAAAAAAACATAAAAAGATTGAGGATTAAAAAAAAATTAATTTAAAGCAATATTTGAAAGAGGGCCCACTCTTCCACCTGAAGGTTTGAACACTCATTTACAAGGTTGTTAAACACTGCCAAACCAGAATGACAGCATTTTATACCTACCTTCTTACTCTTCACAGGTGTAAATAACCACATTGGACACCTGTGGAGGAGGGGAAAGGAGCAGGAGGAGAAAGACTCCAGTTTTTCCCTTCAGAGTGTTAGTTGAGGGTCATCACAGACGAGCTGCGGATTTCCAGCTCACCCCCATCAGGGAACAGATCCCATTTCCAGTGGAAGGCTGAGGACAGGCAGCTCAGCCTAGGAACACCCACACAAAGGAAGTTTTTTCACAATTCTTGCCCCACTGAGCTCCATGGCCTGAGCCACCTTCTCCAGGAACTCTACTCAACAGCCAGGACCATCCATTTAAAGCTGGACAGTCCTGCCCTGGTTAAACCTGGGCTGTGAACCTGCACAGAGCAGGATTGGTTTGTACACACATCTAACATGTCCAGGGTGGGAATGCTCACAGCAAGGTTCCCTGCACACATCTTGGGAAGTTCTTTCTCCCATCTAAAAACCCTCATAAAGCCTGAGCCTGAAGTTTAGACAAAACCTTCACCTGTGGCATTGAGAGACAAGCCCTGCCAAGCAAGGCCTGCTGGAGTGGTTGGAAGGACTTTCCCCCCAGCCCTCAGCCCTGCCTTTCTCCCAGCTGTTGGCAGCTGGGGCAGGGCCTGCACGTTGGACACACACAGGTGAACCAAAGGAGACACATTTGAGCTGACTTGGAGCTCAAATGGCTGACAAAAATATAGGACATTGAAAGATGGCAACGTCCCACCGAGGAACACAGCAGCAAAAAGGAGATTATCTCTTCAAACACCACCCTCCCTCCACCATGACTTATGGACTGGAAACACAGTCTGACCAAAGAATAATGAGATGGGAAACTCATGTCACTCACTGTGAAGGATTCTGTCACTCATGGAGAGAACCAAGTCCTGCTGAGCTTCAGTTCTGAAAGCAAATTCCCCATGTATTCTGCTCAATTCCTCCATCTGAGATTCCTAAAGAAAGAGGAATGGAAAGACTGTCAGCTTGCAGCTTATGGAGGAAAATCACAACACATCTTTCCCGTCTGCAGAAAGCTCTAAATGATCTTCCATCATTATCACAGCACTAATTCCCAGAAACCCTGCAGAACTCTCCAGAGCACTGTTTTATGTACCCAGCACTCCTCCATCAAAAACTGTCTTTCAAAAATAAACTAATAAATTCTAGTTACAAATAGACATTTCTTTGTCCATTCTCAAACACCTCTTTGGTCTTCTGTGTGGACATCCCTGGGAACTGTGAGATCCACAGGTCATTCCAGTTTACATGCTTTGAACCTACTGAACCCATCAGGAGAGTAAGAGACCAAACAAAATGACACATGCAGTGGCACCACAAGACTAATACAATTGCTGATTAAGCAGCAGAAAAATCTGAACACTTTACAGCTTGGTGGCTTGTTGTATGAAGGCTCTTCACCTAAGAATGTGAGTTATTGTGGAGAATTTTATTTATATAGTCTGTTCAATTTTTATGCAGAAAGCATTAGCAGAGACTGTTTTAAATAATTTCAGATACTCAGCACTAAATAAGTGGCTCACTTTCAAGAACCAACCAAGAAAAAACATTCCACAGAATGTCATCTATTCCTTTAGAAGGGGAGTTGTATTTCATCAGCATGGATGCTTAAGTGGAATAAGGCTCAGTATGGGGACTGTTTTCAGCAATAGTTGTTAATTAAGTAGTAAAGTACTAATAAAATGTTTAGGCAGGTTGCATTTAAATAAGACTATAATGATATGTAATTACTCAAAAAGAGTGCCAAAACCATTCTGCAATAGACTGTGTTCAGTTTTCATGCCCTGCCCAAATCCATTTGAAAACAGAAAGGATTCCAATGTCCACTGTACAGTGGCCAGGGCACAGGCAAGCTGGGAAACTTCTGCTCTCAGCCACAGAGGAGGACCTTTATTTAAAAGCAGACTCTTAACTTTCTCTAACAGAAGCTACAGAAATTAAAAGAAAATATTCTTAACACACACAGGAACAAATAAACACAGAGCAGCAGCAGGGCCAGGAGCTCTTCTGCACGATCCTCATGAAAACCCACCAGGAAAACAAGGAAGAGCCTGTGAGGAAGCACAATCCTCCCTGAACTCCCCCCAGCAGGAACCTGGCCCAGCAGGACACCCCGGAGGGGGAGGCATTCAGTTCTGAAGGAAACTTGGGGCAAAAGGTCCCAAAATGCTCTGCTGCAGAGAGGTGTGGGGAGAGAGGTGCAATTCTCTATTCTGGGTCAGCAGAAAAAGTGCAGGAGGCAAGAGGGACTTGGCACAGCCAGGAAGAGTTTCAACCAAAGGAAGATGCAAATATTTAAAACTGAGAAATGTGTCAGTGGAGATAAAGGCTCAGCAGAAAAAATAAAGGTGAAGTTGAAATGCACAAAACTGCCATCATAGCAGAAATTAAATAAAAGTACTGGGGAGAGAAGTGTTTATATCTTAGATATAATTTATATTATTATCTCTAGAAAATAAAAACCAGCACCACCAAGTACAGAGAAATTTTGATTTTCTAAAGGCTCCTTTTACTGATGACAGTAGTTCTTCACCTGTGGTATAAATGCAGTAAGTAGCTGACAGTCTAATAAGTCCCAAAGTTGCTTGCAGAATCTTTATATTCTTTATAAATCTTTCTATTCCTCAATAATAGCCATTGGTGTCTTTTAGACTAATTAACAACAGGCTGCTGCAAACATGGTCCTGTTTGTTTTTAAATCAAATCAGAGTAACATTCCTGTGATTACTATGATGACAAATAAGTTTATAAATACACATCATAATTCTGAAAATTTTAATTTTACTGCATGTTAAGCTAAAGCCTGGCAGGCCCTTCCAACTTAAACTACTTGATGATTTGCAAACTAACCCGGTACATCTCTGCCCCACTAAACCCATTTCCTGAGGCCACAATTCCACTTGTTTTTCAGGTGACCTGTGGAATGATGTTGTGGCAGCAACGGGGCTCCTTCCATGGCAAAGAAAACCAGGCATCTCCTCATGGGATTTTTTCAACCTTCGCATCAATGGGAATCAGGTGCCAAATTTACAAAGCTGCTTTGAGAACCTGCCTTTTGTGCCTTCCCTGGCAACCTTTTCAGTGGCCTGGCAAAGCCTTTGTTCACCTGGAATTGTGCCAGAAGGCCCCTTTAAAATACCAAATTCCCTGGGTTTGGGAGCACTGCCTGACTCCACAGTGTCCACTGAGCCTGTGCTCAGTAATGCAGCTTTCAGTCACATTCTCAACATGTCCACGTGTTTAAAACCATCCTTTATTGAAAACAAACCTTCCTATCACCTTGCAAAAAACAGAGGTAGGATTTGCAGGGACTTGGATTATTTTTGCCTACGGATGACTTGCAGATGATCTACAAAAACACTAAACCACAGGCTTGGGTTTCAAATTAAAGCAGCTGACCACAGGTTACACACATGAAAATAACTATCTTTTTAAAACAGGAGAAAGGTCCTGTTCATTTGACAAGAATGGTACATTATTTTAGAGATTCCAGCCTTACAACTAGAAAAATAGGTCATCTTCAACTGATATAAAAAGATTTATAACCAACCAAGAACAAAAATCCAAACCCACAGGCTTGGAGTGAGGTTCTCACCCTGTAAGTCAATTAATGCTCTAAAATATCCTCATTTCTACTCTGCAAGACCTCACAATTTTCACTGTGGAAAACCTGTGCTTTGAGCATTAAGGAAGATGACATTTATATTATGGGAGTTAGATATGCAGTGGGTTAATGTTCTACTTTGTGAGCACATTACCAAGAAAGAACCTTCCCCTGGCACAAAAGGCACTCTTTTTCCTTTGCATTCAGAAAGCTGATTTCCCCATGTAACTGAGTCATCAAGGAGACTGAGCAGCACCAGCCAAGAAATAAAGATTATGGCATCTGCTGCTGCTCCATTCTGCCCTTGCTTTGGCTCCAACCCCTTTGTACTCAGACACCACACTCCCTCCAGGATCCCTCCTGTCCAACGTGCACAGAGTTTGGTCTCCAGATGTGATGATCCACAAAGTGGATCCACTCACTGTGGGTCACACAAACCTTAAGGTTCAGGCATTGCAATGCCAGACAATACAAGGTCTGAATTAACAATGTGTAGAATCAGAGCACAGATTCAGGCCATCATTTGATATTAATATATCAAATATTAGTATTATTTGATTTGCTAAATTTGTTGCCAGACAGGCCCCTAGAATCCAGAAGTTCATTTTCTGCAGAATTCTCTGTTATATTTTTAGGAGAATGATGTCTTCCTTTATTTCATGTGGTATTATATAGCCAGTGCTTGGCTACAGGGCAGGATGTTACATGCTGTCAGCTTAGAGCAGTGTCAGTTAAATTCAAGGAACCTTCCCAGACTGATTAGTAAATAACACTAAGTCATGTAATTAAAACAAAACCAAAACAGTAGGAGCACTGTGATACTGCATTGTCACTATAATCTGACAGAGGTTTGGGATATTTATAGCCACAGTCAGAGGTCAGACACGCTGCTTGTTTGTGTAAAATACAGCCAAGCAAAAAGGAAAACTTCTCCCACTGAAGAACTCCTAAAACTGAGCAGAGAGTTGGAAAATTCACCCATTCCAATGTGGCAGCAAAGTGACCAGTAACCCCAAATCCTTTTCCCTTTTTCTTTCCCAGTCTTGGATGTTGGTGCTAAGGGACTTGGCACTGTTAGGTCACGTGTTAAAGTTGGACTCCATGGTCTTAAAGGTCTTTTCCAGCCTAAATGATCCTATGGTTCTATTACAACAGAGATAAGATCCTAAACCCAGATTTGTCCCCGTTGCCAAGATGCTGTGGTAACACAAAGACAGTTCCTGCCCAAGAAGGAGGAAAATTCCCCATCAGAAATGCAGCTATAAATACAGATACATGGAAATTTAATATTGGGCTTGCTGTACTAAAATCAATAAGAGATTTTTCACCAACTGGAATGGAAATAGGATCAAGCCCAGAGATGGGAGATGTGCCAGCTTTGCTCAGCAGTCTCTGCCCAGGCCTTGCACAGTGTCATTTATTACAATCAGCACATCAGAGGGAGGTCTTTAGGATCAATACAAGGCAAAAAGAGATGCAGTAAGTTTGTATGAGATGTAAAAATGGCTTTTGAAGCTGGGGATCAAGAGACAATGAGACAAAAGACAAGCAGGAAGGAGCACAGGTTGGCAGCTGATACAAATCATTACAAGTCCAAGAGAACTGTGAAACATCTCCCTGAAAACAGGGCTTAGAAACCAACAGGGTAAAGCACAAGGAATGAAGAGGTTGAAAATGGGGTTTTACTCCAAGAAAAGAGGATGGCTGAGTGCTTTTTTTATATATATATAAAGGTAATTAGGAGAAATAAAATGTTTCTCTCAAAACTGAGACTTGGATTTACTGAATGGATTTGTTGTCAGTGAAAGGCTTTTGGTGAGAGAGCTTTTAGTGATGTGAAGGGAAGTAGGAACCAGCCTGAACACGAGGGACAGGGTAATGGACTGATTAATTTACATAGTATGTTGAAGCCTGTAAACAACAATTGTTAAAATAAGCCCAGAAATTTAGAAATACTGAGCATTGAGTGTTCTCAGAGTGCACAGTGACATCAGTAGGCAAAGGAGCCGTTTGTGGCTATCACATGATTGATTTTCACGTTCATTTTTACAAACAGCATTTGATTCAAAAAATATAAAGATACTTCCACTGTGACCGACAGCAAGACAAATGAATTAGGGGCTGCAAGCCAAAGAGCCTATTTTATCTCAAGAGAAGGGCTGCTTACTCATCTCTAGTCAACAGCCCCTTTTAAACACATTGAAAGTAATTTTAAAACCCCAAGGAATGATGGAATTTAAATGATTTGTGAGGGTGGAAGACTGAGAGGTTTTGCTACATGACCAGTTATTTACCAGAAAAATATCAGATGCTCTATTGCATTGTTTAATCATATTTATGGGAAATTTATTTTTTGCCCCAGTGAAACTCCAGCCAATAGAGCTGAGCTCAGACACATCCCAGCAGGTCCAATTTGCTCTTCTCGTGGTCACAAACGCATTTCTGAATGAATCAGAGCAGTCAAATCATCCCAGTGAATCAGCTGGTCCTTCCAAAGAAGTTCAGATGAATCCCAATGAATCAGCCAACTTACAGAGAGGAAACAGGTGAGCAGGTTAAGGTGGTGGGTTTGGCTGTGAGAGATCCAGGTTGAATCCTCTGCTCCAGCCAAACGTGGTGTGACCTGGGAACTGCTTCTGGTCTCAGCCTGCAAAGACAGCCAGGCACTTTCCACTGCAATTCCCAAACCAGACTGAATCCATGAAGCCCCAACTCCACCAGCAGTTTCCTCTTCTATCCAAATTATCACACTAAACCCCAAAACTGTGCTCAACTGTTCAAGTCAAGAGAGAGACAATAAAACCATGAGCTTTCTAAAAAGCTCAGATATCAGAAGGGAACAGAGATATATTTTTGTTCTGTACATGCACATCACTCCACACTTGTGTTAAATATCTTTTTCTGAGATATTAAAGTTCCTCTGAAAAACAAACAACATCCCACAGACCAACCATTCATCCATCCACGAGAGAAACTCAAATTTCCTGCTCCACAGTTAAGCAAATGCAAAATAAAGTGACTAAGAAATTAGTCACTGAACAAGTCTATTTGTAAATAAATTATACATATTGCATGAGTGGTGTCTACAAATCTCTCCTTGGGAAAGGCTTAACTCTATGGACTGAGAACAGGTGCAATCCAGGCTCATTTCCACGTGTCAGGATTAGAGCCTTGGACCTCCTGCTGCAATCCCAGCCCTCTGACCTGCACTGGAGCAGACCCTGAGCAGAGACCAGGCTGATCCTCTCCAGGGAATCTACCAAGGATATAAAGAATGAAATATTCAAAGGAAAATGAAGTCCCCAAAGTCCTTTACTCCAAAGTCAGATCCTATCTGTGGATGTGGGGGAACCTCAGCATTTAGCTCCAACACAAGGCACAGAGCTGCAAGGGAGCACAAATTTCCATCTGGGCACAACTCCAATTTTATATTAATAAACTGGTTCTTTTTTGTAAACAGAATCAATATCCTGTTTAAAAGTGATTCTCAGAAGAGCAGGAAATTAGAAAATATTAGTATTAAATTAATCAAACTTCTCTTCATGAAATATTGTTACTGCTAATGGATAAATTAATTTTTTGGTTTTTTCAGTGTATATACACACACATTGAAAATGTTACCCTAAACATATGAACTATGTGCCCATCTGAGATATACAAAACCTCCACATTTCCTTCTTACTAATGGTGGTTCCATGAACACTAAATAAATGCAATTTCTACTTTCAGAGATTATGAATTTTATATATGATACAATTTTTCAGGTTGAATCAAACAGAATAAGTTTCTTTTTGCTCTTTAGCATTTCTCAACAATATTAGATGTGCCTCTAAGAGTAAGAGGATGGGAAAAACATTCAGGGAAGCAGAGATTTCCTAAAATTATTTTATTAGTGGTGAACCAAGTGCCCATTTCCCTGTCCTTGTCAGGAGACATCAGTTCCATCACTGGAGGCACTCTGGTCCTTGGCTGCCATTTTTCATAGCTCAGGAATTTCTAAGCTCTCTACAGTCCTTCTTTTCCAGAAGGGTAAAAACAGTTCCCAGTTTAGAAGAAATGTATCCAGGACAGAAAGAGGCCTCCCTGGGGAAAGAGCAATGAAAGCAGGGACAAGGAGGAAGGGCACAACAGTGAAAGGGGGGGAGGTTTTGGGGAACAAAATGTCCAAAAAGATCAGTAATGTGGTTTGGCTTGGAACCCTGATGAATATTAAATGCACTCAGAAATTATTATATGGTCTGAACGTGGATAAGGAACATGGACAGAAGAGAGGAAAAGAAAGATTTTCTAGGTCTTTCTCAAAATCTAAAATTATACAGAATCTTCTTCTAAGATGAGAAAAATATCTGCTGAAAATAAATTAGTTTATAAAACAGGCTGACTGTGCAAGTCTAAATTTAACTATAGCATTCATTGCCACACTTTAAAACACATCACACCCAGGGAAGGTTGGTTATTTACTCCACCCAGATCATTCTAGATCTCAAAGCTTTGCTCCCTTGCTGCTATTTTAACTTTTGAACTGAAGAGGGTTTTTGGTATAACCTGGAAGTTCCACTTGAGAAGAAAACACCTGGAAATATCAACTGCAGAAACCAAAGACCATCTCAAGAATCCCTTGCAAGACTGAAGTGGTGTTTTATTTACTGAGCCTTTTCCCTTTTGTGCCTGCACATTCATGACCAGTAAGTTTTTAGGAGGTCTCCTGGAAGCCCGGGGGGAGAGTTCATTGGGATGCCTTTGAAGCAAAAAGCCAACATTTTTAACTGAGTGTGTGCAAGATCAGCTGTGAATCCCCATGTCCTTCCTGATCACTGCTGACTGTCCTGGGAGTGGGAGAGAGCTGTGACAGTTCACTGAATTACTCCTTCACCCCAACAGACACTTGGGCTTTTATTACAACGTGCAGAATTCACTCAGGGCAAAGAAAGTCAAGCTACTCACAGCCTTCAACATTTCTACCCTTCCACTAACATACTTCAACAGCTTCACATCATCCCTCTTCTCTCTGTTCACCTTTAGAAGGTTTAGGTGTTCATACCATCCAAACTGGAGATTTATGTCCTCAAAACCAGGCACATGAATCTCTGAGTTCCAGTTTGCAGCTCCCAACTTACACACACAAGTAAAAATGCCCACAAATTAAAATATAAGGACTAGAGCTGCTCAGCTGTACTTGCATATTTAGCAAGTGCACAAGTAAAGGCAATTTGTTCCAGAAAAGGGAAACACAAACTACAGGCTCTCCCTTGACCATCCTGCAAATGAAATCACAGAGCATGGACAAGTTTCTCTCCTGTTGGGCTCTACCTTTCATAAGTGTTTTAAAATAAACACTAAACAGTAATTGCTTAATGCACCTTAAATATGCCTTTGGGATGCTCCGTGGACAGAAAGTCACTAGTGCCACCATGTACTCAGTACATTTGAAATACTGACTTCCATTAAAATATCATTATTTTCTATTGTTACCTCT
Organism: Pseudopipra pipra; assembly: GCF_036250125.1. Lineage (NCBI taxonomy): Eukaryota > Metazoa > Chordata > Aves > Passeriformes > Pipridae > Pseudopipra > Pseudopipra pipra. The sequence continues at coordinate 4,581,574 of NC_087562.1, forward strand.
GTCAGCAATAATAGCCAAAGAATATTTGTATTTTAAAAAATTCTCTCCTCTGTGTCATTGAATAAGACTTCAATACAGCTCTTCAATCGATGCAATACAATGGCCACAGAGACACTGTATTTTTTTTTTCTACAGTCACAACCTCCAGTAAAACCCCTGAATGGGTAGAGAACTTGTTAAATACTAAAATGCCAGGATGCCTCATTATTTTTATGCACTGAAGAAAGTAAAGGGATATAAATACAGCCAAAGGTTGAACCAAACTGTCCTATTTTATACACAAATGCAGGGTGGACATGGCAGCAGATTTGATGTATGAGACTACACACAGCAACACACAACCCCACAGACTGGGCAGGGAAAACTGGACTTTTCACACCTTGAAACAAAAATCCAACTTGTTTTCCACAGCCTGAGCTAAGAGCACCTTGGCTGCAGCAGTTCCATGACCTTGCTCCAGGTACAAGGTATGATCTCCCACAGAAAGCCAGTCTGGGAAAGAGGGTTCGTCCCAAAAAGTACTAAGGGGTTACACCAAGTCACTGGGATTACATTTAGCAATAATGTTCTGCCTGGTTATTTGCTTTATACTTTAAGGCAGCCAGTCATTACAGATGAAGCCCAACAAAGCCTCCTGCACTGTCCCATGCTCGGGAATTCCACGGCACCAGCTGAGCTCCAGGAACTCTCCTGTCCTGGCAGCCCCAAGGAACAGCCTGGCAGGGCAGCTCTGCTTTCCTTTCAGCTGATGATGCCTTTGCCAGACTTTACACACCCCTGCCAGTCTGGCTGCATGGAGGAGAACAGCACAGAAAGAGGGAAAAGGACTAAAACACATTTCACAGGATAAGGCTTTTCAGTGGGAAGGGAAAGAAGAGAACTTGGGAGGTGCTATGCAAGGTGCCAGCAGAAGTAGTATTTGGAGAAACATCCCATACATTATGTAGTATCATCTGGCCCTAGATTATGTAATTCCACAATATTCTTTTCCACACTCCCTGTTGCTCAGGACAGATCCAGGCAGGGCTTGGTTTGCTTAGAGGAAAAGCCTCCCGTGTTATTGCTGAAGGTCAGGAGCTCATTTGAAACAATTTCTTTTGAAGCAAATTTGTTCCTCCTGAGTAGGGATCCTTGGTTACAATGTCTCTGAATACTGAGTAGCTGCACTGGAAGCTGTTCCCTGATCCTGGAGTTACCTTGGGTCCCAGGTATCCCCATTTAGGCCACCAGCACTGGTGTAAACTCTCATTCATTTCCTTTGGTACAGTTTATTACCTGTAAAATGGGGATAGTCCTCACATCTCACAGACTGCCCTGAAATAAAATGATAATTACAGAACAAATACACAGGAAAGACTCTGAAGGAATTAATCTTCTTGTCTATGTGGCTGAGTGGGAATGTTGTGGGTAGGTCACCCGAAAAATCAGAGAAGAACAAAATACCAAGTTGCTGGGCATGTTAATGGCAGGAAGTTCACACACAAATTTCACTCTTGAAATGACTCCCTTGCCAGCAAATCTCACAACGTGCTTTCAGCAATTTGCATAGAACACTTCCAGAAGGGACACCTCTCACCATCAGGCTCAGCTGACACTTAAACCTACAATAAACTGGAAACCAGCAATCAAAGTTTCAGGTTTTTGATGGAGGCATGCACATCCTAAAATTCATTTATTTTCTGAGCACGGCAAGTTAGGCTGCAGAGTGTTTCACACAGCAGATCTTCCTCAATGACACCACTTTTCTCATCAGAGTTTATTTCCCTGTAACTCTCTCTCTGCTCCACAAGGAGCAAGAAGTGCAGATGAATGCTGGCTGTTGCAGAGAAGAAATTATCCATGAAGCAACACTAAAACCTCCCAAAATAACTTGCTCCTTCTGAACTCTGACTATAAGTACTTCAGAAAACACACACACACTCCTGGAGAACCATGTGTTTATTACTGGAAGCTGTGGCTTCCTCACACAGTCTCTGTACACGGGTGTTATCAGCATCTGCAAGAACAGTTTTCAGGGCTGCTGAAAGGAGGAGGAAGAAGCACAATGTGGAACAGAAAAAGGATGTGCACTGCTTATTACATTAAAAACCAGCTGTGGATGGGTGCATCCATGTGCAGGGATTGCTGCAGCAAAGCTGCAACCACAGATGAAATTTAACTGATTTTTTTCAGCCTCCACAGTCCTCAGGTAACACAAGAGTTTTACCTCCCCTTTCTGACGTGCCCTAAAGCTTCCTGGATTCCAAGCTCATGGTCTTCTCAGCAGAATTTAGGATGAACCCAAAGCCTCCTGTTACACCCAGCTGCCCTTCCTCAGACCTACCAGGAGGCACCAATATTCAAAGAGATGTACTGCAAGGACTCTGAGCTGTTTGCAGCATTTACAAGATCACAAAGTCAGCTCAGTTTACATATTTCCCTTAATTCTTTATGTCTCACTTTAGAATGTGAGAGCTGGGGTAGATAAGAATGACTTTGCAGAAGACTTGGGCTGGTTTGGGGGTAACCACAGTACTTTGTCGTGACATTTTTATACAAGGAAAGCCAAAGCCAAAGAACATAATATAAAAAAAAATCACTAACCCAATTTCTTGTTTCTTACTGACCTGTAGGAAACAATACCAGATTTTTACCAGTCTGTATCATCTGCCAAAAATAACACTACTCTCTCCTCTTATCAATCAAGCACATCAACACTCAATATCCTCTTATAGGTGTGAGTGAACCCAGCAGGAAGTTGAGAACACAACAATTTCCCAAACCAGGTTTCTCAGGTTTAAATCCAACCCCTGCTGTCAGCTCAGACTTGTGTCCTTCTCCCAGCCCGAATGAAGCTCAAAGGCAGTGCTTGGATTGGCTCTTCTTCCTCCTAAACTGCTCAAATAACATTTATCTGGCTTTTTTTTTTTAAATGTAGATATTTGCAAGTCGTTTTTGCAAGCAAGATAAAAATAAACATTCATGGCATCAAATATTGTAAGGAAAATTCTTCCCAACAAGATCCCCAAGTTGCACATTATATGCCAGGATCTACTAAAATCTATGGAGCTGTGAGAATTTACATCCATGGAGAATCCTGCTCATTATATAATTCTACTAAAAGATTTTTTCCCTTGGTCATGTAACAAATATCAAATCTAGGATGCTTTCATTTGGAAGGTCCTCTAGTGTGCACTACACTGCAGAAGGTATTGAACCCTCTGACAAACAAAGCAGCCAAATGAAATAGTGTCACTAATTTGAGAATGTGCAGCTGATTTTTATCACATTTCAATAATGCTTCTAATCTCCCATCATAAAATATAAACCAGCTCTCTGAAAGGCTAAATAACCAACTTCAGCTGCTATGATCTGCATAAAGACTCTGCTTTAATAAAAGATATTTGCCTCCATAATTTTTAATACATCAGTGTATGCTGTGCTAGATAATAATTTATCCAAGTTTTAATTTCCAAGCTCTGTGCTGTTGACATTTAACAGTATTTTCTGAAAAAGAAAACCAAGAAGGGAAAAATGACAACAAAGAGAATGGTGAAGATAAAGATCTAAGAAAATCTTTCTGTCAATTTTTTTTACCTGCCTTAAGTATGTTTTATGTTGGGTGTACTGAACTCCTGCAATGACAGGAGTTCAGATTAATTAATTATCTTATTATTTTCATCATAATAACGTTTATAACAGACAAGCTGCTCCAGAGCTTCCCTGAGCTCCTGGTGGGATGGTTCAGCACTGTGGAGAGACCCAGCACTCACTCATAGCCAGGTTTCCTCCAAAACTCTGGTGGCAGGGCTGGAGAAAAGAAATAAGAGTTCACACTTATGTTATAATTTCATCTTTTCTGTTGAAACAATGTCATGGGTTCTTAATCAATGTCTTCTTAAGACTCAAGGTGACCAGAGTGGCAATACCATAAAACAACTTCTGCCACCTGCTCCTCTCTGCTTTATCTTATTACAGATCCTTGACCAAGAGATGGGAAGAGTGGATAGATGGGCCTATTAATTCCTGAAGAAACAAGTCATTTAACTAAAGGGAAAAAAAGAAAATAAAGAGCAGCACATTCTCCAAATCTTCTTGCAAACCAAAGATCTCTGCCAATCCTTTAACTCACAGGATGTTCGAGTGCATTTTTCTGAGGCGTATCACAGCAAAACTTCCCTGTGCTCTGTATCCCAATAAACTAAAATATTGTAGCTGCCAAACAGGAAAGGATAAGAAATAATAAGAAATGAACATGTAGAGCTTTCTATACCCAATGGACACCCAAGGGCTCTGCAGGCAGCCACCTCATTCACTGGATCCTTAGCCCAGCACTGCAGGGAGGAAGGGGGGCTGTGACAAACACCCACCTTGGGAACAGCTGTTCCCAAAAGGTTTGTCCCCAGATGTTCATCACCACCAGTGCAGAGGTTCCTGCCCCTCACAGCAGCTCCCAGCTCTTCACTGGAACTGGCACCAAAACCCCTTCAGAGCAAACCAACCTGATCAGCACAGCCCTGCCCCTGGGTGCTGTCAGGAATTCAGGGCAAGGAGAGCATCCCCTGCCCTTCCCCCTCCACTCCTCCTCTCCCTCATGCAAGAAACAGCACTTAACTGACCCCTTCAGGCATCACAGGATGCTAAACAGACAAATAATGATTTTTTTATTGAACAAGGGAGAAAATGGGGGAAGGGAGAGAGCAGGAAGGCCTTCTCCAGCTGCAAGCCTGGTGTCTCCAGAGTTACAGTAACCAGGAAGCCACAGCTTTATCTTTAGTACACAAATGGGAGAAGGAAGGGTCATTTATCCCACCTGATGAGAAATATTATATTTCCTCTTCAACAGATAAAACACAGAATGGGCCAGAAAAGAGTAGGCTAAGTGTACTGCAAGACAGCTCTAAACTATCTCAGGGCTTCCTCTCTGTTAAGATCAAGATCTCCTATTCTTCCCATGACATGAAAATCTTTTACTATGCAACCATTTAGAAAGACTATTCAAATTGTTTTACTTTCCATTTTTCAAACCTGAAACACCAGAATGAATAATTAGAAGAGTGTTCACTCTTGGTATTAGTTTTAGGGCCCCCTAGGGCAAGCTGTTTAATTCTTGTCTTCCAGGCTAAAAACTATTTTTCCTTCTGGAGAAGCAGCTCAGAGAATGGCATCAGTTTGATCAAGAAAGATTTGAAATATAGAATAAAAAGAATCCTTACTTATGGGCAGATGCTAGGAATCTCTTCCCCCCACCTCTTTTTTTCTGTCTTTCAGGAAGACAAATCACCAGGAGTTTAGACATATAAAAAATAACAGCAGCATCAATTTTGAAGCAATGTGTATTTCAGCAGACAGCACATCAGTCAGTTTGGTTTATAGAACCTGAGAAATGATGTTTTAACTTTTACTATTGCTTCTGTCACTGTAGAAAAGATGTAGTTTCCCTGCTTTGGAGTACAACAGATAATACTGTCATATTCAAAATTATACTTATTGCTTATGCATATAATAACTACGACATTTGTCCTGCATTTAATTTTATGTCTGTTTTCCAGTGTTTGCTTGGTTAAAAGGAAAAGACAGACAGAAAAAACAGTGCCTGTGTGTTCTGGATGTAAGTGCATTCCTTAATGTGCAGTGTCTAATTTGTGGAAAGAAAACCAAACAAAAGGTAGAGCTGCTGTGTATTTTAGGAAAGGTAATTCAAAAGCCTTGTAATATTAACCTAAAAGCTAATTACACCTTAGCTATGGCAAGTGCATTTCTGTAACACAATGGCAACAAGCTCAGACCAAAACTTTCTGAGCTCTTGACTTTCTCCTGCCACTGCATAAATAACTGTTTTATGAAGTGGTGATGGTCTTTTTTAATATCACTAACATGTTTTAATGCATTCTGGGTAAATATTGCAGTGACTCACAACCAGAATTGCTTAACTCGATGTCTTAACTCCCAGTATACCATTCCAGAAACATTATTTCACTCTTCCTCTTTGAAAGCTGGCTAACAAATAAAATGTTTTAAGTGCCAAAACATTAAGCCAGAAACGCATTTTTCAGCCAGTCAAACAATGGAAAACCTGGAAAGAACATGTACAAGTAGCATTGCAGCAGGATCAATAACATCCAGAGGACAAGAGGAGAACAGATCCCTGAGGGTCAGTCTGCTTGAGCTCCCTGACAATCAGCAAGGTGTAGGTACAACCTGTATCCCTGGCAGTTGAGGCACTTCACAAATACAGTGCCCTGGAACAACATATTCTTTGGTCCTGATGGAAGGAACCACTTTAAACAACACTCACTCCCCAAAAATCCCTGCTGTAGACAGCCTTGCAAATTATTGCTGTTGCTCCATGTGTTTGAAAAATGACAATAAACACTCATGGTTTCACGTGCTTCCTTATCCCTTTGCCTCAGCTGCTTTATTGTGGGCTCTTCACAGTAGAAGCTGGGGGGGGTCTTTCAATGCTCTAATGAAAAGTGCTAAACCAAATATGGCTTTGAGCACTGCTTTATTTTCAAAACAATAAAAGTCTACTTCATCCAAACACTGCTTGCTTGGTCATGAAAGAAAAGCACTGTCTAGAATCTCCTCCTTTCCTGCTTCTTTGCTGGGTTCAGCCCTAAAATGTATTGGACTCAAAAAGGACTCCTAATAAGCCTTCCTGAAGATGCCACTCTTCCCTGCACTCTCTGACTTTCTGCTGCTGACTCTTCCTTGCTTTGCCCACTCCCGGTTTCCTGGTGTGTGACGTGTCCTGTGCGCATTTCCTCCTCTACCCCGAGTTCTTCAAAGCTGCTGCTGTTTGCACCAGAGCAAGTGCAGTGCTCAGGATCAACTCACAGGGCAGGGAAGGAAACAAGGAAAAACAAAGGAAGACAATCTGACTCAGACTGGCTGTGAACAGACAACAGTCAGAGGTTCCAGTGAGCAGCAGCATTCCCGGTCCTGGCCCTGCCAGCAGCGTGTCCTGCTGTCCTACAGAACAGAGCGGTCCCTTCTCCCGCTGCCAGAAATCCCTCCCTGTCCTCTCGCTGCCTGGCTGCCCCTGATCTGATATTTTAACTCTAAACCTCTCAAATTTTGCACTACTGTCCCAAAGAACGGGCAACTATAGAGACCAGCAGAGAAAAAGAGCCTGGGCTAAATGGTAAAAAGGAGAAAAACCAGTGTGAGTGCCTCTTTCCTCATTCTGAGATGCTTTTCCTGCTTCTCCAGGATTACAGGCTACATTTTTTGTAGGTGTGAACCAACACAGGCTACATCTGCTTACACAGGGCTGGCATCACAAACCCTGTAACCACCCAAAACTCTAGGAGGGATTTGCACCCTTCAACTCTTTGTCAGAGCCTCCATCTCCTCAGACACGCTCAGTAAGCACTGCCCCAAATGCTTCAACCAAACCTGACAAGCTACAAGAAAAAGCTGTGGAAGAGTTCTCTAATCTGACAGAAACAGGTTGCAGGGATGAAAATGGCCACCTGCCCACAAACTACTGGAAACCACAGACAGAACATCTTTGCCAGATTCAGCTGAAGTCTGCACCCATCTCCACCTCCTCATCGATATCCATCAGGACTGTACCCTCCAGCAAAGCTGGATTCACACTCCAGCTAGAATTTCTTGGGGAATGTTCACACAGCTGCTGCTGCAATACAGAAACCTCTGGCAGAGATAAGCTCCTGGGAGCAGCAGACTCTGCCAGCAAAATGAGCTTCAGTTTATGGCCCAAGAACCTCCAAAGTGGATGAAATGATGTAAAAGCAGAAACAGTTGTTCTGTGGATCTGGAATTACAGAGCTGCTGATGTGACCAGGATGTGGGACAGTGTACCAGGCAATGCAGAGCAGAGGGGGAGGTAAGAAGCAACCTTCTTGGCCCTTCATCCCACGACAGGGAAGCAATTGTGGAAGCAACTTCTTTGATTTAGTGCCATTCTACCTGTACTTTGCACAGGTACAAACTGCTGAACAACAAACTAACAAAGGCCTTTAACCTCAGCCTGAGCAAGAGCTGCTGGAGCCACATCTCGGTGCCATTCTCTGCCCTTTCTTGAAACTGTCTCCCCACAAGAGCAGCTCCTGTGCCCCAAAACCTGCCTGAAGCACCTAAATCAGCATTTACTCTCCTGAATGAACAGTTATAAGAAGAAAGGGTATCTTCAGGACAGTTTTAGATATGGATACATGCTAACCACTGGCAGTAAGAAAAATCATAAAGCTCTTGAAGAATGATACAGACTTTCCAGGCAAGGAAAGAAGCAACAACAGCTACAGCAGTGAATGCTGAGAAGCCTCTGCTGTCATTTCAAATGTTGTGTTATTTTAATACAATCTTGCTTTTATTTTCACACAGAATCCAGCCCCCTTCCTGCACTGGTAATTTTATGCCTTCTAGAATGCAGAGAAACACTCAACATTGTGATGAGCACCAGCCAAGCTCCAAAGAACTGGTGATGACATGATATTGTCAGCACCACTTTTAATATCCATTCAGCTGGAATGCTGAACAGGCCAGGGGACCTTCCCCACAGACGTACACAAATAAAAGGCCTCTGTTTGCTCCTGTAACAAAACCAAGCCATGCATTAAAAGGAGATTCAAAGCAAAAGGAAACTGTACTTCAGAAAAGCCAATGCCAATGGAGAATCAGGTACATTGTTCCAAGATCAGGCAGCCTTTTGTGGGAGCTGACAGAAGATGCTGCTGTGTCCCTCTGACTCACATCCTTTGTACATTTTCCATACAGACGAGCCCCTGCTCTCCAGCCCCACTGTCTTTCACATGAATTCACAGGAATCTGATGACACAGGGAAGTTTGCAGCTGGTTTTGGTGGTAAAGTCCCTCCCAGAACATCCACATGCACGTGCTCCTCAGTGCTGAGCACAGTGACCCTCCCCCCAAAATTCAACCTAAAAGCCGCATGGAAAACAGTCCTGTAGACTCACCCTAGTTAAATTCATAATATTTAAGTGCACAGAGCTCTCTCCTTTTTTTTCTTTTCAAGGCTAGAAAATGAGGTTATTGTGGACAGCTCAGGTACCTTGTAGATGCTTCTGTGGGGTTTGCACTACCAATTAACTCTCCCAAGTAATGAGGTACAATCCCCCTGAGAATGCCTGCTTCATCTGTGATATATTCCCCACAGGAATGTGGAAATCAAGAAGCCAAGGTTCGGATTAATGAGATTTTGGTGGGATTTTTTAATATTCTTTGAGAAGCCACAGGAATAAAAATTTGACATGGGAGCCCTTCTACTGTTTTCCTCTCTGGGACAAATGCTATACAATCAGTGCAGAGTGTTTTAACACTAAGAAAGGCAACAATAGTTTTTAATCAGTGCCCACATAAAGCTATGTCTATTAAAAAGTTCAGCCAATTTCTGCAGAAAACAATGAAGACAAATGACTGTTGTGAATTAGTTTAGGGCTAGTATAAGGTGGCTCAGTTTCTCACATATTATAGATAGTGAATTTTATAATTTATTCTGGCTTTTATTCACTGCCACTGTAATAAAAAAAACCAACAATCTGGCAGCAATATAAATGGTTTCCCATCAACATGAATAGTGTCAGTGTGTGGACCTCTATCTGTTTTCACTTGAGCTCAAGTAAATCAGAAGTTAACCACTTAAATGTGAATTACACTGATACAAGTTTAAGAAGGAAGGAATCAGCCCCAGACATTGATTCTGCACGACCTTTGCTAATGAAACCAGCTCTGCCATTGTTTACGAGCTCACTGAATGCTCTCACAATCACTTGGATACAACAAACAGCTCTTGCAGATGGCTGACTGCTAAAGAGGAGGGAAAAAAAAAGAGGTGTATAATGGCCACACTAAAAGGCTTTGATAACAACACATCAACTTCATAAACTTGTGTCCTGCAGGAACACAAGTGAACATTCAGCCGGCCACAAGCAACAAAGGAAAATGTGGATGACTTCACCAGCCCCCGAGTCTGCTGTGCCCTGATCCAACAGCATGATTCAAAACTGAAATCCAGGAAATTTGTCAACAAGCATTTCCTCAGCTCGGAAGAATCCCCAACTGTTGTGGCTTTTACTCTGCACCCAACTGGGAGTGTCACCCAGACGCTGAAGGGGAGGACACGGAGCAGACCAGCGCTGTGTTCTACCAATTCCAAATCAATCAAACCAGTCACCGAGCAGAGCCTGAGCCTGTGTCAGGTTTAGCTCCCAACAGGGACAGGAACAGATCCATGGCATCACATTCAAGCAGCTTCATCCCTTCCTCCTGCACCGAGACCTTCCAGGCTTGTTCAAGCACAGCAGAGCAACCCCTGCGAGCCCGAGGCCCAGAGGGGTCCTGAGAAGGGAGACCCTTTGGTGGCTGTGGAAAGATGTTCTTCAGCAGTGGGAGCTCCATGGAGAACCAAGAACACCATTAGATGAATATTCATGATTCAAAGCAGGATTAAGAAGTAAATGGTGGTTTGAGGATGTAATTTATGAGAGAGAATGACACAATCCCGTACCATTTAAAGAGCACCTTCTCAAACTGCCCCCGTACTTTCACACCCACACTTTTTCCTTTCCCCTAAATGTTGAAGAGCTGGGGAAGAGGCCTCATGCACAGAAACTGCACATGGATCCCTACCCATGTTTTCATATATTTGTGAAAAAAATCTGAGCTCTGGAATCCACAGAAAAAAACCTGCACACAGAACAAATGACTCCAGGGCACATTTTGCTCCTCTAACCAATGACTGAGGTCATACATGGAGCAACATTTTAGTTTTCTGATCTGGAATCTTCTCATAGAAATACAAAGCTAGTTTTCAATACCAATAAGGGTATTTCCTACTGACTTAACATTTTGATTTATCAATGAATTCAATCATTTTTCAGTAATTAACGTGCTGAAATGTTATTTCTAAAAACATCTGATTTTAATCTTATGAACTGCAACATAACCTAAGATCTTTATTCTAGTTCCATCCTTTCAAAATCTACTTTTTGGCAGGTGTTCAAGGCAGCAAGTGTTTCTATAAACTGCAAGTGCAAATATGTCTCACAGAATGCTCTGCAAACAGAGGACTGAGGAGGCATTTAAGAAAACACAACTGAACAAAGCAGTGACCTGGATTACAGGGGTAATTTTGTTTTATACACCAGTATTTAAAAACAGGTTCTTCCTGGCCAAAACTCTAGTGTTTCAGAGCATTCTGCTGGGTAATGTAACAGGGAATTGTCTTCATACTCTCAATTTTCTGACTTTTAAGGGCCTCGGTATAACAGAAAATTTAAGGATTTAAAAAAAAAAAAATTAAACCAGAGAAGTCAAGAAAGAAACCAAATTAAAGCCCATGAAGTCACTCAAAGCACTCTACCCATGGCTGGCAATCCCAGCCATGAGATGAATCCAGCAATGAGATGAAACCCAAGGAAATGCAATTAGCCTCCCTAAACTCACATCCCAAGTCAAGAGGACAGTCAGGAACAGAACCCCATTTCTACCTCCTGGCCTAAGCACCAAGCTACAGTTCTTAGAAATGGGAAAGAATATTCCCAAAATCTATGCCTATAAAAGGCAGGGTGGGAGAGAGCAGTGTCACTGAGGTAAGTACTTGTTTGTGGGGATTACTGCCTGTCTCCCCAATACCCCAGTGACCACCTTGTCTGCACCCATAATTAGGGCAAGCCCCTCACTAACTGCATGAGGTCATGTTTTTCTCTCAAGCAGCAGTAAATTACCATGCTTGTTATCACTGTCTACGCAGATTGCCTCAAAAATTTGATTATCTCTAAGGCATCCTTTGCTATTTTGTCATTTTCAGTATCACTCTCACTACAGTAGGAAAAAAGGCCAAAAAAATTCAGCATTTAGGGTTTGAGAAACAAAGATATTAATGCATTAAGGGGGGAAAAGGAGTGAAAGAAGCACACCATCCTGGAATTGCCAATTTTCTGTATCTTTTGAGGATTAGATCCAAGCTTATAATTTCTGTGAGCAATTATCTAAATAGAAATGCTCTAATTGCACTAGGATTGTGTTTTCTCTGGAGTGTTATTTCTTTCAAGTATCCTGCTGTTTATTTATATTCAGCTAAATAAAAGGTGTGCTGAGTTACCCAGCGATTTACACCACGGTGGGGACGTTCCCAGTGGCACCCAGGAGATTGCTGGGGTAGCACAGAAAACCCTCCAGGCTCTTCTAACTTCCTAGAACTAAGCCCATGCCAGGCTCTGCCTTATAAACTCACAGTTTAATAAAGAAAACAAAGCAACTCTTCCTGGATGATTGCCAATGAGCTGCTTTGTTGCCTCTGGAATCACTGCCAGCTCGGGGAGATGTAGGGAAAAAATCAGGTATGATGCACAACTACCCAAGGAAAACAGCTCAGCCAGCTTGGAATTCCATGTGTCTGGAAGCAGCAAACACGTCAGAGGAGAGGCAAAACACAGGCACACACATTGTTCCCTCAGCAGGGACAGCAGGTTACACTGAGCATTTCAACGTGCCTTGATGGCTGCTATAATCAATATTGGATATTGATTAGATCCACTGAGAAAGGATGTCTCAATGGCTGCAGAATCAATATTAGATATTGATTAGATCCACTGAGAAAGGATGTCTCAATGGCTGCAGAATCAATATTGGATCCACTGAGAAAGGGAACAGCACTAAGACAAACAGCCAAGGCATGAAAGACCCAACACTTAGGAGAGTTTCATACCCAGAAAAGCAAGAGGGTTGGAAGGGTTGGAAGGGTTGGAAGGTTGGAAGAGTTGGAAGGTTGGAAGAGCTAGAAGGCTGGAAAGTTGGAAGGGTTGGAAGGTTGGAAGGGTTAAAAGGTTTGGAAGGGTTGGGAGGCTGGAAGGGTTGGAAGGCTGGAAGGGTTGGAAAGTTGGAAGGGCTGGAAGGTTGGAAGGGTTGGAAGGTTGGAAGGGTTAAAAGGTTTGGAAGGTTGGAAGGGTGGAAAGTCAGAAGGGTTGTTGTTACACACCTTATGCACCATTGCACAGGAAAAGCTCTGTCTGTCCTAGAGGTCAATAAACCTGTGAGATGTGCAAACATTTGAGGGGAATGCAAAAACTCTCCTGCACAGGGAATTGTGGAGATTGTCTAAAAAGGGCTCCTAGTTCTCCTTCTCCAGAATTCCAGCAAAGTGTCAGAAGGAAGAGCAGTGAGGGGACCCTCGGAGTTGGTTGCATTTGAAAACCAAAATGGATCACGTTCCTCTAGGAAGTCTTAGTGGCAACATCCCGAGGGGTTTGTAATTCTTACAGGCTCAGGCAAGTTTCCTGTCAGAGGAAGTTTCCTGTTGCACATATTAGTATCAAAAGCTACTTCCTATCTTCATTTGGGTTTATTTATGTTTATACACAGAAACGGAGAAAGAGAAAAAGCAGAAAGGGCCAAAACTAAGAGAGTTTAGAAAAGGATAAAATTCAGGAGAATGCATGAGAATTATAGTTTAGGGGCACCAAGTATCAAGTCAGGAATAATTCCCTAAATGAAATGTCACTGCTTTTTCCAAATTCCAGTCAAGAATAACCACCTCATATTAACAGCAAAGGAACAAGGAATAGCATGTTCCTCCTTTTCATGTGCCACTGTTAATGGAGAACACGACAGGAGGAATAAGTCAAGAGGATCTTTATCTGCTTTCATTCTCTTTCTGTGTAGAATAAATTAATTTTAACCATTTGCAAACAGAGCAACAACTTTTAGAAGCATGGTTCTGTTCTTACTTCAAACCAAAAAAAGCATGACAAGTCATAGAATCATAGAATCAAATGGGTTGGAAAAGACCTCCAAGATCATCAAGTTCACCCCTTGATCCAACACCGCCGTGATTACTAGACCAATAGGATTTTGGGTACAAGCCTAATTTTTGTACCAAATTTTACCACAAAAAACATGCACAGAGCACTTGTTGATGAGCCACAGGCATCTGTGACACAGGTCCCAAGAATAAAACACAAAAATATGCTAACTAGCAACTAAACCCATACCAGCCAATACATTCCCATCCCTGTCAGGGACTGAAAAACACACATTTCAGAAATACACCTACTTAAAGCTAATTTTCTACGCTGCCGTGAACATCACCATCAGAGAAACAATATCTCCTTGCCTGTCCTTTAACAATGAGGAAGATGACTGTGAGGAAAATAAACATGATAATTTCTTGTCCAAAGCTGTCACTCAGATTGATGGAACAACTGAGTTTTTCCACAGCTGAATTAAAGGAGACACATACCTGGTAATTTTAGTGCTTTTCTCCATTTCTCCAACCGAAGGGAGAAACCTTTAGAGGTTTCTCTCTAAAGAAACCTGGGACATCCAACAGCAGAACAGACGAGTCCTGCTTATGCATATGCAAAGCAGGAATTAGTGTCAAAAAAATGCTCTGCAGAAAGAGCAGATTCAGAACTGCTCTTGAGAGAAAAACTCCTACTTAACTAACTGGAAGTTTTTCTACTCTGGTGGCTTTGACCAAATCTGTGAATGTCATGTGCTCTGGGACATCTGACTGCTGGCAATCAATTGGGTATTTGAAGTTTTACAAAACTATTCGAGGAAGAGGCACTATGTTGAAGGCTCTCAGTATCCAAGATATTTAAGGGTATCAACTCTGGATTCTGAAGCCACTGTTTGTATCTTAAATTCTGCTTCATCTCTGCTCCATTACTTCCACCTCAGTGGAAGGCAGTTACAATTGTTTTCCACGTCCTTACTGGGTGCAGTAGCATTGTATTTCTATTTATTATCAGTGCAGTATCCTCTCCCCACACAAGCTCTTCTGGCTGCTTCAATGCTGCTGACTTTCTCAAATATATTCTTTGAACTGTGCTCCCAATTTCCTGTGAATAAGACCCTCTTCTCTGAAGATGTCTCCTAAGACAGCCTTCTCTTTCTCATACATATTCAAACATCAAATGGAATTTATATGTCTCCCATATCTCAGTAATTTTTTGCACACTAATAAAAAAAAAAATCAAGACATTTAAATCAAAAACTGCAGCAGTGTTCCAGTCATAATTCTCACATATACCAGAAAAAAGCTGCCTTCCTGCTGGAATTTCCCCTGGAGTTTGATTTGATAATGCTGCTGATACAACCCAACAGAGAGGCACTGGGGACCTCGTTCCCCAGGAACAAACCCGACCTGTTCAGTGTCCAAGGAACAGACAAGCCTGAACAGCTACAGCACCAGCAGAAATTATTCATCACCTACACTCATAAACACTCCCTGCTCATGGAGAATATTTTCAATCCCATTCAGAGCACCAGTGGTATTAAAGAACCAAAGATCCAGGGATGGAAACTGTTTCTTCATTTCTGGTCATGCCCTTCCATGCAGAGCAGGCAGAATGTGTGTGTGCAAAAGCAAGCAGTGTATTCCCATTTTATTGTCACATTTTATGCTCTAGAGCAATGGTAGCTTTTTATTTAACTGAAAGAAAATATTTAAAGCCATCACTACCTCCATGAACTGTTCTTCTTTAACATAAATGAAAGGAATTACCATGCTGTCTTGTGAATCCCAGGTTTTCCACACTACTTTTCTCCTGTTTTAAACCAGTCTCTAAGTGAAGATGTTTAACTGCAAATGCAGATGTAGCTCTACTGAGTTGGCACTTCAAGGCTCTAGAAACAAGGAAAGCATCAGCTTTGAAAACTTTACCAGTTTACAAAGTTCATGAAAAAAAAGGCCAAAAAAAGATACTGAAATTAAATACACAGAAATAAGTGCAAGGCCATACTAAATGTATGTGTCGTGCTCCACAAAGCCAAGGATCAAATAGGTTTGCATTAAACAAGGGAGGGTGGAAAAAATACTTGAGGAAAAGAGAAAAACAATGGCATTATTTAGCATATTTATGTTTGGGTCAGACCCCGCTGATTGCTTTGGAAAGGACTCTGCTCAAAGTGAGAGGGGAACGGAGGAAGGGAGTTCAGGAAAGAGGTGGGTGTTTGTCTTTAAAATGAATTATTGGGAGAATGCAATGAGAACTGAATGTATTAACTTGCAGTGAACACTCCAAATATCTTAAAAAATACTGTAGCAGCATCTTCCTTGCCTTGATTGTTATTAAGTAGAGGGCAAACAAATGCTTCTTTGCAGAAACAGAATCTGGAGCTCTGCCAGGAATGGTCACATCTAACACACATTATTTATGACTGTATAAAGTGCAATAATGTTAGTCATTTAATGAATAGCTGGAGGATGTCTGTTACAAGACGTGAAAGGATCATAACTTGTTCAAGGTAAAGAAGGTTAAAAATGGGAATTTCTTCACTCAGGAAGGTGTTGTGAGTCTCCACCTCAGCTCTACAGAAATGCAGTTTCCAGCTCCTGCTCAGCTGTCACTGCTGACCTTTATAAACTCAAGGCCTAACGTTGTCTTCTCTTTATCTCTTACAAACCCCCTTTGATATCTTTGACATCCCAAATTGACCATCTCTCACTAAAACTTCCATTTGGCACAGTTCATATCCTGCCTCCCAGCCCTTCTTCTCACAGCTCATTCAGTCTCCTCTTCCTCCTCCTCCCTTCACACCCTGTGGACATTTTCCAAGGGGCTCCTCTCACCCCATCACTTTTTCCCATTTTCTATTTTTACCCTTCTATTAACCTCATTCACACATGTGGTCTCTCCTCAGGCAGGGACCTACAACCCTCAAATATTCCACTTTTGCATATCTGTACCCTGCCACCTTTCTCTGGGCTCACAGACACTGCAAGAGTAAATATAACAATAGAATTCCACGTTTATCCCACCTGATCTCCTTCCAAGCACCACCTTCCTCTCCAAAAGGAATCTTTCACCCAAATAGAGATGAAGATTCTGAGACAGAGCAGTAAGATAGATATTCTTTCCTTTGTTTATACCTCACTGATTTTCATCTTATATCAGTTATTCTGCATATTAAAGAAGGGGAAAAAAGAGCTGTCTGAGAAGGAGGAAATCTCTTTGGATCTACATTCAAACAAGGAGATGAAACAGGACACAAAGAAACAACAGCTTTTTGTTGTCCTTCAGAAGATAACTGAGATTTCATGGAATGCAGAGCTATTTGTTCATGGAATCTAATTACATAAAGTGTTCTGTACCTCTGCCACTGAATACCACGAGTACAGGGCTGTTGCTTGTTTCTTTTTAAATTGTGGGTTTAGATTATTTTAGCTCTTTTAAAGCAGCTCCCCATTTTCCTAAAGAGCTGCTGTTTCCAGCCATCAGACTTTGACACCTCTGCTACAGTAACATGACCATGCCTGGCCAGCCACTTGCTCAATTTATTCACTTTTCAGCACCACGGATCACACACACCGTGCAAAAATGTCTCTCCAGCATAATCATGGCTCTTAAAAACTCAAAACTTTGCCACACAATGACAAGGTCTCCATATTACCAGAATTGCTTTCCCTCCTCCTCCGCCCCCACCCAGCTCCTCATCAGTCTCCAGCATGACTCAACCCCGTTGAAAAGCAGGAGGTTTACAAGTCACTTCATTTCTTTCAAGCGAGATACATCATATGGAGGAAATAAATAAAATGTTTTTTACAAAAGTTATTTTCAGTGCCTGGCCCCTGCTGGATAATTGGGTCTCTGTGGTTTCATGAGCTGCTTCTGTCTGGGGATTTTTCCCCCTCAGTTTTGGCTCAGCCAGGCAGAAATCCCCGTTTTGAAGCCCCTCTATGATGGCAGCAGGACCTGGCCCAGGAGCACGTCAGCATTTCCTTCTCACTCTGACAAATGTATCTTGGAACTATTCCTGTTCCAGTTCCTGCCTTATCTCCAAGACTGTGGGCAGGGTAAAAACTGCCTTTGCACAAATGTATTTTTCCTAAGGTCCTGTGTGCTGAGGGCCATCTTTTACTTGCCAAAACCCCAGACTGCAGCTCCGCTCTGAGGTTTGCAACACATTTTTAACTATTTCACTCCCCAACTGCAGGCAGTTTATTGGCCAGCCATGAAATGTTTGTGTTCATGCTCTTCTTTGGCTCCCTCTCACCGGCCTGTGTTAAAATTTCCACAAAACAAAAGGGGGGGAAAAAAAGAAAATTACTGTCATGTATCATCCTAAGGAAAATGAAGTTAGTGTGTCTTATTTGCAGTAGTCATGAGGGATTAAAAGCAGAAGCAAACATTTATCTGGATCAACTGATATATCATTATGATTGCAGTTTCTTCCCCCCCCACCCCCAGAGTTCCATGGTGGTAAAATTTTGAGGATGAATTATGCCAAGTTTTGAGTATCCCCTGGTAGCTGCTCCTTGCCCTCACTTCCAGTCAAATTGCTTGAACTGACTGCTGTCAGCACTGGGCAGAATTAAGAGCCCTCCTGGAAAAGCATCCCCAAACCTACAAAAATAACTGCAAAAGAACCCAATGGGGCAGGTGTGAAAAAAGAGCAAAGAGGGCTAACACAGGAGAGGTGGTTCATTGAACTGAAGGGGGCCAGGTAGTAGCTGAAATTTCAGTATTATAAATAGGACATTATGTAGCTGAACTAAAAATAGGAGTTTTATTTTTACTTGATGTTCCTTGCTGCTGGCTGCTGACCTAGAGAAAGAGGACTCAGAAAGGAGAATTAAACAATTCCCCACAACCATGCAAAACAAAACCACCAGCCTGGCTCCAGTGCCTATTTGCAAGCTAAGAAGAATACAATTTCTTTTAAACCAATTTCAAAAGATGTCTAACTGAAAGAGCTCCCTAATGCTGCTACGAAAAGAATGCAATAGAATACAATTTCTGCAGAAAACCAAGTGCAATTACAAATTCCCTGTCTACATAGTTGATATAACAGAAAATGGCTGGTGTATCTCCTCTGATTCCTTCACCCACTCTGGGTGTGTGCAACTGCTCTCTATGCTGGAAGCACTCTCTGCTCAAGGGTAACAACACATTATCATTCCAGGACTGGCTTTCAAGGCAAGATTGAGGGGTCCAGCAAAGGTCTGGAAGAAAATGTGATGTCAATTTGCCACCTGCCAACAGTCTCAGGGCAGCACCTTCTGTTCTTCCCTTTCCTGAGGACCAATTTGACACTTAAACAGAGAATCCGAATTTAGCTCCAGGAAAATGGCAGCTTTGCTGGCCAGCTGCTGAGGTGGTTGTTCATACTTTGTTTCATTTAAAAAAGGAAAAAAAAAATAGCACAAGCCTAAACCACTGAATCTGGATTCAAGTTTCAAGCTCACACATTCTAATTCTCAGGACAAGAGCGACTTGAAACCATGGTTTTGGTTCTGCTTACAAAGATAAGAGGAAGTTGTAAAATAAAACCAGATCTGAATCTGAACTTAAGTTCACAGATGTTTAAGTCCACGGCATTTTGGGGAGGGGGGGTGTGCATCACTAAAATCTAAGGGTCTTGATAGACTTGAGGTTTCCCTGGGCTATTTTTGGCTGTATCTGCTAAATTCTGGATCTTTGCAATATACCACAGACCCCAAGGGGCTGTGCTCAAGTATTTATCCATCATCACTTTAGTAGGAAGCTGAACTGAAGATGAGAATATGGTGATTTGACTTTGAAGAGTCAGCCATAATGACTTAAACGATTTTATGGCAGCAACAAAAATAACTTGTGTTACTTGTCATTGCTGGTAACGCTGAAATAAAGGTATTTATTATGAGAAATTGTTTATACTTATTTCTGGAAAAATACTTAGCATCTGTGTAGTCTGCATGCAAATCTTCCAGTCAGTCATTCTTTCTCATGGGCTGAAAAATAGCAAATTCCTTATTTGCTGTATTTGTACACCATTCACATCCTTCACTATATTAGTGATCTGATTTGTTTGGGAATGGCAAGACTCAGAACATAATTCTGCACTTAGCTTAAATAATTCTAAAATGCAGGTTAGCACAGAAACAGATGATAATTCCAAACTTCTTGCTGCTGCTAAGCTATTTTAGCTTCTCTCGCTGTCAAAGCCAAGTCAAACACACCTAAATTAAAATGCCTATTTGCAGTGTCTCAAAAGACAACAGAAAGATTAATGTATTTTGTTTTCTCTCCTGATTTTTGGTAATACTTTTTCACTTTTCATATGTCGGATCAAAATCCCCAAATAGAAGGAAACGCCCTCACTAAGCTGCAGAGTTGTATTACTGCTGGGTTTTGATACAGCAGGGAGAGGAGAGAAAAACAAGAACCAGAACCCTTCCATATTGGAAAAGTTGGCTAAATTGGCCATTTCCTTTCTTTCGTTGTACAATTTTTTACACATTTACACATAAATAAATAAATAAATACACATACCCCACCACTGCAAACGTAGCTTTGGATGCTACTATTAATTTCAACAGACCTACACTGGTGCCTTCACTTTTTCCCCTTCCTTAATAACAGAAAAGAATTGCTGGGCAACCTCTGTAACCCTCCTGGCAGCAAAGGGAAGGGACACAACAACTAAGGAAAGGACACAGCCCCAGGTGGACCTGACCTGCATTTGCCTGGTGTGACCCACATCTCTTAAGCCCCGTTTTTGGTGTAAGGAAACTTCAACTCAGCAGGACCACAATGCACTGACACTGACCTGTTGATCTATGGCCACAAACAATGCCAGCCCCAACAAGCTACAAATAAAAGTCACAGTGATTAATGTCCCAAGTTCTGCCCCAGACAGTCAACCTATTAAAACACAGATATTTTCAAATGGACAAGGTTCTTGCAGCTCAAAGGGAGAATTCTCACTTCCCCTGCAGGTGCCTTCCCTTTCTGCTTCCCCAGCATAACGTGTAGGACACAACTTCTCTATGTAGTATCTTCTAACACATGGTAAGATCTAACAAACAACTAGAGACAACACTGCAACATCTCCAGTGAGCACTGCACACTGGAACTGGTTTCCACTTGATGCACCACTCCTTGCAGCAATAATGCAACTTCCCAACCAGGAGATTTAGTTCCACTGCTTCATTTGCACCCTCCCCTTGAGCAGAGCCCCAGCAGAGACAGAAGCCCTTGAACACAAGCCCAGCCCCAAAAAATTCAAGGGAGAATGTTTAGCTCTGGTTATGACCAGCTCAATTAAGTAGCTCCATTTTGAATACCAAGCAGGTCCAGAGGAAAGTTTTAGGTTTCCACGCCGGTGCCCCATTTTAGCCCTCACACCATCTACTCTTGGCCATCTTGCAAACAGAACCAACAGCAGCACAGCTGCAGCACAGCAAGGGCAAACTGGCTTTCTGAAGAAACTTCTAGTATTTACATCTTTTCCCACACCAAATGTCATAACTCCAACTAGCCTCTTCTATTTTCCTAGTTAAAATAAACAAACCCTCTTATCACTAAAAACATCTCAAATCCAATTCTCTGTGACAGGAACAGCCAACAGGTTTTGGATTGTTTGCTGCCACACACCACACACTTGTACATCCACCTTAAATGAAGCCACTGCGGACCAATTATGAGGATTCTGTTATTCCATTTGGACTTACTCATTTGGGGATTTGATTTTTGATTTGTTTTCCTCTGAGGTTTTTTGGAAGCACTAGTGGGATGGAGTTGAAATTAAATTGGGACCATCAGCATCCCAAAGACAACTATTCAGTAGCGCACATTTAATATTGATTTAATATGATTATGTGGGCTGTTTGTAACCGCAGCTGTCTAACTAATGCCACTTAGACACAAAGCACTTCATATATTCATTACCAAGAATGTTAGAATATGAACCAAACCAAAACACAGCTACATAATCCACACAAATATTTAGCTCTGAAAGCTACAGGAAAGTTTAAGAACTAAAGCTGGAATTGTCAATTGACAGAGACAGCTGAGGTGAATTGTTCTGTGAATTGCACACATGGTCTAAGTGCCACTGAATAAATAATTACAATACTATAAAATATCCAAGCAAGTGACAACCACTATGCCACCCAAAATGAATCACTAAGAAAACAAACTGCAACAATGCCAGTTGTCTTTGAGGATGACCTTATATTCCTGGCTTCTTCCAGAGCCAGGTGCAGTTCCAATATCATGCTGAACTCTGGAAAACAGGAATGCCTGTATTAGGGCACAACATTGCTGTTTCCAAAACACCTGTTATAACTAGCAATCCAGGGGGGTGGAAAAGAGGGAGGTATAGACTTCTAATCCTACCAAACAGGATTATTGGGAACGTCAGTGCCAGTCCCTGCTGGGGTTTGTGACCAGGGCCCTGCTCGGGACACAGCAAAGTCCAACCACGTTTGCTTATTTCAACAGCACTGTTCCGAGCACAACATCCACTTGACTTAAATAAATAAAAAACACGGTGGGTGGTAAATAAAATAGGATTGTGCAAGAGAATTCGGCATCAACGAGCTATCAATACCATCCATATGAGTATGTCAGGGCACGAGGGGGGTGGTCTGTGAGAACTCTTGGCCACGAGTGAAGAGCGTGGGTGTCGCTTTATGCGTGTTTTACCTGAAGCAGAGACCGCGGTGGGGCCGCGCGGCGTTCAGGGGAGGTGGCACCCGGCCAGCACCCAGCACGCTGCTCTGAGGAGGGCTGAGGCCATTCCCTGGCACAGCACTACCACCTGGGGACAGCGCCGGCTCCCGGCACAGCCCCGTGCCCTGGCACAGCCAACACACCGAGGTGCGGGGCCAGCGCCACGCGGGGACCGCCAACATGGCGGCGCGGCCTCACAGCCCCGCCCGCGCGCCGGGGAGGACACCGCCCCCCCACAGCGCGGCCGCTGGGCGGCGCCAACGGGGCGCGGGATGAGGGACGAGGGGAGCGGGGTGAGGGATGAGGGGAGCGGGGTGAGGGATGAGGGGAACGGGATGAGGGGAGCGGGGTGAGGGATGAGGGGAGCGGGGTGAGGGATGAGGGGAGCGGGGTGAGGGATGAGGGGAATGGGGTGAGGGATGAAGGGAGGACTGGTCGGGCCGGGCCCGCAGAGCCTGGCGGCATTCCCGGCGGCTGCCAGGCGGCGAGTGGAGCCGGCGCTGCCGGCCGCGCTGATCCCGCAGCGCTGGCGGCTCGCCCCGGGAGGCAGCTCCGTGCCCGCCGCCGTCCCGCTCTGGGCACGGTCACGTCCGGTGTCTGTTGGCTGGCAGGTCTGCCAGGGCTCGGGAAGAACACTGAAACATTGCCAGTGTTCTTCCTGGCAGGCTGTAAGGAAGGGTTTTCCATCGTGGCACGGCCGGAGCGCGGCCCCTCCGGCTCAGCGCAATCAAACTAGTGAAGCCCAGGCTGCTGGCAGGAAAGGTCAGGAATACTTCTCAGTGACAGATCTTCTAAAAATTAGACCGCTGATGTCACGCAAACAGAACACGTCCTCTGTACCCCGTGCTCTCAGCACCTCAGTGTTGGGGATGTCATGGCCATATCAGTGTTCCCATGGCTCAGGGACACGTATCCACGTTCTTTACGGCATTTCACGCTTTTGCCAAGGTAAAACAAATCTCCAGGTTCTGGGTGGCTGATGGCTGTACTGGGGATGAGTTCTGTCAAGCCATCAGTAACATCTTTCCAGATAATCAATGTCCCAAAAGATTTTTCTGCTCAGTTACCTTTTTGAAGTGTGGTTTCTAGGGGTCTACATAAAACCCCAATAAAAGTCTCACTGGTTAAAGCTCCATATCAAAGTTTCCAGCCCTTAAACTGTCACCAAATAGTTCAAAAGAGTAATTTTAAAGTGTAGTGGTTCACAAGAACCATTTTTAGGGTAACTATATATTTTGTTCACATTGATAAATTTTCTGCTACACCTCAGTTGAAAAAGGTTTGGGGAACCTAATGTGTAGTATTCATTTAAAAGTTTTTATTAGTAGACCTTCCTGTACAACCAGGCAGGTTCTGTTGATGAGCAGCACAGTTACCACTGAGCCTGTAAACTAAACAATCTAATAGGACCACTAAGATTTGCTGATACTCCATTTTAGTCAATGTTAATAAAACTGAACGTGTAACTTAAGTTACAGCCGCAAAATCCATTATGTTCCCCAAGTAGAGAATCCACTTTGCTCAAGCACAAGTGTTAACAATTAATTTTGAACTATCACATTCTAGTATCAGAGTTTTTTGTTGTTCATGTTTTAGGTATTCCACAGAAATGTGCTTTCAGTTATATCAAAAAGATTTTGTATTAGAAGTCAGGCATTCTTTTGAAGCACAGGCAGTGCCAAATTAAAAAATGCCTGACTGTTGAATGTGGTGTGAAGCTTCAGCAAAGTGCTTAACACATCAGAAATATTCACTACAATGATTCCCAGTTAGGGTAGGAATAACTAACTTCCCAGTTGCATATTTTAGAAATATTCACATTAGTCATTCCTGTGGAGTGTGCACCAAGACTACATCTCTTAGGGGTCTTTTTGAGTACACTCTGACACTCAAGAAGTTCTGCACACCCAGAAAATTCACAATCAGCTCATCCCTGTGTTGGTGAGCAACTACCCAACTGTTTGAATAACCAGTGTGTCAGCTGGGAATCAGATGGGAAAAAGGAAGTGGCTACAACACTCCCAGGATTACAGTTCTCACCCAAATTGTACAGCCAGCTCAACTGAATCAAGGCTTTACTGCAAAGTCTAGAAAGTACACAGTCTTTATCTGCACAAAGGACATAATTCCTCAAGGGTGTTACCAGCTGAAGAGGAGCAGGGAAAGGCAAACGGTACATTCATAATATATCAACACTCAGTGTTGCAGCTCAACAGCAACACCAACATCAAGTGCTGTTGTAGAAAGAACTTAACACCAGAGCAAGAACCAGCCCTGCTGCTCTGACACCATGTGCTGTTATTCAGCACAGTATCTTTCCTTCTAATAAAAAATAAATAAAAAATAAAACTGAAAAGAAGGAATACAAGATGTCCTCATTTAGTTTTCCACCAAGAGAAAGTACACAAGCAATAGTGTTACCAGGTATTTCTGGTAAAGCTGGAGGGATTTGCTGGACAGTTATCACATCCTAGACTTTCATGGTGCTTCAGTGTGGAAAATCCTCAGTGCTGTGGCCAGGTCTGGATCAGAGCTGCCATTTGCCCTTTCTGGTTCTCCCTTCTTCACTTTCCCATGTGAAATGTCCGTGAGCTTCTCACACACAGCACAACACAAAACCACACCAAATTTCTTTTTCTCTTCTCTCTCAAACATGCTCTTTTCAGAAACAACAACAGGGGAAATACTACAGACAAATGACATTACAGTAGAGTTCCTTCAAAGTCCTTACAGATAAAGTTTATTTCAGCCAAGGCACCCCCTCTCACCACTCAGCTCACTTTAGAAAACAAGAAAAAAACCACATTTACCATTTCACCTTTTCCCCTTTCTCTGTCAGAGAAATCATAAGTATTATTGCACCAGTGTTTCTCCAAGATCAAATTAGCAACATAAACTCTCTCAAACAAAAGGAACAAAACCCACAGCAATCAATGGGCACTCTCATCTCACACTACTAGTGGGCAATAAGCAAAGAGAAACAGGATGAACAAGATCAGACTTTCACTAAGTAAACAAAGCTTATCTGTAAAATAGAATTATTGCTAAATGTAGTTCAAAGTATCAATAGAAATTGTGTGTTCCATTTGGTCTTTCATTCACTAAGCACATTGATCTTTGAAAGCATGATTCTGACTAATGAGCTGTGTTAAGTGGCTCTTGGATTTTTGTTTTGTTGCTGTGTGAAAGATCGGGGCTCACAGAAGCTGATGAAAGGAACAAAAGCTTCAGTGCTTCTGCACTCAGATGTCAGCCTCTCAACCTAATCTCTGGAACAATTCTCAGTTTATTTATTTACTTAAAGGCTACAAATCCTATTTAAGAGCTTGCCTGAAGTAGGTTGTGTCATCTCAAATGGAAGAAGAATCAGGGATGCAGAGTTCTCAAATGAGGGGGGTCTCTATAAAATACTCTTTGAAAATACCCTGAAAAACACCAATAAAGGCTGCAGCACTTCCAGCCATTCACATCTTAAATCAAACAGTGCATCATTGACTTGTTCTAAGAAAGCAAAAAGCACATGAAGTTGCAGAAGCAATTGCTTCAGCTTTTCTTGGAACTTTCACTGAAAACAGTTGTGGTTATGTTTTACCAATTTAACTGGGTCCATCCAGGTATTGAAAAATAAATACAATAATTCACATTTTTCAAAAGAGATCACAAAATACAGTTTTCTTCCAAAACTAGGGGCATGTACCACTTTCAATATTGAGTATCAACAATGGTTCTTCCAACAAACCATACAGCTCGCTGTAGAATAGGCACCCTTTTTTCAAAAGGTTTCAAGACACTTTGTATATTTGGCTGAATAAAATTAATTTCTTTTAAAACAGTCTTTTGTTGCTTGGCAGAACAGAGGTGTTATTTAAAAGTAAGGTGAATGCAGCAGACACACAGAGAAGCAGCAGCTCCATCACAGGACAAGTCAGTGAATGTTTTGACGTGAAATCTGAATTCAGTGACTTGTTGAAGACTCTCTGCAGTCTGATGGCAAATAAACAGCTTAAGAGGCAACTTGGGAACACAATATGAGTTCTCCTGCCCACCTGAAAGGCAAGTTACACTTCCTTTCACTCCAGTGTCAGCTTTTCTTCAACTGCAACAGTCATAACTTCACCTTTGTACCGAGGAATATGGAAGAGCTGTTTAGCTTGTATTTTTGGCAGTGCTCCTCTTCAAAAAAAACCAATCAGCACACATTGATTGCGCTCAACAAAAATCAAGGGGAAGCTTTGTAAATCCCTGGAAAAGTTCCACTCGGAGTCTCTAAAGCCGTTTGCTCCGGGAATGATGAACAAATTGTCTTACAACAGCCCACACTGTACACACAGTTGGCAGGGAGGGTTTTTAATCTCCTCAGCTGAAGACAGTAGTTGCATCCTTTTAGCTCCAATAAAAATACCAGAACTCCAATTATTCCTTGATAGGAAATTTCCAATTTCAAGCCACATCTGTTTAAAATTTCTTTTTCCTAATCCATTGGAGAACTGTTATCACAACGCTACAAAGAGCGACCGAAAAAGTCATTCAGTGTTTTGCAATGAAAAACAAACAAAAAAACCCCCCCCACAAAACCCAAGAAACGAAGGAGAAACTGCTAAACACGAGGAAATAAATGCAATTCAGCACAAATTGAGGAACACAGCAGCCTTGAATACACAGCACTCCACACACACCAATTCCTCATTAACAATCACAAAACTACGTCAGAACAAAGACTTGCCGCAATAGTTTTCTTTCAGAGGTCAAAAATTAAGTTGTGAGCGATCTATTATATTTGTTTATTTCCACACTGGTTGCCTTGCTGGGAATGAGTGTGTAGCAGGTGCATTTATATTTTGAACCCTTTTCCAAACCACTGGTGATGGAACAGAAGTGAATGTCCCTGTGGAGCTGCAGCTGCCCAGCCCAGCTCACTGCTCTGGGCTCCTGTGAGCATTAATGACCCTCTGTCGTTTCACCCGGTTCATGGCCCTGTTTTCTTCATACTGCAAGACACAGAAGGAATTTAATAGATCAGCTGCCATCATTAGATAGATATGTTAAATGTAAAAGTGTAGAGAGAGTTTATTACCCAGGAACAGAAACAATATATTCAACTGATGCATTAGACACAGCTCTTGTTAATATCTACGTATAGGTTCGTTTTTACTTTGAAATTTACATTTACTCCATTAAAATACATGTTTCCAAATTTGAGGTTATTAAGCTAAAGAGTGTTAGCACATTTTAATAAAGAAGATTCAGTTAATCTTAAGAAGGAACTTAATTATACAGCGATTTTACATCTGACACTTCACACGTGGACTGGGCAAAAAGTTGCCCTGGTGCTACTTTGGAGCACAGGTCAGGCTCTTTTCCTCTTAAAATACTGATTAATGTGTGTCTGCCTTCTGAAGCATGGATTTGTCATCACAGACTTGGCCTACTTTTGATCCTGGACATCAATTAAATGCACAGATAAAGAGTATACCAAGATGAAAGGAACAAAGGCAAATTTGGGTTGAATGAGGGTAAGGCATTTGGGGGGTTTTTTTAACGGTTTAAACAAGAAGCACAACAGAGACAGGGCTCCAGGATTGCACTTAAAATGTAAAATGGAATCAAGAAAGCTTTCACAGTTTAGATATATGTGTAAGACCACCATGCTTTCAAGTCTGCCCCTGCACTAGCAGAAGCTTGAAGAGCCTTTCTTTCATTGCAACCAAAAAGGAAACATTTTCATGGCTAAAAGAAATGAAAAATTAAAAATCAATGCACGACCTGATATATATTTCATGAGAAGCAAATTATTCTTGTCCTTAAGTTAGAGCATATATTTGTTCAATTTTTTAATAACCAGTATCATGACTAAAACCCAAGAAACCCACAAATGCCCAATTCTCTATATAATGTAATAAACTACTAAGGAAATTGATTTTGGAAAGGATTTGCAGTTTTTCATCCATTATACTGATTGGTCTATAACTGAGATAATGACCTGAAACATTACTTAACATTTACAGAATGCTTAACTTTTTCCCATGCCAATATTTAATTTTTCAATAGCTCACCCATGATTTTATGTAGAATGAGAACAATGGATCTTTAAAAGCTACATTTACAAAGCTACATTCAATACTTGTGAACAGCCTTTCAGGGGCTTCCTAGTAATGGCATATCAATGTAGCCACATTTTTAGAAGGCAGACAAATATACTCATCAAGAACCCCTTTAATGGAAAGGTTTCAATGGAAGAGAAATAAGATTGATAAGATTACACGGAAAGAAACTTTTTACAATTGTGAAATTTATGTCAAAATCAGAAAGTGCAATTTCAAGTTAAGAGGTGTGTGAAAAGTTCATTTCTGCATTCTGTCATGTAGGCCTGACAACCATGAATGTAAAGATCAGTTGAAACTCTTCTGAAAATCTGCCCATTAAGATGGTAAATCCACTTAAACTCCTGGAATCTTCATTCCTTCATATCTGCAGACACAGTACAGCAGTATTTTCACCCAGGGTCTAACTCAACAACTCATTAAGTATTTTCAGTCAGTACAAGTGACTTCAGTTGTAAATGTTACTCATACAGAAGTGACCATTACTGCTTCATATCCTACTTTGTGCAAATACCATTGCTAAAAAAAAAAAAAAATTCAGAAAAAGCTCAGAAGCAATCTGTGAAGTGGCAGTTCCTGTCTGCACTATTTGTTTTGGTAAAACGTGTTTGCCTATTTTTGTGTGTCAAAAAATACACCACTCCATTTGTTAAAGCCAGATTTTACTTGACAAATTTATCAAAAGAAGTTTAAATTCGGTCTGAAATGCCCACACCAGAACGTGGTTACTTTTACTGATTTGTGCTACTTCGTAAAAAGCAACTCAAGTCCTGTCCAGTTTTGTACTAAACATTAAACTCCTTGTATATTTGTTTCTTACCTCTTTTCTTAAGCACTTCCTCATCTCCCGGTCAATGTCGTTGCAATGGCCAAAAAATTTCAAGACGTTGTGCTGATGAGTTAGGGAGAAAAACAAAATTACAGTTCAAAGGTTTCTTCCTCTGAAGCTCCAAATTTCTTGCATTTTTCAACGTATCCTGGTCTTCTTTTCCTTTCCTTTTTTTGTGAAAAGTGATGCTTGGTAACTTTTTCCCTCTGAATTCAGAGCTAATCCTGACCCTCACTTGAGCCACCCCCACCTTGGTGAAGGTTGAAGGTACTCCCCATTTTGTACAACCAGACTAAACAAGGACACTTAAGCTCAAACTATTAAGTCTAAATGTAGAACATACATTTTATGGATCTAGAAGTCAGTCTTACAACTCACACTGCCTTGAATAATGGACCGGAAATAAATATTCTGGACTCCAGGTTGTGATAAAAATGCAACGTTCTCTCTGCTTTAGTTTTTATTATTTCTTCATGATTAGGGAGTCAAAGGACTCCCTGTTCCATCATCCCAAAGCCATGAGGAATGTGGTGTTGTTCCAGAAATTGCAGGCATTGGGCTTAATTGACTGAAACATTAGAATCAGTATAAAAAATGGGGGATTAAATTTCTCCAGATCATGAGGTTAATAAATAAGATGCAATGACCACCTTTATGACACAGCTCAACTGTGGGCCTTACACATATTTAAGTGTTCCTTAGTTTCTGAAAAACTGCAGGCCTTGTCCTCATGGGCATTCTCAGCTATCCTGATGATATCCACCATAAAAATCTGTCCTCTTATGAAGGATTTCCTGAAGTAGTTCCATATTATCAGCCCTCAAATCACTCCCAGAATGCTTGCTTCTAGGACTGCTCCTTCAGAGGGATGCTTCCTGCCATGCCACAGAATCTCACGATGGAATTTGGCAGCAGAGCAGCCAAGTGATTTAGAAGATCTGAAGGACTGGAGGTCTCAGTAGATATTTGCAGCTACACAATCAGTGGAGACAACTCAGCCAATCTTGTACACAAGTAATGAATTTTAAAAAAGATTCAGGAAGAACAAAACAGATGAGAATGAAACCACTTTTGCATTTCAGGGGAGACCTCCCTGCATTTCCACAGCTGAGGAGCAGCTGCTGGATTTATATGGGGGATACAGGAACACTGGTAAGGATTTAAACAGGGGCCAAGGTTTCAGCCAATAGAACATGACTGGAAGCAGGAGTGGGTTAATAAAGATTATGACAAACACTTAACTCTAGCAGTGCTATAATTAGCTTGTTTACACCTCTCTGCTTTATAAAGGGCATCAGGTGACTCTGAAGCAGTTGATTGAAATAAATGGTCACTTCACTGCACACTGATCTGGCTTTTACAACATTTTCATTTCAGCTAATACAGATTTAATTTTGTATTCTGCTCCCACACCTGCATGTTAAATCTCAAGGTGAATGCTCACACTTCAAGCCAACTCCACTCTGACTATGCAGCAGTTTCATCTATGTTTATTTAACCAGATTCCTAAGATGTCACTTCTTGGCTCAGATTAGGAGGGGAAAAAAAAGAATCAGTTTCTCAAAAATAGTTATTACAGCTATTACAGTGATACAATTGCAAGACAATATGCATTTCTTTCAGCTCCCACCTCTAAAAATTAAGTCTATTTAAAGCACATACTTGGCAACAGAGTGGAGTTATTAAAAAATCAAAATAGTGACATCAAATAGGAATCCCATTAACCTCCCCTCACTAGATGCAAAACCTGATACACAGGGCAGGTTCTACATTAGGAATAAAGTAAATCAAATTGACTGTTGTGAAAACACACATACAGGATACCCAATTAAAAAAATAACACTTTTCATCCCACAGGAATAGTAATTTAACTTGTAGATGAAGGTTCCTAGGACATGTTGGCATTGTAAGGAAACAGAAGTAGTCACCAATAACTCATTAAGATCACTGAGTTCAGATTTCAGTGACTTCAATTTAAAAAGAATATTTCAGTACATTCCCCTTGAATTTCAGATGAAAAAGTATTGCTTCCTTTCAAGTGAGTGTGAAAGGAGCCATCCTCACCCTTCCTGTTCTGAGACTGCCAGCACAAATATCCTCTCCCAGCTGAGCACAAGACTGACAAAAGTAATTCCTCTTCATGTAAAGACCAACTTCAAACAAATCCAAGAGAATATAATCCTGTGTATGGCTATTATTGCTGCTCCTGGTCCCTTCATAAGTCAAACTGGCAATAGATTCCTTGCAAACACTTGCTGCCAAGGAATTCAAGTGCACCTAGTAGTTCTGTTCTCAAGGCAGTCTAATAAGCTCCATTATACAGCAAGCTCATGACATTTAGTGTATCTTGACATGCATTTAAAACAAAAAAACCCAAACCCCAAACAACAAAACAGTCAACCATTACTTTTCAAGTAGTAAATCAATATTGCTGCTCTCCTAGTCAAGGCACAGAAAGCCCAACTAAGTAGGTACCAAAAAGCAGGACAAATGGGAATGTATTTTCTTTCCTGGTTGGATTTTTCACGATCATGAAAAAATAATTACAACATTTAAATTTTATATACTGCCTATTACTTATATTATTTACTGCCTCCTCTTAACTGATGATCATTTTGTTTGGCAATCTTTTTGATCCTATAGTAGCTAATGTACAAGAAAAGTCTCCTCACTGAATTCCAGCTACTGAACACTTTTACTACACTACAACATTAATGTTGTTACCTAAAAAAAAAAAAAAAATCAACTAAAAAAGGAAAGAAAGTCTCTGCAATCTCTCAAATTACTGAAAGCATTTTTAGGCAAATCAAAATTTTTGAACTCAAAAAAAAAAAAAGCGTAACTCCTACATTTAATACAACTTTTAGCCTTGAAGCTCAGAGATGTTCTGTACAGGAGCACTGGAAGTACCACCTGTGAGATGGAATCAACAGATTCCAGCATGTCCATGGTTCAAGATTCTGCACCACGAGTGCCAACAAAAACAAATTAAATGCTGCAGAAGAAAACCACCACAGCACACTCACTGCAGGTGAATTTTAGTTGCTCTGCTCCCTTCATTGTTGTAATTTAGGAATCATAAAGTGTGGTACTGGAAAAGCTTTTTTAATATGTTACTTTAGCTAACATATTTAAAATCTTGCAACAATGTTGTTATGCCTCTTTCACGTAAAAGATCTCTCACATTTTGTGTATTATCAGCCTTCTTTTTCATTCTGTAATGACTTTTGAAAAGAAAAAATTACAGTTCTGCTCAAAACAGTAAAGCTAACATATGTATTGTCTTAGAATATATGGATAACTGCATTAGAAAAAATTATCAACATTGTTTCTGAACATAGAGGTGAAAATATTTTAGGTTGTGTGTAAGGATTGGTGTAAATCACTTTTCACATTCATAGTCAACACTTCAATACAGTTTTGTCTCAGTAGCAACTATGAAATTGAACTTTTGCATGCACTAACACAACAAGGTATCTGTCCAGAACATCCATTTAGAGTATACTGGGAAAATAACTAACACCACTGCAATAATGCTGCAGAAAGCTTTCATTGCTGGGGATGAGTTTTCTGCATCTACAGATTTACTACAGAGCAGATCTTAAAAGAAGAGGCTTTTAAACCAGTGGGATGAAGATTCCATCATCTTGAAGCGATGAAGAGCCTTGAAGACAATTTAGCATTTCCAATCCTGGGGTAGGTGCCTCTGAAGAAAAGGGAAGTCAAACAGTAATTCCCAGTCAAACAGTAATTCCCAGTCAAACAGTCATTCCCAGTTAGCTCTCCAGGCACTGAATGTCAGGCATGTTGGGATCCCCATCAACACATCTGCTTACAACAGACTGAAACATCTGCCCCAGGGAGAGATGGAATATGGAACTGCCATGACCACACAAAAAGAGGGCATTTGAAGTTGCTTTTGTTAGTGATTTTTTGAGGGGCACACAGTACTAAAAGGTGCAGAAGTTATTTCAGTCCTTAAAATAGGTCCCTGTGTATCAAGCTGGAGCACAGGAAATTTTAAGGTATGTTGTATTTCCTAAAGAAATCACTGGCAAGATTTTACACACAGTCATCAGATACCTGTTCAGTGAAAACACACCAGCTCCATTTCAGGGCTGCTCTGCCTAGGGAAGGGTTTGCTCTTTGTGACCCTGTAATATTCTCACTGATTTATCTGACACTCATTTCCCCAACCCACCCACTCTTTTCTCTGCTCAGCACTCCTTACCTCCTGGTGACACTTCTTGAGCAGACTGATAATTAGGTTACACTCTTCAGTGTGCAGATGAGGAGACAGGTCTGGATGCATCTTTAGTTAAGGATGATTTTAGTAGCACAAGGACAAGAATCCCAGAAAATTTCCACCTGCCAACATTAAAATGTGAAAGTATCACCAGAAAGCTCGATTTAACATATATTATCAGCAGTATCTTAACAAAATATATTTTAGATCAAAATGCAGCTTAAGATGTATAATTTATATTACTCAGTTAAAGTTATTAAACCCAGCACATGTCTGATCTTCTACACAGCCCAAATGTTAAAAGTCAACTAGAAGTTTATAATCTTGGCTATCATGGACACAAGCACACTGGTGGGATTTTCATTTTCAGGGACTCTAGCAGCATGAATCTTCCTTGAATTGCAGATTATCTTTTCACCTTCCTACTTCAATTTTCTGCTTTCTCACTTTAACAAAGTCAAGTGTATGGGATTTTCTTTCTACCTTCTACAAAGTTGAAGTAGAACAGGAAGCACAATGCAATTTCATTACAGCACTCTGAGAACTGGCACCTTTTTTAGTTACCTACAGGCTTTTTAATAAGTCCTAACCAAACATTGGTGATGCTCTAAAAACCAAAACTTCACCAAAAGAGTAATGATTCTTTTTTTTAATTATGCACAACTGGAATGTCCCTTCTTGCAACTCCCTGTTGTTGCCTCTCGCTCTTTCACTGTTCTCCTTTGAAAAGCAACTGGATTTGGCTTCTACATGAATCCCAACTCCTTCAGCCAGTGGAAGGAAGCATTTAGATTGCCTTCAAGTCTTCTCTCTGGAACACCAAAGCAGCCTCGCTCCTTGAACCTCATCCCATCCATCAGCTGCTCCACACTCCTGACCCTCTTAGTTTCCTCTTTGCTGGATTTGGGTTTTATCATCTCTCTTAGACTGCAGGACCAGAGAGGACACAGTATTTCAGACATGGCCTCAAAACTGCCAAGAAAAGGGGAATAAGAATTTCCCTTGATGTGCCAGTGATGCTTCTACCCCAGCCCAGGGAGCCACTGCAAGGCTGCACTGCTAAATCAGGTTTTAACTTCACATCAGCCAGGACCCCCAGGTCCTTTCCTGCAGGATTCTGTGGGGCAGGAGCAAATCTCATTCTAGAAACAAAATTTTATATTACCTCCCATTGAGCAAAAAAAAAAAAGATATCCCCAGACGAAATGTTAAAGTTCTTTTGTTGAAGAGGATGAAAGTGTCACGTGGTAGCAGCTGAAATAAAATGACATCTTTGCTGTGGAAAATCACTGCACCAGGGAGGGGAGGAGGAAAGTCCAGTTCATACCAGGACAAATGGACAAAATTCTACTTGTATGGTCCATACTGCCACTGAATTAAAGAGATGCCTGTTTGTTTGTTTACTTAGTATTTTGTCATTCCCTCTTCTCCCAAGATCACCGTTGCAGCTGCAATACATCAGGCAAACACCACTACAGCTTGTATTAAACAGCCATCACTCTTAAAACTCCAGCTGAACAGACCAGACAAATACAAGTAACCAGTGGTCAGATTTTACAATTGCAAATCCCCATATTCAGCTGCAGTGCTGGCAGCAATAATCCACACTGCTATTTTTAGGATGCTCAAGGAATATATTCAGCTTGAAGAGGTACATACACTAAGGTACCCAGCACTTCCCATCATGTGCTCAGCTTCACAAGAGTTAGAGTCCCACAAGCAAACTAAATTTTAAAATTCCAAACATTTAAAAGCCTCTTGAGAACCACAAGAATATGTTCCACATAATGTTGTGAATGCATGTAGTGATTTCTTCCAAAAATCTTCCCCCATACTATCTGGAAGTCTAATATTACACCACACTTACTCTTAGCACAGAAGTTGTTGGAGGCTGTACAAGTTGCTTAAGCATTCTATGACAAATTAACAAATGAACCTTGGAAACATGACAGCAGGAGCACGACTGGAACAGCAAAGTGATTAAGAACCCTGCTGTGTTATTGCCACCAGCTTTTGATTGCATGCCACACAAAGTCAATATGGTTTAAATTTATCAGTGGAGGTTTTTGATAGCACTGGAGTTAGTGCTCCCTTGGGAGGGTGACCTGCTCAGTGGCTGTGCTTCACTGCAACACGTGTGAACCCGGATGATTATTAAACCTCTTCATCACTCAGCCTCCGACTGCGCTTCCTCAAAGTGCCACCCGAGGGGGCTGTCCGGGAGGGAGGAAGCAGGAGCGGTGTCCCGGTGAAACAGGGAATATGCACATCAGCACACGCCCGAAGTCAAAGGGAGCACTTCAAGGAAAGACTCATTATTTCTAAACTAAGGTGAACAATCACTGCCATCGTTTACAAAACTCTTCTCAGATCACGGGCGAAAGCCATCCGTGTCACAAACATGGGGAGGTGTCCACTTCAGCAATTAAAACCTTCTAACAACTCAAAAGCATTTTCCAGTGGCACCTCAAGTAGGACAGATGCCACAAATCAAAGGCCCCAACTGTCACCCCAGTTCATAGATCAGCATTCCGGAAATTTTCAAATAACATTCAACATCAGAATCTTTCCAGTTCCATCACCAGACATGGTACTCAGTTCATGGAGGCTACAATGGAATAAAGTAACAAAACATCTGATGGTGCTCATGGAAGCCTTCCCTGGAGCCTTTAAGGACTTCTAAAGTTGTGCCAGAGCAGTGCCATCAGTGCTCAGTACTAAACTGATGTTCAGGAATGTCACATCAGGCAGTGATCTGTAGGTGATCACAGAAGGCTCAAATCTTTTTGCTGGAGGGGAACGACTCTGACAAACCAAAGAGTCTCAAGAGAAACAACAAAGTGTATGAGGAAAGGACAGGATAAGCTATTGCTTTCTTGAGCTTCTTTTTAATAATATTCCAACATAAACCAGATGCTTTCTAAAAAAAAAATCAAAAGCCTAAACTTAGCAATTCTCTGACAATGACACTGAACTGCCAATACTAATATTTTTGTTCTGAAAAATTATGAGATAATTCCTTGCATAAATAATCTTGGACACTGAGCATATCAAATTGCTTAAGATTTCCTAATAGGAATCAACACATAAATTATCAAGAAGTGATACTCATCCCTAATCCAAAAGTTGATCTATACACATGTTCAATACATTAAATGTTTAATGTTAATGTGCAAAAGGAACACATATTACAATGTTCAATTAAAACCACAAAGGCCAAGCAAAAGGCTGTCCCAAAGGAGCAGGCAAAGAACTCTGGAGGCATTTCATTCACACTCCTGTTAGACACCAAAATTTAGGATCAAGTGCTTGTTTCTCTCCATGTGGCAGCTTCTCCTCCTAACCTCCTTAAGGCAAAGAGCAGCAAAAGGACCTGGCCATAGGTTGAAAGAAGGGATTTGGTACATTCCTGCTTCTTCCCAAAATGAATTATGAGGTCAGCATGTCAGGAATCCACAGAAGTTCCTTGCTTTTCTTGGAATCTCCCATAAATGTGAGCTAACCAGTTCCCTGATGCAGAAGAAAAACTAAATTAGGTTGCTTTAGTGTTGCTGATTAGCCTAATGCTTAATATTTCCATGCTTGAGGGATCACCATGAAAAAAAAGGTTTAAATCTAGGCAATTGTTTCCATATGATGCTTTTTTCATATTTCACTTAAACATGTCTTCTAAGACTACTTTTTAAGCCAAGTTTTGGTTATTTTATTTAAAAAGAACACAACAGTCATTTTTTTCAACTTTCTAACGTCAGTGTTAAAAAAAACCCATCATGAATTCACGTATTGCCCAGAAAAATGACTTAAGGCAAAACCCAAATCCTTGTTTACCAACCCCGATGATGCAAAATTGCACCTGAGCACCTCCACAGCTGATCATTAAGCTCCTTAACCAGAAACGCAGAACTTTGCTTTCCACAGAACACAAACATTTGCTGCAAACACTCAAATAACACCCACCAGGCGGCAGCAGAACCGAGCAAAGCAGAACATGGACTCGCGGCAGGGAAGGGTGAATAAACCTGTAATTCCTCTAAAGAGCCGCTCTCCACGTTTAACATTTACTTTTGCACTTCATGTCACTGTCTAACTTGAGTAAGACCAAACATTCGGGGGCTTAAATTCTCAGTTATATTGTATTGTTCTGTTTGGCATTGGAAAGAAATACTTACAATCCAAACAACTCTGTTTACTCAAATCATCAGCGTTTTCTGTGAGATTGTACCAAGTTTTAGCATAAAAAAAGGATTCAGCTCCACACCCAACGGCATCATTCATGTCACTTCAGCAGAATTTCTGCATTCCCACCTTTTATACACAAAGTATTTTTGGTGACAAGTTTCCAGTACTTGGATCAGTCATTCGGAGAAATGAGAAATCACAGTTGATGCACACAATCTCAAAACACAAGGGAACTCTTTAATAAACCACTTTTAGCCAAGTCTTACACAAATTAGTCATAACCTCTTGAATTTCAGTCTCTAAAACTAGTCACCAGTTTTCCAACATTATTTCCCCCATTCTGGTAAGTAATTTAGAAATGTATCTATCAAGACTTGCAAATAGCAAAGAAATACAAAAGGGGCCAATTATATTTACCTTAAATATTTTTAATTATGTAGATTGCATTTACTTTCCCTGAACCTAAAACCCAGTATTTTTTAAAAACTTTGATAAATGAGGTTCATACCACTTTCTGCCAACATTTCAACATCCCTGACAGCAGCAGAATGAGCTCACCTGCTACTTTTACTAATAAGTATCTGATAAAACTACATTATACCTGATTTCACACCTAGTAAAGCAATAAGGTGTTAATCCTAATGAATAAGGCAGGTTGAACACCAACTTGAATATCAACTAATTTCTACAGTTTTATTTCTAATACAAAGCACTAAGTAAAGCACAAGAAGGCATTTTCATTTCCTGACAATTATTTAAGGTTGTATTTATACAACAAACATCAGCATAGTTACAGGACAATTACTGGAATATTTTTATTACTACATACAGCCAGTACCACTGCACAATATAACACTGTATCAAAGATTACTGAAGCTGTCTCTTCCTATTCCTGCTATGTCTACGAAGACAACAATATGCAGTCAAGAATGACAAGACCCAGCCAGCATAAAAGAATTATCCAGTGGGAAGTGTCCCTGTCCATGGCAGGGGGTTGGAATGAGATGATCTCTAAGGTCCCTTCCATTGCAAACCATTCTATGATTCTATAAGGACGAGGTGCTGTCACCCAGTTCCTGTTTTGCCAGCTGGTCTTGTACTTTGGCTGCATCCACCAGACCAGGCTTCATTTCATCCCTGTTTCACGAATTTCCCAAAGAACAGTATAACCCTAGTGCTGCCAGCAGAATCTCCTAGCTTACTGGAAAACAGCTAGGGAAGAAAAGGGAGGAAGAGGATCACACTTCCCTGCTGGAAAACACAGGCTCTGACCCCTCGAGCAGCCAGACCCCCCTGACGAAAGGCAGAAATAAAGTACACACTGTCCGAGTGACACGGCCGTGCCAAGGGGCGGGTGCGAGGGGCCGGGGCACCCGCTCTGTTACCAGGGTAAGGCGGGGGGTCCCCCCGAACCTGCGCTGGCCGCAGCTCCTCACTGCTCCCGGGAGGCCTTCACAGAGCGGCGGGACACACACGGACACACGGACAGCAGCTGACGGCAGCCACAGCGGCGAGACCTCAGAGCTGCCCTTCCCGAGCTCTCCCTGGGCCCCGCGGGAAGACGCGCGGCGAACGGAGGGTCCCAGAACCCGGACCCCCAAGGTCAGGCGGTGGGGAGGGAAGAACGTGACAGGGGGAGGAAGGAGGGTCTCCCTACACACCTTCCTTTCCCTCAGGGTTCCCTGAGGCCCGGCCCGAGGCCGCCCCTCACTCACTGGCCATGGCGCGGGGCGGGCGCGGTGTCTCGGGCGGCCCCGGCCGGAAGCCGCCTCAGCCGGGAAGGCGCGTGCGGCGCCGGGGCGGGAGGCGCTGTGATTGGACGGCCGGGGCCCGGCGCGGGGTCTGATTGGCCGGTTCGAAAGGCGGGCGGCGCGCGGCGGGGCCCGGACCGGCAGGGCGGGAGCGCTGAGGGGCGGCCGCGTTGGGCCGCTCGGTTCCGCTGCTCCGCTCGTCCCGGGACCCTCTGCGCGCCCCTGCCCGCTGTCTGAGGGCACTTATCGGACCGGACAGGCAGGAACAGCCCTGGGTAAGACCCAACGCCCCCTCCCTCGACTCGCACCAGGCCTCGGGCAGGGAGGGGAACTTCTGAGGGCGGGAGTGAGGGCACTTGGTTTGCTCAGAGGGGGGAACTCATCGCGGTTTGCAGCTTCCTCGTGAGGGGCAGAGGAGGGGCAGGCACTGATCTCTGCCCTGTGGGGACCAGTGACAGACCCGAGGGAATGGCTGGAGCTGTGTCACGAGAAGTTTAGGCTGGATATAAGGAAAGGTTCTTCCCCCAGAGGGTGTCGGGCGCTGAACAGGCTCCCCAGGGCAGTGGGCACAGCACCAACCCTGACAGAGCTCAAGGGGAGCTTGGACAACGCTCTCGGGCACTTGGTACAAGTTGGACTCGGTGAGCTTTGTGGGTCCTTTCCATCTCAGAATATTCTATGCTTCAGTGATTCTATGAAGGTTATTGCAGAAGGGTTTTAACTCGCTGTTGTTGGGGTCTAAGTCTCTGGTAGTGCCACGTTTAGGACTGACACCAACGTGTTGCCGAGGTGCAGCTTTGAGCACCTTCAAAGGGAGCGAATCCCCTGAGCCTGCCCGTGCCTTGGTCTTAACTTCCTTGACCTTTCAGCTTTTCCAGGTGGCTCCATCATGGATGAAACTGTGGCTGAGTATATCCGCAGGACTGTGCTAAAAATCCCACGGGATGAAATCAAGATGATGCTGCAGAAGTGGGACTTTCTCTCTGAGGCACAGCTGCAGACTGTCAACTTCCATCAGATAAAGGATAACATTTCTCAAGAAGTTGTTCAACTCTGTGAGGTAAATCCTCTCCTTTGGGGACTGTCAGTGACAGACAGGATGCATATTGAAGCACCAGTGAAAAAAATTAATCTTTGGCCCTAAAACAGCATCAAATGGCAGTTTGTAGTCTGTAAAATGCAAACCTGAACTGGTAATATCATCAGTTTTGTCTGGTTTATAGAAGTGTAGAACTGCCCCATTCTAAGTATGAAAATACATGTTTTGAGCTCTGAATTACACAAGTTAGATAAAAGCTCAGTATGTTGCATGTTTAAAAAATGGGTGTGTTTCTAAATTGTAAAATAAAGGCTCGTTGCACAGGCCTGATTTAAATCTAATTCGTATGGGTAATGACAGCAGTAGTTTATATCTTTTAGACTTTTCAGATTTGTTTGGAAAATTTCCTTGGCTAGAATTACTTCCATGCAGTGTACTATAAGCAAAAAAAAAATTATATGATCTAACTCTGATTTTGGTGCCCCAAGAATCTTTATATATACCAGGAGTCTTTATATATAATATCATAACTCAGATACAGTTATTACTGATATCTCTTGAATTCTGTAGCTTTTTGTGTTCTTCCCTTTGAATTTCATCCTCAAAGGTTAATTACCTGGAGTGTAGATTAAACTAAAGGAAAGAAGCCATTAAGTTATTCTCCTGAGATAGCAAATGTCATATTTTAAAATAGCATTTGTTTCTGAAACATTTGTATCTGTAACAAGTTGTGTCACAAAGTTTCTTAAAAATCTTTTCACGCTGTAAAGCTTAGATAAGGAGAAACCAAGTATGTTAAAATTCAGTGAAATACTAGTCAGTGTTGCATTATGTCACAAATGCCCGTTAATTATTTCTTTAATTGCTTGTACATCACACCATGTTCTGGCTGCTTCTGCAGAGGAACACTTTAACCTTGCTGAAAGAGTTTTCATTATTGATTTCTCAAAACTCTGTTGTGTGCAGCCTGGGACCAGGTGTGGAGTCTTTGAGGAGAGTGTAAGAGCTGGGGGTTCCAGTGCAATGTAATTTAAACTACCAATACTGAGAGTTTTCACATGCTAAGCAGTGGGATTGAGCATTCTGGACCTGCAGTTCACCATGCACTGTTGTTCTTTCTAGGAAAATTCTGCAGACATAAAGCAAGCAGCTGTTCTAGACATAATTTGTAAGTAAAAAAATAATTAAAATACCTTTTTTTTTTTTTTAGTAACTTGATAATGCCCTTAATTAAGTAGTGATTACTGGGGGGCAGTACAGATGCACTTGGTGTAAGCAGATCACATTTTAAATGAATCTTATTGGAGGTGACCTTGTTTAAAAAAAGCTCAAAATCAACAAAAGCATTTTTGCTTCTTCTGAGGTCTCAATAGATGTAAACTGTTGTAACCCACATCCAGCACCCAGTTATAAATGCAGAGATACAGGTTTATCTCTACTATGCACAGACCCTAAAGCCAGTAATTCCATGCCCCAGCAGGAAATGACAAAAGCAAAACTATCAGCAAATATCCAGCTGGAACTCTTCACTCCAGTATTGATTCACAGCTTGATTATATAATAGTTTAAATCTCAGGGTTTCTTTTAACATTCTACACATCTTACATTTGAGTTTGGTCACTTTGGGTGAAACCCTTCCTTAAACATTGACCCTCAGGGATGCCCTTTGTTGGCTGCTCACTGAGTTACAAAAGAACTTCCCATCTCTTTTAATAAAAAAACTGTTTTATGTTTGCTGTGAATGGTAATTTAAGAATGCTGAATAAATTATATTGCATTATCAGAAGTAATCTTTTTGAAAGTAACCTGCCTGTAAGAGTATTGTAAAATTCTTTGTTCCTCCAATTACTTTTTGACAATACATTATGTTATTGAGCAATTCCTGTCTTTCTTAGACAACCACATCTACCAAAACAAAAGAATGTGGAGTGTTTACCAGATGAGAAAAACAGGTAAAATCTCTTTCCTTGCTTCCTTTCCTTCCTTCCCACAGTTCTCAGCAACTTAGTGCTGTGCTGCCTCATATCCTACATTTTAAATATAAATATAGTCTCGTATGGATTTCTTCTGTAGAGATATTTTGAACATTTTACTGCAGTCTAGTATGGATTTTTCAATGGAGATATCTTAAATGTTTTTAGAATACTTTCTGTTAACTTCTAATTATTAGAAATTAGTGACTACTAATTAAATATTAACTTTTTCTCTATATAGCAATAATGAAGGTCAGACTTAACCCCCATTTTGTATAAGGTTATGCAACTTCAGCTTTTTCTGCTTCATTTTCTTTCAGCAAAACTAAAACCATCTCTGAACTAGTTCTTTTACAGACAATTCTTACTTCTGGGTTGACTTTTTTCCTCATGTAAC
Organism: Pseudopipra pipra; assembly: GCF_036250125.1. Classification (NCBI taxonomy): domain Eukaryota; kingdom Metazoa; phylum Chordata; class Aves; order Passeriformes; family Pipridae; genus Pseudopipra; species Pseudopipra pipra. The sequence goes on from NC_087562.1 coordinate 4,624,498, forward strand.
AGGAGAAGAATTGGAATATTTTGACTTAACAGATTTCAAAAAGAAATTTAAAAGGAGACTTCAGTCAGCCTTGAAAAATGTAAGAATAAATCCATTCTAAGTTTTGTTACACAGCTCTGGTGTCACCAGGTTGTTTTCATAACCTTTCCTCACAGTTTGTGTCGAAAATTAAGTGGAATTATTCATTTGGGAATGGTAGGAACTGCATGTGAAATAGGAAAAATGTATTGCCTGTCTGTTCTAGCAACTTCACAATTATGCTGGAGGGAAATAAAATGGGAGTTTGTCTTAAAATGGGCCTGACTTCAAGGAAAGCAGCATGGTGGTGTCTTCTCATCAAATCTTTGCTGTATTTGAGAGCACAGGTTGCCTCAGTAAGTTGATATTTCTTTGCCTGTTACTCAGTAACAACACAGAATAAAAATCTTATCAAGCAGCATAGAGGGAGTTTGAAGTAGCCATTAAGCAGGACAAAAGAGTTCAGTTATAATTTAGATTAGTAACAACATTGTATTCATTTCCTTTTAGTTGTGGTTTTGAAATGGCATTTTGTGATGGCTGCAAGAACTTGGCTCTGGAATTTCTGTACAAAATGACTGAAAAAAACACTGTTAACAGCAAGAAGCAGTTTCTAGACTGCACAAATGAGCATGCTAAGGACAAAATTGGAAGGGAATACTCTCATTTCACTTTTTTACTAAGCAATTTGCAGAAGCCTTTTCTTCCTTTAGTTCACAGGTTTCATTTAGGCAAGGTAATAGAAAATGCCTCTGGCTAATTCCCTGTGCCACTCCCTGCCACCCAGTGCATTCCCACTGACAACAAACACAAATCAGGCCAATCACCTGCAGTTCACCTCACTCTCTTATAAGAAAAGCTTGCAATATTTCTGTTTTTCAAAAAGAAAGTTTCTCAAAACCCTCGAGAAGTATTGTTGGCCCAGCAGTTTCAACAGTTGATGCCCTAGTTGTGCCTCAGTCAAAAAGTGAGTTGTTGTTTGGTTTGTTTGTTTTTAAAGGAAGTTTTTCCACTCCAAAGTCACCCAGATTGAGTCAAGATAAAAAGAAGTAAACAAGGAGCATATCTACGAGAATAGGAAAGGGAATCTTCAGACTTTTGATTGTGTATTCTTGAGCAGTGATAAATATTATACTGGGCTCTAAAATCACAGACTGAGCAACAGTTTAGTTTCTCCAAAAATGGACATATTGGAGTTATTGCCACTAACCCTCCATCTAAACAGACATCTTTGTGTGTTGTTATTTTCCCAAAGGAGAAATCAAGGTTTTTGTAATAAGCTGGTTTTATTTTCACCCTTCACAAGAAAATATATATTGACAGGAAGAAAAGTAATATTAGAGTTCAAAAGATGATGCTTCTTTTTATCCCAGTTTCTGAGGTTACTGTTTTTCAGTGGAAATTTGATTCAAATCCAGCCCTGACCACACTTGGTTTTGTTTCTTATTCAAGCAGAGGTGTACTAAATGATATTTGGGGTTAAGAGAGAAGAAAATCTTTATGGCCACCGAAACATGTTGGTAAATCCAAGCTTTTCTTTTTCTCTCAGGTCACCATCACCTTCAGGGAATATGAGGATAATGCCATCTGGATTAGGGTTGCCTGGGGAACCCCCTACAGACAACCCAACCAGTACAAGCCCAGCTACGTCGTGTACCATTCCCAGACTCCCTATGTCTTCATCTCGGCCTCGGTGCTCAAGAGCAACTTGCCTCTGCTGTGCCAGGTACACAGTAAAGCTGCTCAGCCCCTGACCTCACCACAGCCATGGGCAGCTGGGATTGTGTTAGCTGTCAAGAGGATGGGGACAGATTCCTCACTTAACAGAATTTACTAAATTACTTCTTTTTTGTTTTTCTCCCTCGTGATAAAAATGGGGCAAAAGCCAAATCTTTGGATCGGTGCATCATGAATAAATTCAGTTCACTATGTTTTTTACTGCTCCTAAATTGTTCTAATTCCTTAGCAAAGTGTAAGGCAGTGTTTGATTAAATTGTCTCATAGAAGTTGAAGAATATTACATCACCAGGGTTAAGCTGAAGAACTAAACACCTGAGCTTATCAGGGAATGCTCTTCATTAGTTTTAAAACACCTTTTCTGTTAACTTGTGATCAGTGTTGGTAGTCCTTTTTTTTTCTCTATTTAGCAAACTTCTGCAGTAGTAATTTAAATATTTTATTATTCTGTTTGTTTATTTTTCATCTGATAAGGCTATGGGGTTTATCTTGTTAATCCTGTGAATGCTTTTAAATATTAACCTGAGCTTAATAACAGTCTATGCAACATTTTTTTTAGATATGAAAATCCTGCAGATTAAAGGGCAGTTGCTTGAAACAAAAACATCACATCGTCTAGAAATACTATATTTTTGACATGTTATAAGCACAGTGGTGATTAAGAATGATGTTAAAACAATTTCAATTTTTATTCAAAGGCCCTGATTGTTGCTTCCAATTACCATGAGATCCGTGAAATGGAGCTTCGAAGTCATTGTTTAAACTCCCTTAAAGATATTGTGTTTAAGAGATATAGCCAGGTGAGCCACTTCACAAGTAAATCCTAAGATAAGTCTTGCTTTTTGTTTCAGGCCTAGTTCTCACCCCTTAGAAGGGGGGAAAATTCACCTTTTCCAAGAGACCATCAAGTTAAAATAATATTGAACTACTGAGGTGGACAGCCTTTCTTGAAGGTAAAATTACAATGGGGATGTGATCACTTGGTATCCCACCTACTCTTTATTATTTCTTATTCCTGATGGCTAAACTCAGGCTAAAAATTACCTGAGCAATTCAGTTCTAGGATTTTTTAGCACCATTCCCAAGGCTTCTGAGAGCCATAAGTTGAAGGCTGTTAAAATGGGTACTTAGTCTGCTTGTCCATGTAAAACTTTTAAATAGGGAAGTGTTAACAAATATCACAGGACAGGCATTTTTTTCCTCAAAATTATGTTGGCTTTTTGACTTCTAGTACTGGTCAAATATTGGAAGAATACTCACTTTGAGAATGAGAAGTAAAAAGAAATCTCTAAAGTTCTTTTCAGCTACAGCTTCTAAAAGTGGAAGTGAACTAAAATATTTTTTTTCTCTCTCCATTTAGAACTTCCAAACTTATTGTCCAAAACCTCCACAAGGAAGGACTGTAGAACCAGAAAGTGGTATGTATATTTGAAATGTCATTAGTGCTGGCTTGGGAAATGAGATTCATAACAGGAAGTTTTACATATGTTACATTCCCACTACATTATCCATTCCTTGTTCAATGCCCAGTATCTCACATTAGCTTGTGTTTTTCTCTTGGTAAGCACTGAAAATGTTAAGTGATAGAAACAACTACCTTATCAAACAAAGATGGTGATGAGTTTGTTAAAATTATTATTTTCAAATTTTCACTGGAATAATCTGATCAAAAGAACAGTATTGCAGCAGCTGCCAAAGTTGTCTTTCTGTTTTCTCTTCCCTCCTCTTTTGCCCTGCAGTGGATTTAAGGATAATTCATGAAAACAAAAGTGAGAAAGAAAGAATCCAGAGACTGAACCAGGAAGCTTTTGGTAGTGGTCCCCAACCAATACTCCAATTTGCACAATATAAGGTAATAAAAGCAACCAATTTGTTTTTTTTTTTTCATGTAGTGGTAGTTAAGCTAAATTTCAAATTGAAGAAATACTATGCTTTTGACTTGTTTTTGTAAAAAATGTAGACTTGGGCCAGCAGTGTGTTGGAGCAGGAGCAGTGAGGGTTATTTAAAGCACATGCAAAGCTAATTCTCTATATAACACCATAATTCACTTGAGTGATGCACAGCTTTTAGCTGATGATCAGACATATGGACAATTTTAAGAGATATTTAATGTTTTACAATATTACTGAACAAGCTGCCTCTTCCCCTCAGCAGAAAACTGCCACGTGGTGGCACCCTCTGATTTTATTACAACATTGCTCCAGCTGCAATCACCTTCATTACAAATGAGAAACAGCCTTATTGCATATCACATTTAAACCTTTAAATAATAACATATGAAGGAAATGTACTCATTGCTTATACTCCTTGGTTAAATTTTGTGTTTAACAGCTTGAGACAATGTTTAAAAGTAGTCCTGAAATGAATGTTTTGGATAAAAAAGAACCCTTCAGATGTCTGGTCAAGTTTTCCAGTCCACATCTTTTAGAATCACTGAAATCCTTGGCACCAGCAGGTGAGTGTTCCAACTCTATAAAATGGAGGGAAAATGCTGTTTAAAATTTTTTTGAATTTAAATATCCTGCATAAGGGAGAAACCTCATAAGTTGTTTAGAAACAGATAGGAGTGTAGTAGAACAAAAGCATTACCACTTCAAAAACTTATATCTAACTATATCTTAAAATTACTAGTTTGTATGTGGATACTCAAGCTGTGGTTTTAGTTTTGTGGTTTAGTTTTGTAACACTTGTGAAAGGTAAATAATGGTTGAGTACAGCTGTAATTATTTGTGTCTCTCTCTCCAGGTATGGCTGATGCACCACTTTCACCACTCCTCACATGTATAACACAGAAAGCTAGGAATTATTTTAGAATAAGAGAGAAAAAAGGTTTATTTCCAGACAGTTTTGTAAGCCCTTAAATGTAATTTGTTTTTTACTGCTATTAATCTAAATCATCATAAACTTTAAAACAGCCTTTAAGAAAACAACTTATTCTTTGGTAATACCTTAAATTTTTTTCTAACTTATGGCTTCTTTGAATTATTCTCCCCACAGTTGTCTTTAACAGAAATCAGCCCTTTCCTTGACTAATAAAAAAAGTCCATTGCAAAGTTTAAACAGAGATCGTGGTTATTCTAAATTTAAATGTAATGACTGCTCTTAACTGTATTTTTAAGAGTATTTGTGAGGTTAAAGCTCAGTGAAGGTGCAGTGACAGAGCTGTAGCTGCTCAGTTTGCTGTCAGAGCTGCAGGTGACTCTGACATTGTTGGTGGCCCTTCTTATTGTGGCTCCACTTCAGATGGGTGGCACTCCCTGCCTGCAGCTCAGGCAAGTTTTTATCTAAATAGGTGAAGTTTGTGTTCAAAGACCATTACAGGGCATGGGGAAGAAGGGACTCTTGGAATATAGATTCCAGTAAGAAGCTTCCATCCAGCTTCAGGGGATATTAACTCAAAGACCTTCTCAAGGTCAACAAGGGCAACAGCAAATAACAAATACTTAAGAAGGAAAAATCTGTCTTTGGTATTAATGTCTTATGAAACTTTATCTTGGAGGAGTACAATGAAACAGGCAATATTTTCTTTAGACTATTCAAATTAATAGTTGATCCTTCTGAAACCCTTGCACGTTGCCACTTTTCTGTGCTTGGGGACAAGGATTGCAGGATCAAGATGGCAACAGTCACTAATGCAAACAGCTTTGCATTGGAGTTCTTTGGAGTTGGGAAACACTGGGAATGTATAGATAGTTGCTGCATTGGTTTTTTTAGATGGATTTGATCCCAGGATTCAGTTCTTGAGTACAAGTGTTTTCTCTTTAATTCTGTTACCTGGGCAGTTTTGTGTGTGCTTTGTGTAATGTGGGATTTCCAATTCACTTTGGATACCTCAGTGCTCAGAGGCAGCCTTATTTTGAGAGGTTGCATGGGCATGGTTTTGTTTTCAAACTGTAAATAAACATGTAAATTAAGTCTTCTCATAACAGTTTGTTTGGCCTGACTTAGAAATACGACTTATCATATACTGATGTTTGGTTTGGTTTTTTCTCTATAACTCACACTTTAAAAGAGGTTAGTTTAGGACTATCTGCTACTGATATGGTTTTTAGGAATTCCACCTGATTTAAGTCTTAGTTTGACAAAATCCTTCATGTTAGGATTCTGAAAGAATTCCAGGTTTTGTGTGATGGACATTGAGTTGGCTCTTACACATCTCACTCACCCTCACAGAGCCTTCCAGGATTCAGGTCCATTAAGATTCCAGTGTGCATTTCACTCTCTGCTACTTGTTCTTCCTAATGCTCTCTCCCAAATAACTTAAATGCCTGAGATGACAATGATTTACCATAAAGGTAAAGGTCCCAAATGCTCTAAAACACTGTGAGTGCCTGGCCTACTGCCTGTGCTTGCCTCTTGTTTCTGGGAAAGGCAGGCTCCATCCCCTTTATAACAACCAAAACATTGGTATCTCTGATTTTCAGAGCTATGTTTCATCTCTAACTTCCTGTAAGCAGGGATATTACAGGAACTGTGCAGCACTTCCAGGCAACTAGGTGTGTATTTATTAATTTGTCAGAAAACACATCTGCAACTCCTGGGTTCCTTCTTGCTGAGCAAGTGTCCCCATGAAGAAGGTAAAGAGCAAGGGGGGAATGTGGAGACCAAACTTGTCTTCCTGGCTCCAGCTGGTCTCTTCCAATAAGTTGGAAGGTTGGGGTTGGACTAGATGACCTCTGTTCTGTGATAATGCCAAGCAGCAGAACCACATGCAGCTGTGGGGCCAGGGGCTGGGGGATGGACACACAGCCTGGGAGCCCTGTGTATGGCATAACCCTTCCCCAATAAATGGTGCATATATTGTCCTTTAACTTGACAAATTATAGGGGAAAAGCCACAGTGTTGTGTCATTGGTTCCAACATCAGTGAATCACAGAATACTCTGACTGGGAGGGGGACCCACAAGGATCCAAGTCCAACTCCTGGCCCTGCACAGGACAGCCCCAAGAATCCCACCATGTGCCTCAGAGCATTGTCCAAGCTCTCCTTGAACTCTGTCAGCCTTGGTGCTGTGCCCATTACCCTGGAGAGCCTTTTCAGTGCCCGACCACCCTCTGGGGAAGAACGTTTCTCTAATACCCACCAAAACCTCCCCTGACACAACTCCAGGACATTCGCCAGAGAGGAGATCGGTGCCTGCCCCTCCGCTTCCCGGCGCAACCCAATACTCGCAGCCCCTCCGTTCCGAGGGCCGCACGCGCGTTTTTCCACGTGTCTCCCTGTTTTCCATGTGTGTGTTTCCCTGTTTCCCGTGTGTGTCTCCGTTTCCCGTGTGTCTCCCGGTGTTCCCGGTCCGCAGCTCGGGCTGTTTTTCCCTCGGGTCCCCCTCGCATTGCCAGCGGCCGCCGCTAGGTGGCGCTGCGAGCGGGGGGCGGGGCCGCGACACGTGCCTCATGAATATTCGCCATCGGCGGCGCCGATTGGCCGCGGGCCCCGGAAGGGGCGCGGGGGGCCGAGCAGTGACAGCAACATGGCGGCGGCGGCGGCCGGGCGGCGTGGCGGGGGCTTGGGGCGGCCCCCCGCGCCCGGGCGGGACGGGCCGCCCGCCGCCGAGCTGGTGCGGCCCTCGGTCACCGAGCTGTCCCAAGTGCGGACCAACATCCTGTGCACCGTGCCCGGCTGCGGGAAGGTGCTGCCCAACAGTCCGGCCCTCAACATGCACCTCAGCAAGGCGCACCCGCTGCAGGTACCGCCGGGAGGCCGCGCCGGCCCCGCCGCCCCCGCCCGCTCGGCCCCGCGGGGCCGCCCCTCGGCCTGGCTGCGGGGCTCCCTCAGCGCCGGGGGCGGCCCCAGGGCCTGCGGCCGGCCCGGGTGCGGGTCCGGGGGGCGGCTGCGGCGGTGGCTGTGCCGGGGTTTGGTTCGCAGTGAGACTCGGGGGGGGTGTGATTCCCCACCCTGAGGAGAATTGGGATTCTCTGGAGAGAATCTGAGAGAACTGAGATTGTTCAGCCTGGAAAACAGGAGGTTTTGTGCTGACCTAATTGGGCCTTCCAGTACCTGGAGGGAACTTAGAGGAAAGATGGGGCACGACTGTTTACAGGAGCGTGGAGTGACAGGACGAGGGGAGCGGGTTCAAACTTAAAGAGAGTAGCTTTAGATTAAATATCAGGAAAAAATTCTTCCCTGTGAGGGTGGTGAGGCCCTGGCACAGGTTGCCCAGAGAAGCTGTGGCATCCCCATCCCTGGAAGTGTCCAAGGCCAGGTTGGACGGGGCTTGGAGCAACCTGGGCCAGTGGAAGGTGTCCCTGCCCATGGCTGGGGTGGAATGAGATGGGCTTTGAGGTCTGTTCCAAACCAAACCATTCTATGATTCCAAACGGGAATAACAAAGTGTTTCTCCTTGTCTCTTGTTTAAATCTCCCCGTGGGAAAGGCCCCTGCAGGTGTGTGTGTGTGCACAGGCTGACCAGTCATGCTGAGGATTCCTCTAAAATTACTTACAGAAAATAACGAATTTTAAGCATTTTTATAAACGTACCCCAGGCAGTCAAAAGTTCTTTGGGGCTCAGCTTCTGTTGTTTCACTTGCTTATCCCTTATCCTTCTGCAGTAAGACTTTACAGCACCACTTGTGAGGTGCTGTGCAAACAGGCAGCATTTCCTACCCTTATCAGCTGTCAATCCGCCTTCATCCCAGCGCCGAGAGCTCTTAGGTGGAGTTTTTGTTTGTTGTTTTTTTTTTTAAAAATAGCTGAGTCAGAAAAAAAACCCAAACAGATGGATGCCATTTTGGAAACAGGCCCTCATTTCCATAGTACTGCTGAGAAAACACAGCATGTGCTGGTGGGGGAGGAGAGCCACAGTTCATCAGGCACACATCTGAGTGTGGCCCTTCCAGAAAGATATCCTTGCTCTTCCCAAAATCATAGTGCCAAACATGCCAGGACAAATCCTATTCCTGGAAAACTGCGTTCTGAGAGTGCAGCTTCAGCAGCCACACAATGAACACCTTTGTTGTGTGAAATGGTTAATTCAAGAGTCAAGTGTGGGTTCCACGTGCTCGTTGGTGATGAACAAAAGGGAGCAGTGTTCGGTGCACTGGCTGTCTGCTATCTCTGGGATGTTTTCATTTCGTTTGCTGACATGCACTGACAACTTCTAGTGTGGGTTGTGTGTTAGATCTCACGTGCTGGTGTGAGGGGAGGTACAGCAGGAGTTGAAAGTGTTCTCTGAGGTCAGCAGAGGCATTTTGGTTGTGAGCTGATGCTCTGGGAGTGCAGTGCAGCTGGTGGGTTACATAACCCAGGGTATGACGGGTGAGGAGATGCTGCTTTCTCACCCAGCCTCTGTTAACCAGCTCCTGTGCCTTGTGGAATTATAGCCTGCTTCAAACACCTAATTACTGGATCTTGGGGTAGCTTGGAATAAATACTGAAACGTGGATGGATGCAGATTCACAGGAACTTCTTGACTTGTTCCGAGGGCATCATAATTAAGAGTAAAAATGTTGTTGAGGCTTAAGGGAGGCTAAATATTTTAGTGTTGGTATTTCCTTTTAAGAGAGAACTGATTCCCCAGACAAAAAGAATTCAGGAGATTGCATTTGTTAGTGAGACATGAAATTAGTGAAGAGGCAACTTTGCAAATGAGAGGCTAAGAAGCTCTTGGGGAAGGAGAGAAGGTGGTACTGCTGAGGAGAAGGGAGGCTGACTTGGTTAATTTTCATGATTAAAAGCAGCACCAGTAGGACTTTTTTGACACCAAAACCCATGAGGGATTGCCATGGCAGAGGAAGGACATTTATGGTAGGTAACATTACCCTGTAAAAACAGAGTCAAGTGCAGCAGTACAAGGTTATAGTCTTGTGAGGTGATAACAAACAATTTGATTATTTCTGTTACACACCAGGACTAACTTTTGATGGGGAACACTGGCAAAAGCAATTTGGTCATACAAGGATGAGCATTTGGGGTAATGCTGCTGTGAGAAGGGCAGTCCTAAAATATCGCAGAAGGATGTTCTCTGTCAGGGCTGTAGAGTAAAAATCTGATTTAAATATGTCAAAATGAACCCAGAAGAGCTGTAGAAAAGAACTACTAAGGATGATGAATGGCAAGTGTGTCTGACAAAGGGGAATTAGAAGAATTTGGCTTGTTTGGCCTAACAAAGAAGATATGATGAATTGTTGATATATAAGTTTCTGTTTTCTGGTTCCTCCACTTAATTAAGCCAATAATAAAAAATGAGAGCACTGGGTATAAAATGACTCAATATCTTAGACCTGAATTTTTCATTTTAATTTGTTGGTCTTTTGTCTATACTATCTTATGGGGAGAAGGGGAAGACTTCTGTGTAGTTTAAATGAAGCTGGAAGAGTTCATGTGAAGGTAAGGATTCTGTGGATTCCTGGGATAGCAGGAAGGCTGTAGTCAGTGGTGCACTGGAAAGAGTAGCATAGCCTTGGGGTAGGTTACCCACTGCTGCACTGCCACAATAGTTTTTATAATAAAAATAAATGCGCTTCTCTCCATGTCCTATTTAGTAAAGAAATGCAGGAGCTTCTGCTGCAAAAAAATATGTTTTAAATAGTTGGTTACAGGCCACTGCAACATGACTTTAAATGCATCCTTTGGAGTAAGCCTTGCTGTGGCAGGAAGGCAAGATGTTACTGAGTTCCCCTTGGCTAAGTCGGTGGCCAGGATTGTTAATTCCCATTTTTTGTGGTGTTGCCACAAGCCATGTCAGCATTCCTTACAGTGCAAGTGCCTGCACTGGGAGGAGTTAATTGAACATGTATCTGCTGGTAATTGTGGTGAGTGGATATTGTAGAAATGTGGAACATAAAATCAGATATGCAAGGAAGGGACTTGTGAGAATGTCTGAAATATGACTGGCCAGGTGGGGTTTGAGAAGGTGCAAGATTAATCATCAGGAGGATTTGGAAGAGGCAAAAACAAGATTACTGTCCATATAGGGTTTCTTATATATGTAGAGTATCTCTCAACTTGCCACCACAACTTCGTTGTGGTCTATGCCACCAAAGTCTGTGTTCCAGCTGTTTAAAAACCATCTCACTGATGTTTATAAAGCTTTTAAACACTTGTCATTCTATACCTTGATATTTCAGTAGTTTTAAATAACCTGATTGTGGTTTACCTGTTCAGTGCCTGCACGTTTCCCATATTGGCTTGTCATTTGTTGGGTTGTGGCATTAAATATAACACACTTAATAACTTTTTACTTAGGAATAAGTTAACTCCAATTGCCACTTAGTGTATTGATTTCATCTGCAGTGGGAGAGGCCAAACATAGCTTTGACTTAAAAGCAAATCTTCTTTTTTTCTCCTCAAGACTTCAAGACTGACTTCGAATCAAAATGTTTCTGGGTAAACTCAGGGTTAAAAAGTATAATTGGGGCTGGAACAACTAGATTTGTTTGAGTCATGTTCCTGTTTTGGGCAGTGGCTGTAGGAGGTACAACAACAATCACAGTGATGATTCAGCAGAGATAAAACAGGCCTGTTTATGAATGGGCTGTCCATGGGGAAAACTGCTGTACATAAAGATGCTTAGAAGGTTAAAATGTTACATGGTTAAAATGTTACATGAAAACTCCCTTTCTAGAGGCTTATTCCACGTTTTCATGATGAAATGGCAGCTGATTATTTTGGTTGAGAGGCTCTAAACGTCGCTTCTTTGAGTATGGTCTGTCACTAACAAAAATGAACGTGCAGCAGTGTCAGCAGGTAGCAATGCTGGGTGTGTGGAAACATAACTGAAATACTGCTTGAAGGGATTACATTTTACACAGAGTGCCTTGGCTTGAGAGGTGATTTGAGGGAAAACAAAATAATGTTTGAAATATCCCCCTCCTCAGCTTTCGGGAAGGAAATGAGACGACCACCAAGGCAAGGCACGAGGAGCTCAGGACAGAGTTGTTGGGTTCTGATTAACTCTGATGAGGGGGTGAGCAGTGACCCCCTTTGTGTCCTGGCAGCTGAGCTACAGCCTTGGTTTGCTTCCCATGGGAGGACTGTTGTGTTCTGTGGGTTCTCCAAGTTCGGTGTACCCTGTGTAAACACAACAAAGCTGCAGATCTGCCCAAGGAGGGGTTTGGGGAGTGACCTTGCACTGCCTGTGCTCACTGCCACTGTCCTCCTGCTAAGGGAAATCAGGTGCAGAGTTCAAACAGGGCATGGTCTGGTAGATTCTTCCCTGAATAATCATCTTGGGGATGCCATCATGGACTACTGTAACTGGCTCTGGGCATTTGGTTGGCCTCCTGTTCAGTCTTGAGATGTGAGGAGACTCACAGCTACTCTGAGCATCAGATTTTTAATAGTTCACTTTTAATTTTTTGCTTAGACACAGATACCTGATGCTTCCCCTGAGACTCTTTCAGATAGGATATGTCTAGAGGTACACACCTTGTCTGGTTTCCACAGCTGTGTCCTCAGTAGCAAGAGGTTCTCTGTGGTTGAACAGTCTGGACAATCCCACTAATGTATCCTGTTTATATGTATTTTTGAGGTCCTCTGAGCAAGTTATGTTGCTTTCTTCTGTTGTGTGCCTGTGAGGGTCAGTGAGACAGATCTCATGGAAAGTCCAGGTGGAGTGGTCCCTTAGTGTTTGGAGGTTCAGAGTTTGCATACCAGTTGTTTCATAGGTGTGAGATTTGGTTTATGATGTAAATTAAATGGCAGAGCATACTTGGCATTTTTCATTTCATTACATGTAAACTCTGAGTAGTAGCAACAGAATTCCAGCATCACAGAAGTGTTGTGTTACACAGTGGAGCCTCAAGTACTAACAAGTAAAACCCATGGAATCAGCAGTCTAGTGTATTATCTGTAAAGAAAACTTTTTTTGGATCAAAAAAAATACAAAATGTGGATTTAATTAGCTTGGAGCAGTGAGTATCCTGGTAAAAGTGAGTAGTACAGTACCACTGCTCCATAAAGCTTGTTGTAATTGCACTTGGTACTTTTGATGGGATATTTGCAAAGTGGCATCCACGGGGGAAAAGCTCCATGTGAACTTTCAAATAGCTTAGGAAAGTGCCTTCAACTCATTGAGGTGTGTGAACTCAGCCAGAGTTGATGTGTATTCTGAATATAGTCTTTAAAATGCAAACCCGTAGAATCGTCAACTTCTCACCTGGTTCTTTTTCAGGATGGAAAACTTAATGCACCAATAAGGAAGGGGTTGAAAACTTCACAGAAATTCTACTGCTGTCCTATTGAAGGCTGCCCTAGAGGACCAAACAGACCATTTTCCCAATTTTCTCTTGTAAAACAGGTATTCCTGTTTCCTGAAATATTTTCACACTGGTTTAGTCCTGACTGTCTCTACTCTGCTTTTGCACTCAGATATCATCAAAGCTTCTCAGCATATCTGCAGAAGTTAAAGAACTGTAGGCAGAAACTCCAATGTGCATGTGGTTAATGAATTTGCATGTTTGCATGTTGATATTAGAGGACTTGAACCTTTTGATCAGGCAGATGCCAGTATGTTCTGCTGAACTGGAATACAGCCCCTCTCCACAAATTAGATGGAGAAAGATCAAAGGGGGGGGGGGGGAGGAATCACAGTAGCAACCAATAAAGGTCTAAAATGTGGCTGATGCTTTTAACTGCTTTTTCAAGTGGTCGAGAAGGGAGAGTTTCTCTCTGCTTTATTATCCAAATGCATTTGTTTATCAGTTACCTGTTTAAGAAAACATGTAAGACTTGTTTTCTGAGTGAGTGAGCACAAAGAGCTGGTGCTGCTGGTGCTTACCAGCAATGAACTGGGGAGACTGTAGGATTGGAGTGGCTGGCACTTTGTGCCATAAATGAAAAGGAAAAATCTTGGTGTTTGCTCTGGTGTTGACCTGTATGACTTGAGATTATTTGCTCAGTTGTAGATCTTCAGGAGTGTGCACATGTTGCTACATAGACTTACTGTGCTCTGTAGCAAGATTGATCTGTAGATTTATTAATCTTTTTCCATAGGAAGCTTTCAGTGGCTTTAAGACAGTTAAATATTTTTCTGTGGTTTAAGATACATCTAGCACAAGCAGATTTGCCAACTTTTAATTCTTTCTGTAGTTTTCTTTAAACTTGTAACTTATTAGTAGTAAGACTTGAAAGAAAATCGCTGCTCTTCAGTGCTACTTAACAACTAAAAAATTGCAAATATTTATGTCTCCCCTAAACATGATTTTCTTTTTTTTTATCTTCACTGCAGCTAATGTTTGCTTTCCCTTGTGTGTTCTAGCACTTTATGAAAATGCATGCCGAAAAGAAGCACAAATGTGATAAATGTAGTAACTCCTATGGCACAGAATGGTATTTGAAACGGCATATAGAGGTCTGTGGCAAGACTTTCCAGTGTACTTGTGGGTGCCCCTATGCCAGCAGAACAGCACTGCTGTCTCACATTTACAGAACTGGCCATGAAATCCCTGCAGAACACAGGTAAAAGTGAAGCAGTTCAGTAATGGTCACATTCATCCCCCAGTGCTGTGTCTCCCATGTGCTGCCTTTTTGTCTCCTTCCTGTTGGTTACATTGAAAATGGCTCACGTTGGCTTAGCTGGGGAGCAGTTTGCAGTTTCTTTGTTCTGGGGCTTTTAGGAGTTTGTGTTCTGTTGAAGGCAGTGGGGATTTGTCTGATCAGTAAGATCAGGTTTCCCTGTGTATAAAACAAAAAGCACTGATGACACTGCACTGCCTGGCGTGAGTGCTGATGGCTCTTGTTGCATCTGCTTTTACAGTTCCTTGAGAGTAGAGATGATTTGTAGATGTTTATAGCTGGTCACTGAGGTGTGGAATGCAGTTCAGGTTACTGTCTTTTATAGTTTAGTTGTCTTTGCAATTATTAGTGGATTCTTTTTTTACCACCTATTTTTGTATATTTAGTTTCACAGTTGTTTTAACGTGTGCATATATTTCATAAAGGGCACTCTGCTTTCTGAGGCCTAGACTGTCTTTCTTGGAGGTTCAGCTGCTGCTAAATTAAGTTTTGAGTGAAGGAGTGCTAATTGTCTGTCCAGTTTCTAGACCTTTACCTGTACACTGATTTTAAGAGCCCTGTGCCTTCAATCCTCAGTCTGAGTTAGCATCAAAGTAACACGTTAAACATCTTCAAATCAGAGTGCTTAATGTGCAAGAGGCAAGAAACCATCTAAACCTCCTCCTCCATTTAGAAATAGGTCTCCATAAAAAAGGTAGCCTTTTTTCTTTTTTTTAAATGAATGAGGAATGACATTTAACAAAACTGAACTTTATGATTGTCTTCTCATATCCACCCTCATCTGTAACTTCAGTTTGTATTTTCAGTGCAGTGATGGAAAAGAATGGAAGGCAGATGTTCTGTGCTTGAAAGAAGTATAAATTATTGATCTCGTGTTCACAGGGATCCTCCCAGCAAGAAAAGGAAAATGGAAACCTCTGCACATACTCAGCAGCTGGCAGAGAAAGCAAACGAAGCGTTCATCAGTACCCACAGTAATGCTCCTGGCACTCAGGAACTGGAGTCCTCTGAAGTGAAAGCAGTGGCCTCTCTGGAAGGCTCCCACAGCTCTAACTTCACAAACCAAATGCAGCCCAAATGCACCCCGAAGATGCTTTTGCCCAAGCCCAAGGTGGCTTTGGTTAAAGTCCCAGTGATGCAGGTGGCTCACTTGCCTGTTTATGTGTCTGCAACAGACCCTTCTGTCAAACCTGCTGTAGTGGCTGTTGATAATCAAGGTTCAGTTGTAAGTACTGTTCATTTGTTGCCTCAGTCTATAGGAATTCTGATTCCAGCCCTGGAGGCAGAGACCCTTGTGTTTAAGGACAGTATGCCTGTGTCAAAAGTGACAAGTGCTGGTGATCGGGAGCCTGTGAGCACTGGTGTGCAAGTGGAGCTGGATAAGGTTACACCAAGTAACACAGGGCAAGAGATGGGCACTGTTTGTCACAAGAACAAAATTTCTTCCATAAATATACAGACTGACTTATCTTATATTTCACAGAACTTTGTCCCAGCTGCAGCCTGGACTCCCAACTCTTGTGTGTCCTCCTGCTCTCAGACAGATCTGTCCTTCAGCTCCCAGGTTTCCTTGCCCATCAGTGTGCAGACACAGACACTGCTGCCTGCTTCCAAACTGACTTCATCCATAGCTGCTCAGACTGATGCTTTCAGTCAGGGGTGTTTCCCAACCTGTGGCGTTTCTAGAGAGACTCAAACCAGTAGGACACAGGAGTGTATTGATGGAAGAGTTCAGATGGACCAGGCTGTCATGTGCAGTGACATCTTTGACAATGTTCCTTCCTCATATAATGTTTCTACTCACATTGATCTTCCAGAAAACAATTTAATGCCTGCAAATATAGATCAAACCTTGCTGCAAAGAACTAATTGCAAGAGCCTGAATCAGGACACGGTGAAGTCTGAATCCCTGATCAGCTTCACTACACAGACTAATATACTTCCACCTCAAAATACAACAGATAATCAAACCCAGACAATGGACCTGCTAAGTGATCTGGAAAACATCTTTTCAGGAAACATGTCTGGCCAGACACTGGATAATCGTGGCCTTTTGTCTGAGACAAGTTCTAATGCTGACACACATCTGCCATCTGGTCCCTCACAGAGCACAGGGATAGACTTCGACATTGAAGAGTTCTTTTCAGCATCCAATATCCAAACTCAGACTGAAGAGAGTGAGCTTGGTACCCTAAACTCTGAGCCAGTTTTGGAGTCACTGGACATTGAAACTCAGACTGATTTCTTATTTTCAGATAGTGCCACTCAATCCTATAACTGCCGAGGCAATTCTAACTTCTTAGGTTTGGAGATGTTTGATACACAGACACAGACAGACCTGAATTTCTTTTTGGACAGTACTACCCACCTGCCTTTAGGAAGCATTCTGAAGCAGTCCAGTTTCTCCATGAGCACTGACTCATCTGACACAGAAACCCAGACAGAAGTGTACGTGGCTACTAAGACCACACCTACTCAGAATATTGAAAGCAAAGTCCAGCTCAGCAGTGCTGAGACACAGACTATGGATAGCTGCTTTGAGAACCTGGGCAGTTTATTCCTCACCAGCAATGAGACACAGACAGCAATGGATGACTTCCTGCTGGCTGACTTAGCCTGGAATACAATGGAGTCCCAGTTCAGCTCAGTGGAAACACAGACCTGTGAAGAGCTGTGCTCCTTGTTCCAGAGCTCTGACAAGCCCAGCCACTGAGTGCTACGTGATATAACTGTTCCCTGTGGTTTGAATTTAAGTTATTGGGGTGGGAGATAATGGCTTTACCAAGTGATCCACTTTGCATTATTGAATGTAGTTGTCATGAGCAGTTGACCTAAGAGACTTTTCATGCTGAAGGTACTCTCTTGAATATGTAACTTTACATAAACTATGTGTGTATAAATGGGGGGGAAGGGAGGGGGCTGTAACATGTTGATGTACATTTGAACCTTAAAAATTATGTGGTGCCTATGTTTTTTCCTCAAACTTCTTTACAAAGCTGTTACTGCTTTCATTTAAATGGAAGAACTTTTTGAAGTTGTTCTCTATCTCTCTCTCTCTGTTCCTGGCTTACATGCAGGGTTCCCATGTGCTGGACCAAAACCCTGACCTGTTCAGTTGAGATGCTTCCCTGAACTTATGGGGGAGGATTCTATTTTTAGTGTAAGCTACTTCTGTTTACTTTTTTTAGTAGCTTGTATTTTAAATCCGGCATGAACATAATAAGCCGTATTGTCTTCTTTTACTTTCTGCCTTCACAGCTCTTTCTCCTGCATAAGCTGGCACTTCCCAAATACCTGTCCTACACACTAGACACATAGAGATTCTCGAATTGTTGAACATATTTATTATTAAAAATATCTAGGAAGCAGTACCTTTTTTTTTTTTCTCTCCCTGAGCGGCACTGATGCCCTTTGAAGGGTAGGAAAAGAACTTGGAGTTCATAGTTCTAGGGAAAATTAGTATATAGTCCTTTTAGCTAAGGTGATAAATGGGACTAACACTTTTAGAGTCTCCAGGGGGGATTTGCTTAAATTATTTCTGTCTGTAAGATACAAATGTTACAATGTGTGTGCCTCAGAGACTGGAATCATTTGTTTTTGCTGAAGTTCTCTTAGCTTTATTGCGATACAAGTTGAGAAATGTTACAGTGGTTTATACCTCTCTTACCTTAACAGAAATCTTTAAAAATGGGAAATTAAATTCCTTAAAACACTCACTCACCTCGACTCCTGTTTTTGGACTTCCTGCTTCCAAAAACAACTGGAATCCATACAGCAGAGCTGGGAAATCAGCTCACAGAGGCCTTTTCAGAACAGCTCTATCTTGCTTTTGCACGTTGATTCGCAGCCCTCAGTTCCTGCAGCTTTTAGAGTTTCCCTGAGTGTAGTCAAATTCACACAACCCAATTTTTCAGACAAGAAACATCTGACCTCTTGGAATCTTTTTTTTTTAATGTTTATTTTGCCCCTCCTGCCAGTGTTTGTGGTATTTTTCATTGGCGTGAGAATACGTGAGTTGTGAATGTATGTTGGAATTTGGCCTTAAGTAATTTTTATCTCTTACTATAATATCTGTGAAATGTAGGCCTCTGGTTTGGTCCTGGACAGGTTTTAGCTTCTGTAACCTTAAAGGAAGGAGAAACCTCTTTGTGTCAAACTCCTGGGCCTGTAACATTTACTCCTCCATTGTCAGAGGAGAAGTGCTGGCTGTGTATTTACTGTGCAGCCCATCAGCAGGTGGATGTCCAAGCCTTAGGTTTTGAGGGCTCCCTATGCTTTGTGCTGCACATTCTCAACTCAAGGATGTGGGAGTTAAGTTACTCATCCATTGCAGGCAGCTTGTTTTGGTTGAAAATGAGCAGTACCCTTCTTTTTTCCTATTTTTTGTCTCTTCCTAACACTCTTTAAATTGCCATAGTTAACATGATGATATGGTGAGCATCTCGACCTTTACTGGAAATAATTTCTTTATATTAACCCTAAAACTCCCATTTTCCTCCTGAAATCCCAGCTGTGTTGCCTGTTTAATTTTTCAGCATTTCTGGGTAGGAGTTCAGACACTTCCAGTCTTTGGCTGAAGAAACTGCAGAAAGGAATCTTCAGCTCCCCAGGAGCACAGTAATTCTGCTGTGGGGAAATTCCCCCCAGGTTTCACAGTGTCTAGAGTTCTGATCTGGTGGGATATATTAAAAAAAGGAAGGCATCACTTGTAATTTTGTTTCCTCTGAAGATATGACTGTTTTATATTTACCTGCTTACTTATATTTACCTGCTTACTCTGAAACTGGGAAATAAGATAACAAAATTAGGTTAATTTATTCTGTGTTTTTTCTAGCAGTGTTGCATCTTTACATTTCAAAATGTTTTTCCTTCTCCTTTCTTCCCCTGGATGGAATACCAGAGAACACTTCTCCATACCCAGACTTCTGTGTTTCCCACAGAAATGCCTGAAAGAGAAGGTGTTACTGTGAATCTGGTTGGGGAAAAGGGTATTTTCCTCAACTGGCAGAAATGAGAAACTTCTTTACCTCTGAATGTAGAAAGTCAGTCCTTTTTTCTGCAAGAGAAGGAATCTTAGGTGCTGAAGAGCAGAATTGCAGAGGTTTGAGTTGTAGCCATCTGAGAGACCAGCTGGCATTTAAATTCCCTTGAAACTCATTTACAAATTAGAGTGATAATTGCCACAGTTCTTAATTCTTAACATTGGGGACCTCCAGAAAAAAAACCCACAGGTTTGTGTGGACAACCTTACAATGTAATCATTACCCAGTTATTGTACTTTGTAATTAAAAGTATTTATGAGCTTTGTGTGCTTTACTAGAAAGTGCACATCAGAATAGTTTCATTCATCCTATGGGTTTAAAATAGTTTGAACTTTAATTTGGTGAACACAGTACTACTACAACATGAAATTATTTACTGAAAGTGCAGTACTAAGAGGTAATTAAATATGTCTGCACTGTCTTAGGGAAGTGGCTCATTCTGACCAAAATTAACATTTTTCTTCGCAAAATTGGTTCTCCATAAATTATTCATAGAAGTCAGAAACGGGTCTGGATCCTGTGTTGTTGGCTTAAGTCGCTCAGTTTGGATTTATTAAGTATTTTTGTGACAATGTGGAGACTGCAACCAGACTTCACAGTGTGGTGAATCCCACAGTAAACATCATGAAACCTGATCTGAAATACTGTGCCTGAATATTGCCATTCCTTAACATCTAAACAAGTTCTTGAAAAAGGCTAATTTTCTGTTTTCACCATGATTTTAAAAATAAACTTCAGTCAGAACTATTTCTTGGTAGAACTAAAATGATACTTATCTCCCTTTTTCTGCAGTTTGTCTCTGATTTGGTTTTCAAGGCACTGTCTTATTGTAAGTATTGGTCAGCAGTGACTTACTCCTTTACTTGCTCTCTTGTGTATCCTCTGCTGCCATTAGAGCTGCTCTTCAGAAAGTAACATCAGATTCTCCACAGCCTTTTAGCACAATTGTGTATCTGGAAGTGATACTAATGTTACTTGTGCTTACTCTGTGCATTTTCTGCTTATTTCCATTATGCTGTGATTGCTAGATCTTGATCTGGGTGCCTGTGTAATGCTATTCTAAAACTGAATTAGTAGTTTTGTAGTTTGATTTGAGCTTTTCTTTAGTATATAAAGATTCAAACAAAGGAAACAGCAAATTTGGGACTTGCATTCTATGAGAGCATAAGCACAAACAAGCTGAAAAATGAAACATCTGTCTTGTTGCCTCCCATATTTGTTTGTCACAATGCTAAAAGTTTGTATGACAGTAGATGTTTCTTCTACTTGTGGCTTTATTTGCATCTATTTCTGCTAATACACTTTTAAATACTTTCTGCTGGGGGTAGGGAGGGAGTCCCCCCCAAACTCTTTGTGTTGGCCTAGAGAAATTGGTAGTTTTAAGTCAGAGTTTGCTAATGCTACACATTCTTAGCTATGCAAAGCTGCTTGTGTCTAGAAAATTTTAACTTCCAAAGCATATGAAAGCATTAAAAAAATGTATATATACCTGCAGCTGTAAATAGCTGTAAACCAAGCCTTGTGAGACCTCATCTAGTTTTGAACAATCCAATCAGTGTCTGTAACTTAACGTATGTAACTAACTCCTCACAGATTTTTATTCCAAGGCTCATACAGAGTCATTTTTTCTGTTGAAAACAAGAGGCTGAATTTCCCTGTTTGTCACACGGACCTTGGTTGGGTAGGGGCAGCAGAACAAAGAATGCCTTCCACTGTTCTCAGTCCTGCTCCTGCTGGCACGTGCTCACGGGCTGGATTGATTTTCTTGAGAGGCTGGGTAGAAATGTAAGTGTTGGCAGGATTGGGGTCTTAAGGGGTTAGGAGATTTTTTTTTTTTAATATCCTTTCAAATGTAGGGTAAGTCAATAGAACTGATACTGAATCAACTTGGGGTGCTCAACTTGCAAAAGAACATGTTCCTGAAATGACAGCTCAGAGGTGAACCAAATGTACTTGCCTTTGTTGTTAAGGTTGTACAGCTTCCTTTGCTTTAATATATTTCTGACATGTGCTGGTTTTTTAAACATGATCTTAATGTACAATTTACTGTTCCAAATACATTCACACCAAAATGTTGGTAACATTCTGGGCCTTGCAAGCTTTTTTCATTCCTTTTTGGTTTAAGGTGCTGCTATGATGTGTCCTGGTAGAATGGACCTCCTGTGAAGGGGCTGCATTTAGTAATTATGAACACTAAGAGGATGTTCAATGGTAGCAAACTTCAGTGCGAGGTGCAAACACACATCCTCTGTTTCTTTTGTTATTTTTTAAGAGTTGATGTGATTTTTGAGGTGTGCTGGAAGGACTTGCTGCTTAGGGCACGACTGAATTCTCCTGTTTAAAATGCCATTGCTATGCAATGACCAGAACCCAGCCCTGAGCTCTGCAGTCGGGGTTGGAGTTTGTGTGAGGGAATGTTTGTGTTTGTGTGAGGGAACCTTTGGGTTCGTGTGTGTGGCTCCTCCACTTCCCCACAGATGGTGAAGCTCCTGAAGGAACTGCCGAGTGGAGTAACAGAAGTCCCTTTATTTGTGATCCTTTTTCATATGCTGGCTTTACAGAACCTTCAACAATATGATAGATGACCTGTGGTGATGCAAACTGTGCATTTCACAACAGCCAGTGCTTTACATGCCTGCTTCAAGCACCTGCATGCAGAGCTAGAGTGACAGCACTTCTATCTACAGGTACTTGCAAGTGCATCTATGATAAAGCTAGATATGAAAGCCATATTTCTACAGCTTAAAGAATTCAACACCTGATTAGGATCTCATTGAAACTTGTGATTATTTTGAATGGATGAGTAATAAATCTCATGGGTGAGTCCTTCCCAGAGCATGTGTGAGGTAATCTCAGCAAGGCTGAGAAATGTCCTTAAAATATTTTTCTTTTCTTCACCAGTGGGATTTTTTTATTTAGTGGACAAATTTAGTTTCCAAAGGATGTTCATGTTTAATTCTTGCTGTTTAAGCCAGTAAACTTGCAATGAGCAGACAAAATCAAGCATTCATTTCTTAGACCTATTTTACAAGTGACAATCCCAAAGAAGGAATGTTGTCCTAGTAACTGTGAAACTTTTAAGTATATTATTGCATGCAGAGAAAACCTTGTGCCAAAATACTGTTTCATATTTCCCTCTGTTGGAAACTGAAGTGTTACACAAAGCTGCGAGTAAGTTATTCACGAGTACTGAAACGTTTTGTTCACAAATGAAGCACTTATTTAGTCCTGTAAATTATACATATTTTGGAATAAAGTTAACTTCAATCAATTTTTGCCTTCTGTTTTAATGGCCATGGTCTCCTGCCTGCAGAGGCCTGGGGGGGTTCAGTGCCTATTGGCAAGTAGCACCCATTGCTCCTTGACATCTTACCTTTTGAATTGGTAGAGGTTCTGTAAATTAAAACGATTACAATGTCAGTCCTTGATCTCTAGAGGTGGCAAAAAGGTTCTCCATCTCAAACCTCTCATCAGCATGTGCAAAATGCAATCTTTAAATACCTTGTACGTGCAGTGGAATGAAAAGCTCTGCAGTTTCAGCTTTCTGACAGGTGCTTTCTACAGCAGACTCTCAGGACAGGATTCCTTTGCCTTCTTCCTCAGCTTTACTATCCACCCCTCCTGTAGTTTTTAAGATCTCCAGTGTCATAACATCAAGTAGAAATTCAGCTGCCTTAAGATGATTAGTTTTCAAAGTATCCTCTAAAATTACAGTCTTCTCTAACAGCTTACATTATTTTGAAATATATTTTATATAACAAAATATTGTTTGGTTTGAATATGGGTGATACTTTGTCCCTTTTCTTCCTGCACAGTTCCCATGCTTAGCAACGACCCCACCATTTTCTGTTAGTTGGAGGATACAAAATGCTGATTTCTATTGTTCCCTGTAAATCTGGTGTATGTGAGTCAGAGGAGGTGACTGAGCTCCATCAGCTGTAGCCATGAATGAAGCATTCCCAGATGGACAACAGCAGGCTGTGTTCAGTCCTGTCATGCCCCAAGGTGAGCATTTACACACAGCAGCAGTCAGGTGTTTCCAGAGGGGAGTATGGCATAAATATCTAGAAACTGAATTCCTATTCAGAGCATTCAAAATTCTGGAACAGTCAGATGTATAAGATCCTTTTAGGACTAACAGCCCTATTCCCCTCATAGGGATGATTCTGCTTTAGTTTGTGTTTATGAACTGCTTTCTTGCCTGCTGCTGCTGAGAATTATTTATTCTGTTGGCAGTGAGAGTGTCCCTGCCTGGTTTGGGTTCAGTTCCTGGATTTCCTTCACTTGAAGGAATTGCATGCTGGCAAGCTGATTGTTTTCTCTCAGAACAATGGAATTAGAGGCACATTTTCCTTCTGGCTCCAGGATTTGACAGCAAGTCCTCTGGATTTAGTCCTTTGAAAGTTTGGACCTAAAACAATAGGAGAAAAATGTTGATTTAACTTTCAGGTGTTCCATCATTGTATTTTTAATTGTTGTCAACAGTTCACTTGTTGTGTTTTGGCACCTTGGATGCAGGAAGCACTTCTGGCTGGTCCAGCCCTTAACTTGATTTCCTTTCCTTGAACAGGAATGGTGTTTTTCTTGAGAGGACTCACACAAAAACAAGAAGCTGCTGTTTCCTGTGCTAGAAGAACCCAGTGTGTTCAAGGGCACATCACTTGATTGACTTAAGGTGGCTGAAGTGTGGGTTTGTTTCTTTATGTTCTAGGCCTTTACTCAGCAGCTTTTCTGGCCTTTTGCTCCAGGTCCTGTAGCAATAATCAGTGACTGTGGTTCATAGGAATGTTATCTTCCATCAGGTTGTAGTAAAACCTCTGTCTAATCTGTCTGATTTGACACTGAAAAACTCCATTGATGCACATATTTATTGGTAAAAAAAAATAAAAATACCTTGAATTCCTCCATCTGTTTTAAAGTGGGAATCATGTGCCATCAGGAGCTTTGCACAGGTATTATCTCTCCCTATCTCAAGTTTTTATCAGAGCATCAAAAGAAGGGAAGAGTCAGTTGCAATGAATCCCTGTTCTGAATGCTGAGTTGAATTGCAGTTACCTGTGTATCTGTGGGAAGTGCTGTTTTATTTTGTATTTTGTTTAACACAAAAGCAAAAGAGAACTTGATCTGAAAGCCCCTTATCTAGTATGAGCTGAAACAAGAATAAGTGGCCACCAGAATGCAGAGGGTACATATTAAACAGAAACAAGCAAAGAACACATTAACAGGATTAAAAAATGAGTCTACTTAGAAGGAGTAAGAAAAAATGATTCTGTCAGTGCCACCACTGTGGTTTCCAGGTCATTTCCATTTCTTTTAGGTGACAAATGAGCAAGGAATGCATGCAAATGTTTATCTGAAGCTCAATAGGACTTAGCAGTCTTAAAGTTTATAATATTATTAAATGCCTTGTAGAGTAGCCGTGGATTTAAGAATATTCCTAAAGTTAGGCATTGCTTCAGTGCTCAGCAGCATCAAACACCAAATTACTGTGCAAGGCCAACCAGATAGAGTGAATCTGAGGGAAGAGGTTACACTTCATCCCCAGAACAAGCTATTTAAAGCTCTAATGAATCTATCTTATGGTCAGGAAGAAACTAAACCTACATGTAAGTAGTTGGCATTCATCAGCTTATAATTCTATTAATAGCATCTACAAAACCACAAATATCCCCGGTGCTCACAAGGAAATTTTATTGGTGTTCTCACAGTCTAACAAGCTTTAAACCAGCATGAAATTAAATATAGAAATGTTAGGTCAGTCTAGACAGCACTGCAGCTCCCCAGCGTGGCTGACTGGTAAGGAAGGGAGTCCAGAGAGCAGTGGAACCTCCCACATTTTTGATTCATTCCTGACGTTATCAGTTAAAAAGTCCTGGATATCATCATGTTTTCTACATTGTTTTTTGATTTATATGTAGAATCTGCACCCAGGCATGAGGACTGTTCCTTTTAAAAGCAATTAGAAACAGTTGCACTGCTTCAATCTGCTGGGGGAGCACAGTGCCAGTGGAACTGCTCAGGACCTTCCTGCAGGAGTGAGACCTTTGTGTGGCTGGAGAGAAATGGCGACTCAGGAATTTCTGTTTTGTGTCCCTTCACTTCATCATTCCCAATGCCAGCTCCTTTTTCACTCTTCTGCTCTGCTGCTCTAGCATTGAGTGCAGGAAGCAATCTCTTGCTGAAGTACCATTGAGCATCTTCTGAGATGAGAGAACAGCTTTTGTGTTCCTCCAGGAAGGGTTTGAAGTATCCTTGGGAGTGGCATTTTCCACGGGTGGGAGCACTTTGTGAAGACTTAGAAGTTTCAGAGTAGTTTGGACCAAACAGATCAAGCACATCCATTTCTTTATGCCTCACAGCTGCTGGATTTTTCACATCTTCAAGATTCCACACAGAGTGTTCTTTTTATTGTTGCATTCCTTATTTCACCCTGGAATGTTTGTACAGTGCAACTTGTTACATATTCCCATTTTAGTGCCGTATGTTATGGGATAACGTTTAGACTTCCTAGACAGGGTTGAAATCTCTTCCTTGTCTGGAGCTGTGTCAGCTCTGGCACCTGCACTTTACTTGCCATCTGATTTTGATTGATTTCTTGTGTTCTTGGCTCCTTGACCTGTGTGGTTGTCAGGAGATTGCAACAGAAGTGGCCCTTGTTGGGAGCTCCGTTTGCCGGGCGCTGCTCCGCTTGTTTTTGCAGCTGGAAGCTGGCAAGTGGATCGGTTTTATCCCCAGATAATCAGGTTAATCTGACCTCTGGCGTGGTCACTCATGGGCACTGCTCCTGCCCTTCACACCTTCTCTTCACCAGGGGTGTAAAAGTGATGGGGGAGAACATCCCCAGATGTGAAGGATTTCGGGGAGGTCGGACGTGACCGATCACCGACCTCGGATTATCCACATCCAGTTTGCATGGATAGGGCAGAGCCTCCTATCCAGGAGCAGCCACTGGGCTCAGGAGGTGGGGAAGGAAGGGCTGGGAGGGAGCTCTGGGAGCTGGAAATGGGAGAAAGGACAGAACTGGGAGCTTGGAGGCAAAAATGAGGAGAGAGCGAGAAGGGGCTGGAGGAAGGAGAGAGTCTGTGCAGGGGTTTAAAAATAAGAATTAATTTAATGAATAAGAAGAGAGTCGTGCATATGGAAAAATGGATGTGAAATGACCAAGTAGAAAGGAAAGAAAAACTGTGAGAAAGGTGAAGAAAGGAACAAATTAAAAAAAAAAAAACAGCTGAGAAGACCATTTGCTCTTTAAATATAAGGAATCTAAATAATCACAGTGAATCACTGCCTGACCAATAGAACTTTACAATGAAAAAATATTAAAATCAAATATTTTATGTCTAAAATAATATTTTTATGTCTAAAATAATTAACTAGCACTACTGAGACCATTTGCAGTTGATAGAAAGCCCTGTGGTTATTTTATAACATGGCATGAAGACTGAGTCACAAGGACTCTTACCAGAAGATGGGATCTGGGGACATCCTCAAGTGCATTTATTCAGATATTTGCATGAAAAGCTGTGTTAAAAGTTCTAGGACTGAAAGAGTCCCAGTCCTGCTGGATGTTACTTAATCCTTCTTAAAAAATTCAATCCTAAAAAAGAGCAGAACTAACTATATAAGAAAAATACTTTAAATGTTCTTTATAATTTTCTTCACAAGAAGGAGATGTATCTGTTTGGGTTTTTTTCTTTTCCACTGTGTTAATTGTTTTGTGGGTTTGTTTTTTTTTTTAGCTTATGCTCTCCAGAAGTCTTAAGCCAATCACTTAAGAGCCAACAGAGACAGTCAATGATTAACCAATAAATTATGTGTGAGCTTCACCATAGTGTAAGGCAGATTCACAAGGTCATGAGTGGAGGTAAACTCTTACAATTCTATTTTCTTGTTGATACTGTGTCTTCATTTGGATCCCAGTATTTAAAACCAAAAATAAACAAAGAACAACAAAACAAAACCCAAAACCCCAGAAACCAAAAACCCAACCACAAAGCACCTTTGCCAAGGGTCCCATCTCAGTTTAGCAGAACTTGCAGCCCTTTGGAAATTAATCACTGGTCTTTGTTTGACATCAAATGTCCTTGATACAACTCTGTGTATCACACAACTTTCATCTTAATAGATAAAGACTCTATAACCTGGTTAAGTGAAGATAATATTTGATACAGAAATCAATACAATTGTTCTTCAACAGAATAGTTAATTTTTTTAATATATATTCACCTCAGGCATATTACCTAATTCTAATATGGCACTTCTAGAAATGTGACTAAGATACTTTCTTGGGGAAATAAGTAAAGTCTGAGTTAATCTTCAGTGTGAAAGGGTGTGGGAAGGTATTTTTAAATTATAAGTGTGCAGAGCAACTGTCTCACGCAAGGCTCACAGACTGTCAGTGTAAATACCATTGTCAGATTCGTGCAGTCACATAAGATTATTAAACTTGGGGGTGATATTCTCATGTGACACCTACACAGTTCATCAGCTTCAGGGGAGCTGCACAGACACAAATGAGAGTAGAAGTTGACCTTTCCAATCCACGCACTGAGTCACCACTTCACCTCCAGAGCTGATGTAACCGTAATGCACTTCGCCTTTACATCCATTTTATCTGCCTGCAGTGCTCAGTACTAAATATAAACCTGTTCTGGAAAGTTAAAGTGGACATGTGACAGGGGCCACTTTGGATAAGCCCCAGCACTCAGACACTCTGCCCTATTAATGGTTCCACCGTGGTTGTGCCTAATGCTCCCCAGCGCCCGTGTTTGCTTTCTCCAGGATTACCTGGGCTCCACACAATCAATAAATGCAGCAGAAAAAAAAAAAAAAAAAGCTCCTGGTTCACTGCCTGCTGCAGTTCTCCCTTTTTCTTTCAGACAATTTAAATCTCAACAGAAGAGGGGGACCAAACGTCTCAGCTCAGTTAGCTGGAAAATCTCAGGCATCAGGCGGATTTTTAGATGCAGTTTGGCACGGCAGAAATGTCAGGGGCACTCGGTTTACGGAGGCAAACGAGAGGCTGCCTCTCGAATTTTTGACGTCAGCTGGAAGATGCAGAGACAGGTCAACAAAATGTTATTAGGACAATGTTAATTAGGACAAACCTTTATCCTGTGACCGTGCTGTTTGAATCTGCCAAGGGAGAGGAATCCGCAGGAATGAAAACAATGCCCGAGCACCATTTCCTAAGCCTGTCAACGTTAATTGTAATTTAAGACCTTCTGCTCTTCTTACCCTACAGTGGAGCAACACGAGCTCTAGAATTTAAATGATGGGGTCTCTATTCCTGCTGGCACCTTCAAAATTATCTTGTCATGAAAATACTATTTTCCAGCAAGAAGATAAGAGGTATTTCTTTAAAGGGGGTAGCTAGGTCGGCACTAATGACTTCTGTGTCAGCTCTGTTACTGACAGTAGTATTTAGAAAAGAGCCTTGGATGGTGTCCTTAACAGAGCACTGTAAATGCAGAGACGGATTGGACTTTGAAACTTAACATGTTCAAAATTTTGGGAACTAAATTAGGATGGAGAGGGGGTGGTGTAAGGCTGCTACCACTGCATACATTAAAGCAGAGTCTCTGTGTGTGGTTCTGCCTGCTCGTTTCTGTGGACTGAAGCTTTTGCTGTGCACAATTATTTACAGTAGGCAAACCCAAAAGGACTTCCTTTTACAAATGGGGTCTGATGATTCCCACTGTCAACTTGTATGTACCACAGTTTCCACAACACAGAAGGATGCACAAGGCTGCAGGCTATTTGAGGGAATATGTGTGTGTGTGTATTTGTTAAATTTCAGTGCTCAAAACTTTCATTTACTGTGTCTGTCTTAAATTCATCAGGGGGGGAAGAGCAGCCTAGTAGTAAGGACACCCTCAGAAGTGAAAGATGTGGGTAAGAATTCCAACAGCTTCACCCTTGGCAAGTGAGCAGGAGTAAAAAGAAAGCAGGAGCATCCTCAGATTCAGTGAGACATGCTGGGAATGTTCAGATCAAGAGAAAAAAGAAAGAGTGAGAAATGCCTTTGTTACAGATTCTGGTGGCATTTACACAGTGACAGTGCTCAACAGAGACAAGGCTGGGGGGTCCCTGTGTGTGTCAGAACTTGAGGTGTCTGCAGGAAACAGCAGGTGAAAATGTGAACACCCCCAGGACTAGTGGTGAGTTGATGTTCTTTCTGATTTTTAGAACCTGTAAATGGCTTTGTTCCACTCTTACTCCATAAGGGTCACCTGTGAAATTATTCACAGCAGACATGCATTTATATCAAGTCTCTTTCTCCCCTTTTCCCCACTGTTCACACACACACACACACAGTGCTCTCATTCTCTTGCAAGGTTAAAGAACTGTTGTTTTTTACCCCAACTATGACAAGAGCAGAACTCAAGTGACATTTCCGAACTCTGTTCTCATGCTGTCAGTCAGTTTATATGGCTGTCCATCTGCATCTCATGTTGGCTTGACCTGGCTAGTCCAAAGCTTATTGTGTTGCTTTGGGGTTTTTTTCTTTCTTTTCACTGTATTTTCTCTTTTTTCTTTTTTATGCTACTATCTCCTTTATGACCTTTGAGGAACCTGTATTTTAAACTTGGTTACGTGAACTACATCACCTGCAATCACCAGTGAAGAAAGAAGTTGGGGTTTTTTTGTTCCATGAAATAGTACCAGGGTTGTGGGAGGAAAGAGGAGGCCTGGGAAAGCCAAAAAGCAGGAGTATTACCCAAGTTTATGGTAAGAAGAAGTTAGGCAACTACCATTACCAGAAGAGGGAAGTGAAACTTTACTAAGGTACCCCAGTTGTGTAAAGCACAGTGGAAACTAAATTATTCCAAAGTCTTGTTCCCCGTCCATGCCACAAAGACACCCAAACCTGACTGAATGTGTTATTGGGTTTAAACCAATTTAGTGTATTAGTTCCAATAGTTTCACAATGGTTTAAAAATGCCAAGACTTTGCATATCAATGTAAAAAAGAATGTTCTTACTCTTTACTTGTTTTAAAGTGAAATCAGCACAAAGACATGGTAATTCCTTAGCAAGTGTTATGACAGAGAAAAATTACTCTAAAAGTGATTCAAAAGGATATAACCTGAAAACCTGTTTGAACAATTATTTGGGTCGGTTCTTTTTCTCCCCCAAATTAAGTGTGAGTAGATGAAAACTTTATTTTCCTGAAATACTAATTTCTGTGAGGGATGGCATTAAAGGACAAATGAGACAATTTTAAGATCCTGGGCTAATGAATTCAGATGTAATTATTTATGTTATTCGTATTTGATTTTTCAAAACCTATGATCAGCCTATGAATGAGAGACGATGGCACGACAAAGCTTAAGGGTGTCAAATTTAACACTGATGAGCAGAATTTTTTATTCCCTGCTTATGAACCATCTGTCGTTAAAAACATTTGGAACCCAGCAGCAATAATCTAGGATTTTTTTTCATACTTATTAGTAAAGGAATTAAAGCTCATAGTTCTAACAGAGGCAGCGAATAACTCTTCCCTGTGTTCTAGTGGCTTTTTAGCACTTGGTCCTTATCGGGTTTACTTGTCCCGTTCTTAATCTCATCAGCCGCATTTCCACTGCCCAGACTGTCAAAGGAACACCAAGTGCTGCAGATAAAATGCTCGAGGTGTAAAAAGCTCCTGCTCAGAAGCTAAATCAGAATCACATGTCAACACAGTTCAGGCTCAGGCTCTGGCAGGACGGTGGGATCATTGTTTTTAATGCAATTTACTAATTAAAAACGAGTCCCAGATTACGGAAAGTCTGGAATGAAGCGGCTTACTAAAATGGTGGTTTAGCGCCTTGAACTGGCTACACCAGAGTCTGCTCGTCATTAAACTGTAATTCGGCTGAATATTGCTCGGCAGTTGCCAAGCGCTCTTCCGACAAGAACCGCCGGGGTTCCTGTGTCACAATCGTCCCCCCGCGTTTCGGCCGGAGCTGTTCGAGCGCCGGGGGCGATGAGCGGCAGGACTGCGGCAGGTGCATTTTATTCGGCAGATGTACAGTAAACGCATTACAGCAGATTAGCTGGATTTCTTCCTTTAAACGTACACTGCGAGATCCAAGTTGCCAGCCAGCTGTTTCTTATCGGCCCGTGTAATCTCCCCGAGCCCGGCTTTGCCTCTTTCTCCCGCAGCTATTTCTGTAGCGGGTCGGGCGAGCGAGAGCGCCGCTATGAATTTTAATGTTTCCACTGGGGAATCCCTCCCGCCTCCTCTTTTTGGATGAGATCCTCGAGGAAAGACCCAGAACCCAGCGAGGAGGCGGAGGAGGAAGAGGAGGAGAGGGCCGGCGTAGCCGCGGTACTGGGGGGAGCCGCGGGGTGTGATCAGGGGCCGTGGCGAGGCGGGCAGGGGTGGGAGCCATGGGCAGGGAAGGATGGCTCGGGGCGTGTGTCGCTGCCTGACCGCGGCACGGCAGCAGCGGCAGCAGCCGGAGCAGCGCGGCCCCGCCGCCGCCCCCGCACAGATGCACCCGCCGGCATCCCCCGGGACCGGCCGCGACCTGCGCAGCGCCGAGGCGATCCCGCCGGCTCCGGGCGACGGGCAGAGCCCGCGGACCGGGCGCTGAAGCCGCCTCGCCACCCGCACGAGAGGAGGAGCCGCGGGTGCCGCGCCAGCCGCCGGCCCCGCCGCCGCTCCCGCCGGCGCCCCATGGATAAGGCGGGCTCGCTGCACAGCTCGGTGCCCGCGCCGCCGCCCCGGCTCTACCTGCCGCGCAACTTCAGCTGCAGCGCCTGCCTCTATGGCAGCCTGGCCGAGCAGTGCAGGGCGGGCTGCAGCCCCGACGGCGACGCCGCGCCCACGCCCGTGGTGCGGGAGGCGGCGGGCGAGAAGCCGCCGCAGACGCGGGGCCGGGAGCCCACGCTGCCCGCCGTGCCCCCCAGCCCCACGCAGCGCCGCCGCGCCAAGTCGCTGCCCACGCCCGGCGACCGCAGCCTGCGCCCCGCGCTGCAGCACAGCCCGTCGCGCCGCAAGACCGTGCGGTTCGCCGACTCCCTGGGGCTGGAGCTCACCTCCGTGCACCTCTTCTGCGAGGCCGACCTGCCGCGGGTGCCGCTGCCCGCGCCGCCCACGCCGCGCCCCGCAGACCTGCTCAAGACCAGGAAGCCGCCGGCGCTGGGTGACCTGGAGCCGGTGCTGTTCGGGCCGCCGCCGCCGCTGCTGGAGCCGCTGTTCCCGCCGCAGCCCGGAGCCAGCCCGGGCTTCGTGGAGCGGGTGCGGCAGCACAAGGTGAGGCTGGAGTGGGTGCGGGCAGAGCCCGCGGGGCTGCGCGGAGCCGTGCGCGTCCTCAACCTCGCCTACGAGAAGGTGGTGTCGGTGCGGTACACGCTCAATGGCTGGGCCAGCTGCGCGGAGGCTCCCGCCGCGTACCAGCCGCCCGGGCCGCCCGACGGCATCACCGACCGCTTCGCCTTCCTGCTGCCCCTGGGCGCTGCCGCCGCCGAGGCCACGCTCGAGTTCGCCGTCCGGTACCGCGTGGCCGGGGCCGAGTACTGGGACAACAACGAGGGCAAGAACTACCGGCTGCGGGCCCGGCAGCGCGTCCCGCCCGGCACCGGCCTCCCGCAGGACCCCGACAGCTCCGCCTGGATCCACTTCATCTGAGCCGGGGGGCCGGGGGGATCCCCCCGCCCGGGGGCTGCCCCGCCGCCTCCCAGAGAGCCGCCGGGAGGGCTTTTCCCGAGTTCTGTTCCCAGCGGGGTGATTTGGCTTTCCGGGGTCGCTGGCGATGCCGGGGGACCCTCGCTCGCCTCACGGGGGTGTCGGGCGCGGGTTCCCCTCAGTCCGCCGAGCGCTGTGGCGGCCACCAAAGCAGCATCTGCCGGGGGGGGCTCGGGGGATGGGCGGGATTGAGCGGCCGGGACCGGGTTCCATGGATGCACAGGCTTCCAGGTGCCGGAGGGGCTGCTGTCGCCTCAGCAGGTGACACGGAGGGCAGGGTCACAGGGCATCCCTCCAGCCTCCCATTTGCCTAATCCTGCTCAAGCAAAGCCCGGCTCCGGCGAGGGGCTGGATCTGCGCTCACCCTCTCGTGTCAGTTTGGGGTTAAGGGCCTCATAATGGAGGGCTGAGGGACAGATTAGTTTGCAACCCAAAAGGACAAGAGCAGGGATGCCCCAAGGTGTAGCTGTGTTTCATCATGCTGTAAAAATGTTTGGTTTAAAGCAAAGATTTTTATTTTTCTTTTTTAATTTTGAACCCTATTTCGTGTATTTAAACATACTTAGAAAGAAAAAAATAGCATCACAGCCTAATTGAAATGTCACTCACGGAGAGATTTTCAAAAGAAAGTGTTTTGGTTTAGGATTCGTGTGGTACGTTGGTGGAAGGGGTTGGCAGGGTCTGGTGTTTGTTTCTGTAGGATTGGGCCTGTAGGAAAGTCGTGGGATTGCACCGAGGGAACTAGAGGCTGCAAGAGTTAAATCCATAATTCTGGTCTGCATCACAAGCAACACTTTCATTTTTATTCCTGTTGACGGTTTAACTTAATTTCTTAAGGTGTGTCAGGGCAGGGACCTCCTTTCTGAACAATTAAGTGCTCCAAATTTTTCATAATAATTTCAGTAAGGGACAGGTTTCACAAATCTGGCAAAGTTTAGTCAGACAAATCGAAGAAAGTTGCACCTTGCCATATGAAAATACATCAATAGAAATCACGGAGCATGCTGACTTCTGCCTTCAAAGGTATGTTTTAAATATGTTTTTAAATTATATTAGCAGTAAACATAGCATTTTCCTTTTAAAACTCGAGTTTTCGGGAGTTCAGCTGAGTACAGGTTGTGCTGGTGCCAAATCTGGGTGCTAATTTTCCAGGATTGAGGTGTGTGCGTGTTTGCAGGAGAGGGACCTCTGCAAATACAACTTCTGAGAGTGGCAAAACCAATGTCAGCGTGATCTGCTGGTTATGAAGGGCTGTCAGGTCAGGCCTTTGAAGTTTTGGACCTCCTGTACGTTGTTAGTGAATGAATTGTGATTTTTAACTTCATTTTTATGTTCCTTGAAAGAGTTAAGTGTCCCAAGCAGCTTGAGTAATGTCTGGAGTAATGAGTTCTCACAGAACCTTTTGACTTCGGTGGGAATTGAGAGCACTTTTGTCTCCTGAGGGTTTGGTTCAGTCAGAATAATTAAACTTCTAAATTCTGGGGGAAAAAGAGGTCTGGAAAGTTGATGGGAAAAGAGTATTTAATTTAATTTCTCTGGATCACTGTCTCTGATTTAATGGAAGTAATAGCAAGACTACTTTCTGTAGTACTGGTAACTTGGTTTTAATTTCCCAGGCAGTTTTCTAATCCCTGTGTTTTTAATGAAACAGAATATAAGAGAAATGTACTGTCAGCATCTCCTGAGGATTTCACATTTTAGAATATTAAGGTCCCCATCTTGTAATACAGTAATCCTATAAGTTGCTAGAACATGGATATAAAGCTAGAATTGCACAACTAGGGTCTTAAAATGCTCATGATTAAAGCATATGAAGTGGTGTATTTGATTAAAAAAAGCCCAAGTGTCTTTTAGTTGAAATTATATTTTTTTATAAGAGCCTTAATACTGGAGAGAAGGAAAAGGACTTGTCTCCATTTGAAAGCACTTTGAAATCTGTAGAAATACAGCAAAACATCTTTTATTTATGTGTTAGAGCTTTCCAAAGCACTTTTTGCTCGGCCTTTTTCACCCAAAGAGTGAACCAACAGCTGGAGGGTTGGACAGACTAAAATGCTTGGAGAAAAAAGTAGTTTCTGTGCATTTTAGATCAACTGATGCTGCAACTTTGCTCATGAAGTTCCAACAAGATTCCTGTTTACTGTTTCAATGGCTTTAGAAACACAAACAGGGCTAAGACCATTTTTAACAGCGAATGATTCCAGAACTCCAAAATTATTTTCCAGTGAATGGCAGTTTTCATTGTCATTTGATTTATGCAGCATCTGCAGGTCTCTGAAAATTTTCTAAAGGTTTCTAAAAAGTTTTTAAAATCTCCTTCTAACACCTGTGGCTTAAAGTCTTTCAATTTGGGATACCTAAGTGGATTACATGCAACTGGGAGGTTGTTGTGTTACCCTTTATTTTTTATCACTGTTTAGATGAAATTACTGTTGCTCTTGGTTGAAATTTTGCAGTCAGAATTGGGCTATGGCTTTACAATACTGTTCAAAGCTCACTGTTCTTTTATTTGTGGCTGCCTTTGCCACAGACAGATCTGAATATTAAAACTTTAGGGGCTGTAGAACACCAGAAGAATGTCCTGTAAAACAGTTCTCCTGAGCTTTCAAGCAGTTCAGCCTGACCTAAACCTGAATTTTGTGAGGAACTTCAGGGGCTTGGACTTGATCCCAGATTATGGATAACATACATGCAAGCCCAGTAACAGACATGGCCTTTCTGGAAGCTCCTTTTCCAAGCTGGAAAGGTGAGGCTGCACCAGCAGCTTTGACTGGAGGATGCTCTTGATGAGCTCTGTGGAAGAAGATTAAGGTGTTTTAATAGAAATTATCAGTGGTATTTGCTACAGTTGCACCTCTTCAATTACACATTTGCTGTTCTACCACATGAATTTGTTTCCAAGCAAGACTCACTCAGATTTCCAACCACATGTTTTGGTTGCACTGGCCATGAGTGTTTTGTCCCTTGGCAGCATTCCTGTAGCTTCCAGTCCCTTGGATTTCAACCTGATGCCATCTATGTGTGGCTTGCTGGAAGCACTGTGATAAATGGAGATGAAATGAAAATATCAAATGATATTTATATAATATTTACATAAACTTTGAGGAGAAAAAACCCCACATTTTTAACCATTTTTAAGTTGGCAGGACACCCATCCTTTTAATGGGAGCACAAGCAAAACCGCTTTTTAAAATCCTATTTCTGAAGAATGTTGTTCAGCAGAAAGAACTTTCACAAGCAAAGTAAAATATCTGAAGATTTTTCAAGCCAACCTTCTGCTGGAAACATGTCACCTCTTTGTATTTTTATTTGCATGGATGGAGCTCGTGGCACCTCCCTTTCCAAGTGATTCCAGGGTGGTTTAGGCAAGGCCATGATCCTTGGGTCCTGTGCTTCACTCTGAAGTGAATTATTCACTGCTGGCATTTCTGGTGCAAAGCTGCAGCTTTATGGGACGTGCCATGTTATTGTATGTGCACTATAATGTTAATTTATACAGCCAGTCAAGTTGTACTGTATGTCTGACAGGGATGTTTGCTGCTTCCCACTTGAACTGGCAGGTTTTTGCATGTGATTCCATGCCTTTCGTGGCACTATTTTGGAAATTTACCCTAATTATTAGAGAGCCTAAAAGGAATCAGAACTATTGACTGTAAATGGAATTTCAGCTAGCTAAGCATATTATTTATGAGCATAAACTGAAACTGTCCTACTCATTTTCAATAAATATACATAATTTCAGGTAAATTAAATTGTTTTTTAACCTTTTACCACTTGCAAGCAACTTTTTGCTGTGAATGTGTGTGCCTCAGAATCTCAGAAAACAACAGAATAAGTGCACACTCTTTGTTGCTTCAGCAGATGTGAGGGGAAAATGTATCACTTGAATGAACAGATGTCTGCTCATGCAGAAGCATCACCCCTTTGCAGAGACATGAAATGTTTCTCCATAGAGCCAACAGGCAAGCAGCTGCTAATTTTAATAAAAAGTAGCCCTACAGAAATACTCAGAATCTGATATTTAACATATTATTGAGTATATATTAAAATTTTTACGTGCCTTTCAGCATTTCCTAGGAA
This sequence comes from Pseudopipra pipra, assembly GCF_036250125.1. NCBI lineage: Eukaryota > Metazoa > Chordata > Aves > Passeriformes > Pipridae > Pseudopipra > Pseudopipra pipra. Next base: position 4,661,503 of record NC_087562.1, read on the forward strand.
GAAATCTCCCGTGTTCCTTAGCTCTCCCACCAGAAGTCCAATAAAGGCTTTGTCATTAAAATGAAATTTATACTAAAATATAATAATCTATTCTAATTCCTGACACATTCTCAGCTGTGCCAGACATCCTGAAGCTGTAGCAGCAGGAAGAATTCAATTATATTTTCCCATATTACAATGAAAGAAATGTCAGTCAGAAATATGTCTTCCTGATACACCTCTACAATTGCATAGTTAATTAAAAAAAAATCTGTGACTATAGTTGATACAACAAGATATATTTATTGTATATATTCACCTCTTGCACAGATATTCTAAATATATATTCTGTCTGAAACCAGAAGTTCTAGTTTTTTATGAAATCTGTTTGTGGAGATGTGGTCTCTTCAGCTTTTACTGTTATTTATCTGATGCTGCATAATGAGTATCATTAAAACTTTGGGATGGATTTTGTCTGTCTGCAGAGGTCATATCATGACATTAAAGTGCTCACTGCAGGGAGGAGCTGAAGAAAATTACTTTTACCTTCCAGTTGCACTGCATGGCTTTTTGGGAAATCCTCAGTGCACGTGTTTGGAGAGGATGGAAGGATTATTGAGTGACTGAAAGTCTTTTCTGAGCACTGAGAGGAAGGTTTTTCCATCATAAATAGTTTAAGGCAAGAAGTAAATGTAGTCAATGTTGTTGTGAAATGAATCCCTCAGCCTTATGTGGAGCTGGTCAGTGTTTTGTTTAAAAGGGAAGGTGGTGGCGTGTTTCAAAATGAAACATGTTCAGGGAAACACACCTGTTTCGAAGGAAAGTTTTCTCAGGTTCAGCTTATTATGAGAGAATTGCCCCAAAATAAATAAGATTACTTCCCTACATCCCTGTATGGACTTGAATGTAGGTCTTCCATGATCAGAGTGGATGCTGAGCTATAAAACCATTGGCTATTGCTTGGACTCTTTCTTTATCCAACCTATAAATATGACTTTTTACTTTACAGAGAGGAGTTTTGACCCTGAGTGTCCCCATCTCACGGGAATATCCTCTTCATTCAGCTCTGCTGTTGAGAGAGGTCTGATTTTAATTTTATGCCACATGAGAAGATTATTTTCCATTACATTTTTGGAGGGAAAACTGTTTTCCTTGCGGTTTTAGTTCTACAACATGAAACAGTAGCATGCAGCCTGAAAATTGCTTGAAATAACATATGCACTAGTGATTCCAAAGAATATAGCTAAGAGAAATGTCCAGTGTGAGATGTGCTTTTTTAAAAACATGTGCTTTGGTCTAGTAAGGCAGGGAGAAAGTCCTAGTCTCCAGTGCAAGTGTATTAATGCCAGGGATTTCTTTCTATGCAATTCTATGGTGCACCTGGGTTTTTTTAGGGATTAACTTGATTGGTGTAGTTGATGTTATCAGTGTGTTGTGTGTAGAATATTCTGTTAAAAGTGTCATTAAGGAAATTGTGTGTCTTAAATGGTGTTATAACTTTAGGCTCTTTTTTTTTTTTGTCCGATCTGACTTCACTAAATCATAATAATGCTCCTCTTAAAAGTACCAAGACAATATTTCATCAAACTGCATAACCAAGGCTCACACATTACACTTTAAACCACCTTCTAGGACAAAATGTTGTGTTACTGTTGTGAGTTTTAAACTTTTTTTTGTATTTCTCTATCTTAAAAAAGCTGAATTGTATTATCCTTTTAAACTCAAGGAGCTAATGTGCAGGTTTTTAAAGCTGATCAAAAGCAGTAAAACTGGACTTGGTTGGGATTACTCATAAATCCAGTTTCTAAACTGTGGCACAACCTGTCCTGACTCCATGGAGGTGCACCCAGATGTGAAGTTCAGGTATTTTAAGGTTGATCCAAGCTGAGCTCTGCCTGGGTGCAAAACCTGCCAACATCTGGACATGAATCCATGTTGTAACCCAGGAAAATTCTGCTGTGACAGAGAATTTGAGTTCTTGGAATGGTTTGAACAAACCTAACTCCTCCCTTGTAGTGTCACACCAATGATTTCTCTCTGTAATGGAGATTCTGTCCTGTTGAGGGGAGTGTTCTTCGACGTGCAAGTTTTTAATACTGTTTCTTTGATTTAACTCTGTTTAAAAAAAAAAAAAAAAGTGTTACTTGACTGGTAAATTACTTTTGGTTGTAGTGTCTTCTGCAATGTTTATATTTCACCAAACAATGTTTGTTTCTAATGTTTGTAAAAAAAAAAAAATGTAATATCACCAGAAGTCAAAAATCAATGTTTTCTAATAATGCCTTGTAACTTACCCAGCCTTACAGTACTTCAGACAATTTTCCACCAAAACTGCATCTAGTCACTGGTTGTCACAATTACGAAAGATATATATATATTTATAAACCTGTAGCTTCTAGCTGCCATTAAAGATTAATGATACAAATCACGAGCACCTGGTGACTACAAACCTCTTTTTTTTTTTTTTAGAGCTGACAAACCATGATGTCTTTTTTTGTTGGCAGTCTGAAATAATTGTGTTCCAGTGCATCTGCTGTGCTTGTGTGAAGACATGTTGGGGTGTACCTGCACATCTGAAGCAAATATCTGACATTTGGGCCAGGTTTTCTGCCAACCTGTCTTAGGAGGGTTCTCAGTGGAAGCTGCATTTTTTTCTTGTAGGAATATTACCATGTTTGAAGGAGACAGGGTGGGATTATCACTGAGTGTAAATGTAATGTGGCTGCTTTTCTTTAACCAGTACTTTCAAAGCCTTTTTTATAATGTGGGTAAAAGCCACATGGCCACGAGGAGAAAAAAATGTTTCGTGTTTATTCTCATGTAATTCGTACAACTTATTTTTCTATCCTCTTTCAGAAACATCTGCTTGGCTGTCTCATTATTAATATTTTTTTTTGCCTGTGTTTCTTTGGAAGGGCAAACTAATTAAAATTAGCCCTAGATTTCTTTTTTTCCTTTTTAATTTTTTCCTTCCCCAGAGGGAATGTTTTCTGAGTTAACATCTACCTTATCTTTCCGTTCAAGTAAAAATGAACTCTTAGCCCACATAAATGACAGAACCTAGAATTGTTTTCTGAAGGTGCCATAATATAAATATTAGAGTGTAATAGTTAGAATAATAGAGTGTAATTTCCCTTTTGTTTGGTGAGGCAGATGCTTTGAATTTAAAACTGCTGTTATGCTTGAGTGACCTTGAAGTAATGAGATTACAGTTCAGAGTGAAATTGTAATGAAGTCATGGTGGTCTAAAAAAAAAAACAAGAAAAGGAATAGTTTTACATTGTTCTTTAGCCTTGGATTAATTTTCCATTTTTTTCACTCCTGAATGAGACAAAATATGACTATGGTAATTCATCTGATGATTAATCAGCATTACTGTAGATAATCTTATTAATAACAAGTGTTAAAATGTGTGCAGTATTCAGGCAGTTTTACTGTCGATAACAAACTCTATTTCCTAATGTCCCTCTCTGGCTGTTTCTTGGAGTCCACCAACAGTTTTTGGTGTGACCAATGAGTTGAACTGGCTCAGGGGATGTGTGGAATGCCAGGGCTCTCTCCAGTGAGGGCTTGGCACCAACACAGGCAGCAGGAACAGAGGGCAAGGCCAAAGAGGAGGAACAGGGAGCAAGGGCCTCGTCTTTCAGGGAGCTGTGAGATCAGCTCAGGTTCTCCTGCAACCTCATCCCAGGAGCTTGGGCTGTTGTCATGACTGAGAGCTGCAGTCCCAACCTCTCCCTGACCTCTGGGTGAATGTCTCTTCTTCCTTGGAACACTCCATGTATCCAGGGGCAGGTAGGGAGGAGAAACAGGGACTGGCTGTGCTGCTTCCAAAGCGTGTCCCTCTGCAAGACTCCCCAGCAGAAATACTACTGCAGGTCAGATAGAAGCAGGAATATATCAAAGCACCACGTTGTCCTTCAGTTACTCTTTAAACCTATGGAAGGTGAGGGAAGTTGAGAACAAAACATTCCTGTCAAGGCTTTGAACAGCTGAATTCTCTTTTATATTTGACACATTTACCAGGGCAAGCTAGTGCAAGAAATACCCCTTGGCCTAACAGAAAGCTGCAGAACTGTTTCAGTGGTAGATGGGGGTGATGTATTGCAGGAAAAAAATGATGTGCAATGGTGATATTATCACCAGTTTTATCACTGGCTTTGCCTTACCAGTTGTGGCACAAGGGAGGGCTTCTCAGAACAGCCAGGAGTTGCCAAGAACACTTATTTCTGTCCTTTTCTCTTGATCCAGACCCGTGCAGTGAAGAAGGGAGGTGGGTGATGGCTGCACAGCAGAAGTGCTCTTGAGTCTAAGAAGTGCAGACTCATCCTCCTGCCTTGTGGATTGACCTTCATGGTCAGAGAAAGGTATAAGTGCTGCACTTCCATTAAAATGCATCTCGAAGCAAAATACATTCAACAGCATAAATAATTGAATGCTATAACCAAATGACAAATAAAACAGCCTAATAGCAAAGGATGTAGGGTGCTTGTACTGCATTAAAACAGATCAGGTCTGAAGTGACTGAATTATGCTTTGTCAGGAAGAGAGAACCATCAATATAGTGAGGCAAACTCTGCCCCATCCAGATACCACAGGCTCAGTTCTCTGCCAAGGACTGTTCTTAGACTGTGTCGAAGTAGTGTGGGCAAAGTGGAGAAAATTACATTAAGGACACTCCTAAGCTGCTCTCAGCATTTGTCTGTGCCATCTGCAGCATATCTTGCTGGTAATTCATGCTGATGGATATTGCTCGAGAGTCTTTTACTCTCGTCTCACATCCATGAGGTCCCATTCCCCAGGAATAGCTTGCCAAAGGATGTTGTTTTCCATTAGTTCAGCCACATGATGATGGGGGGGAATAAAACCAGGCTTAAGTTAATTCCTTTGTTACATATAGTGCTGTGAGAAGTGCGTTTTAAAGGTTTCAGTGAAGCGAGATGTGCTTAATATTTTTCCTGAGCTTGCAGTTGCCCCGGGCGAGGGAGTGACCCCGAGGCTGAGGTGTCACTGCTGAGGTGTCACTGTGACCTGGGGACCAGGCTGGGCGTTCCTCGCCCCGGCTGGAACGATTTGAGTGCCACCGTGTGGGGAATTCAGGCCACGATTTCCATTTTTAATTGCGGTTATTTGGATCAACACCGTTCATGACCTGAAGCATTCCACCCACGGGTGACATCCTGTTATTTACTGATTTCTTTCTCTTCTCCAAAATATCTAGTGCAGGGGGGTGCAAGTTCCTTTGCCTCTTGCTGTGTGATCTCCACACATCCCAGCTTTAAGCAAAAGAACATCCATTCTCCAGCTGTACACCATGAAAGGTTGAATTTCAGATTTTCTTTTCAGACAGTTGTCATTTACCCACACTCATGTACTTAAACTGCTAATGCAGTTTAAATGGGCAAAGTTTAAGGAAGAGACCATTTGCCAGTTTTTGCTGTTCTCCAGGTCCCTTAGGGCATTACAGAAATTACTGTTTTACTCATCAAAATGAAAGAATACAAATGTTTTTTTTAAGGGAAAATGGTATAAAAATGCATTACAATGCTCTGGAGTAACCTTTAAAGGGGGATCCACAAGGGTCATGTATTACATGGCAATAAATGAGGGGCCTGTTTCTCCCTAAAGCTGAGGAAAAAAAGGTGGAGGAAACAGTATCAAACAGGAATATTTTCCTGCATTCCTACCTCCATTTGCCTGAACTTGCTGTGTTGGACACAAACTTTCCCTTCCAAAGTGCACAGGGGGGGTGGAAGATCCCAACTGATGCAGGGAGTCTGTAAGAGGCTGGGATCAAGCTCCCAGCTCTCTGGGCCCTGGATGTTGTCACAGTAAATATTGCATGGCAGTGTGAATAATGGATAAGTACTGAGGGTTTTTAAAACATTTACACTGGGTTTACAAGAGCCTTTTGTTTAATCAACCACTGCCAAGTCAGAATTCCTATGGACCAGTCAAAACCCCTCTTGCCCCTTAGTCACTGCAGTTTAACTCCTGTGGTGATGATGGAACTGTACTAAAGCCACAGTTGATTCTCTCTTGGCAGGGCTTTGATCTGTGACTTGTGTAGGGAAAATCTTCTCCTAGGATTTAAAGCAAAAAAACCCCACCAAACCAATTACTTTGACATCCCTTCAGATCATAAAAGAAACCCTCTTTTTATACATTAGAGAAGTTTCTGTATGACCAGCAGTGCATTTCTTCCTTTTAGAAGGGCTGTGATTCACATCCTTTCAGAAGAAGGAACTTTCAAAGGAATATGGATTTTGCCTGATACAAATTAAGCATTCCCCTGCTTCCTCTTAGATCAACTTAGTTTCGTGCTTAGCTGCTAACAACCATTTTAAAATCATGGAAAGAAGTTTTAGACCAAAACTCTGCAGTATTATCATGTTTTCCTGAAGTGCAGGTGTGTGCAACTCAACCTCACCCTCAGATGTCCCATCAACTTTGAGTGCACAGTTGTGGGGTTGTTAAATATTCAGTCTAATGGAATCAGCTGCTTTAGTTTACTGGTTTGCAAAGGGAGTTTTGGGTTCAGTTGCCTACTTGCTACAGACACATGTGGATAGATGATGTGTCAAACTATTGCTGATCACACAATTTACACAAGTCTCTGCTCTTCTGAAATCACCACAAGATGTAGAATCAGTTCCTTAATTATTTGTGTCTTACATAGTGTTCACTGGGCAAAAAACACAGCCTAAAGAAGCTACCCTAGAACCTTGAGAAACTATCACTGCATGAGCTTTGCATACTAAGAAAGCACAGAAATGGGAAGACAAAGGCCAGACCTGCTGCCTCCCAGGCATAATCAACTACAGAACAGGTGATTATGTAGTAAAACAAGAACTGAAAACAGAGCATGAATAGATTCTGTAAAGAAGTAAAAATCACGCAGAGAGGTAGCTGATATGGCTTCTCCTTTTTTTGGCATCATCTTTGCCACTCTAAGGAGGAAGAATACAAGGACATTAGGGAGACACTGCTTTCCCACATCTTGGGAACAATAAAAAGGTATTTCAGGGAAAGCTGTAGCCCAGGTTACAAGAAGAGTCATGTTCCTGCCACAAAATTACCATATTAAGGCTGTTGTTACTAAATTTGATGTCAAATGAATCTTGGGAAGTATATATTTTAGCCAGTTTTGTTTTCCCAGAACATTCTGAAGTTACATGAATCAGACAACAGAATAAAAAACCTTCTCAAGTACACAGAGGAAGAACATCTTTATCACTGCAATTATTTATGGTCTTGTGTATGTGATCATAAGTGGTATTTTTCAGGTTGCCAACTCTGGATATTCTGTATTTCCTCAATACAGTTTGATGACAAACTACACTGAAATATTTTATATGAATTTATTTCATTATTCCAGCTCAGTCCTCAATGGATTTTATGTATTTCTCATAGGCATCTTCAGTCATCAGTTCATCAAGTTCAGCAGGGTTTGCCACAGTCATCTTGATAAGCCAACCTGTGGTTAGGAAATTAAAAAGAAAGAGTTGCTAATATCCTACAAGGAAGATTCATTCATGTTCCTGCCTTAGGAAAGCACTCCCAGCAGCACATCAGCCCTGGATCACCAGAGAATCAACTGGATTTTTGTGCAGGCAAAACAACATTTCAGTATTTTAAAAAAATCAACAACCAACCAACCTGTCATAAGAAATGGCCTTTTGAGTCAGACCAATTGTCTAATTTAGTGCTGGCTCTGACAGTGGCATTAAGGAGACACTGTCTGGAAAGAAGTAGAGGAGCCTGACCCCTCAGGATCATGAGCTGGTACAAGATCCAAGAAACAGAAATGCAGTCAAGGGAAATACATTTAAATTCAACCACAGTCTGTGTCTGAAAACCCATTGTAAAACAGCTTGTCAGAGACAAGGCTGTGATAATGCTCTCATGTTACATTTCACTGGGCTTGAACTATATTCAATTCAATATATTCCATGTAAGTCTCCACACCATTACATTGGAAGAATAGGAATTGCAGAGCCATTTATGACAGCAATAATCTCAGAGGTATTCGTTACTGGAAGATAAAAATGACATCTTACCATCTTGATAACAAGATTTATTGACAAGCCCTGGATTATCTGCAAGGGCACCGTTAATCTCAGTTACCTCTCCTGTGAGAGGAGAGTAGAGTTCACTAGCAGCTTTCACACTTTCCAAAGCCCCAAACTCATCTGAAACAGAGAATAGGATTGAATGTTTCTAAGAGGAAAACACAGAGCACTTCAGTTCTTTTAGTCAGACGTTCTGATGATGATCCAACCAGTGAAATGTCTTGATTTTGAGCAAGAAAATCTGTCAAATAATCTGTCACCCACTTTATGACAATGATCAGCAGTATTAAATTTGATGTTTACGCCTCTGAATTATTCTGGGGAATGTGCCCATCACTGGCTACTACAGAAGGGACAGAAATCCCTACATTTGGTGAATCCTTTGGCTAAAGCCCCACAGCACGTGATAGGATATCAGGTTAGAAGGAACAACATCCAGCCCTTGCTGCATGACACCTAAACCTGCCTTTTATGTCCAATTTAAACCTTTCTATACATAACTTGGTTACAAAATAGACACAGCCACAATTTCAGAAATCCCCCTTTTCCTTCAGAAACACTATCAAGTGTTGGATCTGCCCTCACTGGAACACACACATTAGTACTGAGGAGCCCCACACTGGGAGCACCCAGCAGCTCTTCCCTTTCTCCTGTTCTGTAGGAAAGGGAGCCTGGAGCAATGTCAGCCCAGAGCAGCTCTAAGCCACAAGCAAACAAGACAGAGGCTGAAGGAGCTGTCAGAAGAGTAGATAGGCATCAGCACAAGGGATCTGAGAACAGCTTGTTCTGGGAAAGCTTGGAACTAGACTAAGGCCAGAAGGAGGAGAAAAGAGGAGAACTTCAAAGGAAACGGAATTCCTTCGGATAAAGCAAAACTACAAGTTGGTTAATTAAAATCCTAAACAGAAGGACTTTTTGTCTAAGGGTCACCATTTAATGTGATGCAGTGGATTTGGCCAAAACAGTCTGATACAACCTATTCCACAGGAAGGATGGCAGAAGAAAGGCCTCCTACTTTCCCTCATAATCTACATTCCTTTTTTGCAGTGTCTGAAGCTCATGACAATCCTTCCTTCGTATCCTAGTGAGGCAGCTCCCTGTGTGACACAGGAAAAGGCTTTTTCTTTCTACCTGTTAATGCTCCCTCTTCTTTAACGTGCAAAATTACAGAACTGAATGGTGAAGAACGTAACAATTTGTACATTGCTAAGGAGCAAAACCCTGTGATTACATCTGATACCCCAAAATTACTGAGTCTGGATATTTGTGGAAAAATTAGGGTTTGACATCAATTAAATGTTTCACATCGTGCAACTCACAAATGTGTTAACTGGAGAAGTACAAATAAATACTTGCAAGTCCAAATCAAAGCATAAATATCTTAAAAACAGATTATACATAAAATTATTAAAAGAAATATTTCAAGTATTTTATTTTTAAATAAATTTCTTCACCATTCAAGCAGCAGATATTTTCTGCTACCAAGCACTGTCTGACAGAATTTGAAATTAAAGCAGCCTCTTGCAGAAATACTGGAATTTATTTTGCATCCAGAAGCTTTATAATGGTATTAATGACCATAAATATTAATTCATAAAATTCATCTTTGCAAAGGAAGGGTGGGATGAGTAGAATAATTACTTCATTAGCAACTAGAGCTGAAACTCACCGTGTTTACTCAATTTTGTCCCAATTTCTGGAAGACTACAGTAAACAACGTCTCCTAATGCTTCCTTAAAAGAAAAACAAAAGCATACCTTAAGGAAAGTATACATAGCAGAGAGCTGATACAGTAACTCTGGAATGTGTGTATAAGTACTTTCTACATTTAGTTCTCATCTTTAAGCATTACGTGTTTTTCACTTTTTAAACACTTAACATGAAAAAACTGGATTGTTTTATCATGGCCCAAATGCCAAATTACTGCTTCTCTATTACAGTGCTAATAACCCTCAGGCTCAGTTTATATGCAGATTCCTTCTGGCAGAATGAGGAATAACATCTGCTCACCTTCTTAGCATCAGTCACAGTAACAACTGTTTCAAAGGACAAAGTTCCCAATGTTTTGAGGGAATTATCTTTTTGTTACAAGCACAGAGGATTTACTTCCAGTGCAATCTGAAAGAAGGTTCAATGATTCCTTCGCAGAGACAGGGACAACTGGAGAGCTGTTAACACACCGTTTGCCCTTAATGGCTTAATTGGGACCCTTAGCACCATAAGAATTGGCTCAGCTCTTCCCTGACACAGGTACCCTATCTCACCAAAGACCAGGGATCTCAAATGTTATCCCCAGAGAACTGAGATCACAGGAAATGCGGCTTGTCCTAAGAAACATTAATTCCACCTATTGGCAGCTTGTCCCATTCACTTTTCTCACGTTTCACACCCAGGGAATCTCTGTCCTGAATTTGCCTGTGGCCATTCCAAATCAGTTACCTGCACCAGACCAAAACAAAAAATCCAAAGGAACTCCTGTGCTTGCATGAGAGGTATGTGCCATGTTGTACATCGATTCACAACTGTTCTTTAGCCAGAGGGATTTCACCATGGGAAATCTGACCTAAAAAAGCACATGATGTCCCCTTCACACAGCCACGAACGGCTCAGGCCTAGAAGAACTGAAGGAATAAAGCTCCTCATCAAGTTCAGCTCTCCACAAGCTCAACCTGAAGCAATTAAGAACTTATCAGAATGCTAAGCAGCATGAATATCAGCAACACTGTGACAGATCCAAGCCCAAAAATCCCGCTCGGTGTGTAACACACGCAGCTAAAACAGTAAAGAAACCATAGGTGTCCAAAGAGCAAGGCCAGGAGCAGATATGCCCAAATAAATACTGCAGGCCTGGGGGAGGGGGGAGGGATCAATACCTGGGCAAAATCAGTGATTCCTACTGTTCCAATGCCATTAGCCACAGATATCCATTCGTGCTTGTCTGTGAACTTGCGGGCTGAAAGGAAACAAACTTGACACTTCAGGAAGAAGTGAAATGTTGCTGGGTTAAATACAGTAACACATCTGCAGGCTTAACCTGGGGGGCTTTCTACTACAGCTCTGCTCATTTTTCTTGGGAAATATCTTACACAGCACATACAATTTACAGAAGCCTCTTGTTCTGCTCAGTGACACGGCAGAAGCTCACTGGGTGTCCTCCTGAGAGCATCACCAGCTCCTGTGCATTCACCTGGAGACTGAGACAGGACAGGAGCAAAAGGAGCAGCTCCACTTCCAACAAAAGTGTAAATTTGAAGCATATATGTGTATTTTACCCAGAGTTACATATTCCTACTATAGCATAGTGGCTTTTCAAACATATTTAGTGTTTCTTTCTGACAACCACTTCATTACAGCTGGGAAGGCCAATGTTAATGACTCAAGAAACAGTGTCAGTCTCACAGCATCTCATTCAAAGCTGTCACAGATCTGTGTAAAATTAATAAAGGACAAAATCAGTCAAATCATGCTGACAACTGTTACTTAAGAGAATGAGCTCTCTGTTAATACAGTGACTCTGAGAAGAACACTTTAGTTATTCTGTATCATTTTAAAATAAGCCCGTTTAAAACCTTGTAAAGTCACTTCACAGGAACGTTACAACTCTCCATCCATTTTACATCTGCAAGATTCAAGACACCTTTATTAGAGGCAGTTGTTTTCATAAAGTCACATGGAGAGACTTCAAAAGAAGTAACTGAATCAGGAAATGTTTTTCTTGCTGACATTTTTACCTGGAACTTTTTTTACTCGGCATTTTCAGCTGCCTTGTCTGTTTTCTCACTTCCATATAGTTTCCCCATAAATACCTCCTTACTTATTTTTAATTTTAACTAATTTATTTTTAATTTTCACTTGCAGCACCCATCCAGCCAGGCAAGGGTTGTTGCAGAAGCTGGATAACTTCTGAAACAGAGCTCCCTGTGTGATTAGTGCCAGGGTAGTGCAGCTGGACTTGCCTTTTGAGCTCAAAATTCTCCTCTCAGGCTCTTCCTCTGGGCTGGACTCTTTACAGCACCCACCAGAGAAATCACACTTCTGCAAATCCCAATTACATTTTGGCAAATCCTTTTATATTTTCTAAACTTGCACATGAAGAAAAACAGAAGTTCTCACTGTAGACCTGCTAAAATCTTTCCACTATAAGTCTGTCAAATTTTAAGCTGTTTCAATTGCAGGCATCCTCTTATTTGTTCAACAGAAGCAAGTTTCAGATAAAATGGTTTATCTTTGAATAGGGCCTAAATTTTATAGCCCTCAATACAGCAATACATATTTTGCAAGTGGAGTACACGAAAAAATTGAGTAAAGTGTAAATATGAAGTATTTTTCCATGAATTATCACTCAAAAACCCCAGAGAATTTCAGATAGCATTATTAATACCTACAAAAACATCTCCTGACACACTCCAGTGAACAGAATAAATCAAATGTCTTAAATCATTTTAGGTCAAGACATTAAACCCACAGGAATTCTATTGGAAATGAGTAATGAACCATAACAATGGAGAATGACACACAGTCTCAAACCCAAGCTGAATACTTGTGATGTTACAAATGTCACACAGAAACCAACAAATACATTTTTATTTTGGGTAATAATATTATACAACATCTGTTTATAAAGCAAGGCTAATAAAAAACCAGAACACTTTCACATCAGTGGAATACAGCAGTAAAATGCTCTGAACAGTTGGAAGAGCACATTTCTTTCAGGATAAAAAAAAAAAGTGAGAAATTAGGAAATCTAAGCATGCAACAAAAAACACCGTAGCTAAAGTAAAGGTCAAATTAAAAACAGTTAATAAGTAATCTCAAAATTTGAACTTTGATCTTATGTGATCAATCAACTCAGATGAATATGAATTGTCAAAGCATACCAAATCTCCCCCCTGCATTCTTTTTCAGAAGAGCAGCTGAATTTCCTCCAGCTTCACTCATTTCAACAGGACTTTGGCTTCATCTTAACTAACACGTTCTGAACTCAACCCTTCATTCAGTGTAACCTGCTTCTATTAGATACTTCATAAATATACATCTGAAGAGTGAACTCACACTCCCCCAAAGAGGCATACAAACTTTTTCCTCTCTGCCTAAAACAAAAGCACAGCTTGTTATTCCTTCGAGTGATATGTATAGAAAAACAATGGGTACCTTAATCAGAATAGTGAAAAAGCTCAGACTGAATTTGCAAATAATGAGTAACAACCTTTATTCCTTTCACTTGCAGCAGAAGGCAGTTAAGCAGGTAGGTTTAAGACTGTCTGGAAGAAAACTGATGAGCTCTTCTTACTGGCTGCATTACTTTTATAGCATATTTGCCTCCTCACCTACTTTTTCAACATTTCTGTTTGCTAGAGTACCATAGATTCTGTTCTTCAGACTTCTGTGGGCAACTTCCATTCAAAGAGAGCTTCGACAGCAGCAGATGCCTTTAGAATTAAGTACACAGAGCAAAACCACCCCAGGCACTGATGTGCGAGTCCATCTCCTGCCTTGCCCCTGGTGCAGCTCTGGCTGCCAGAGCAAAACTTCTTCATCCCAAACAGGCTCAAGGCCCTGAAAACCTGGCTGGGGCTCCCCGGCCCTGGCTCTGCCCCCGCCAGACCCCCCCTCCTGCCCCTTTCTTGCGCTGCTGGTGCTCCTTGGAGCTGTTTGGGGGCGACAATCCCAGGAAAATATGAGCTGTGTTGGTCAAGCTGGTGCTCTCCGCGCTCGGCCCGCTCCTCAAAGCTGCTGCCTGGGGGAGACTGAGCCTCTGTGCTCAGAGGAGCGGAGATGAAAAGTTTCTTGGCAACTGAGGGAGGTGAACCTGCTCCCGGCGGGAGCGGGAATGGGGAGAGTGTCAGGAGCGGGACAAGGGGCAGGGACGAGCCCTGCGCGGCCTCAGCGCTATTGCGGGGCTCTCCCGGTACCCTACGAGGGGCCGCCAGGACACACGGCTGGGCGGGAGGGAGAGAAAGAGGGAAAGATGCAGGGATAGAAGGAGGGATAGAAGGAGGGATAGAAGGAGGGATATAGGGCGGCTGCCGCCCGGCTGCCCCGCGCACACCGCACCGGCGGGCGAGGTCCCGCAGCCCACCCTGCCCGCAGCCTCCCCCCGGCGCTGTGCCGCGCTCCCCCCGCTCCCCCGGCCGGCACTCACCGGACAGCAGCAGCGCCCCGGTGCGCAGCCCACGGGCCGCGGGCACCCGCGGTGGCGGCGGGAGGCGCGGGCAGCGCGGCGCCAGCGCCAGCACCGGCCCGACCCGCCACAGCGCTCGCCACGCCATCTTTGCCGCGGGCGGGCGGGGGCGGCGCCGGCGGGAGGCGGTGATGGCGGCGGGGCGGGGACGGACCCGTGCCGGCCCTCAGCGGGTCCCTCACGGCGGCGGGACCGGGAGGGGACTCGCGGGCCGTGAGGAGCCGCCTGGATACAGCTCCGAGCCCCCGCCGCGCCGGCAGCGGGGCCGGGGCCGGCGTGAGGGAGCCGCCATCTTCCCGTGAGGGAGAGCGAGAGGTTTTAGGCAGACTGCAACAGACGCTCAGTGTTTATTAAATAAATACAGGTGTCGAATCTACAGCAAGCGCACGTGGGACGTTTCGCCTTAGGTTTAGCGTTACTTCTTAGCTGTTAACTGCAAAATAACACGCTGAGAACGGCTCGCTGGTGGACACCGCGTCATTCTCCCAGAACGTTCTGAGTTGTGAGGGACCCACACCGATGATCAAAGTCCAGCTCCTGGCCCTGCACAGGACACCCCCAAGAATCCCACTATGTGCCTGAGAGCATTGCCCAAAGGCTCCTTGAACTCCCTCAGGCTTGGGACCACGACCACTGTCCTGGGAGCCTGTTCAGTGCCCGACCACCCTCTTTAACCTTTTCCTTATGTCCAACCTAGACCTCCCCTGACACAGCTTCACGCCATTCCCTTGGGTAAGCCCGTTCTAATGAGAAGCTGCGATAACCTAAGCCTAAAACCTAACCTAACCCTAACCACTGCAGCTGATAGCGAACGAGTAAATATTTTGCCCACAAGCAAAGTGACTTTTCAATGTGGTCGTCGTTCACTCGCTGACAGGTTGCTCCAGCTGCCCGTCAGTGACTGGCTTCTCTTCCTTCTTGCATTTAATCCCGAAGAAACTGAAGAGTTTCATTAGCATTAGATCAACAATCTCCTCTTCTTCTGAAGCCTGAAATAACAACAAGCAGCAAGTTACTCGGATGCACAGACCAGAAGTGGATTCAGTCGCAAGACAAAATCTCTGCTTGAGTTGAAATAAGCCAACTTTCACTCCCAGCAAGGCATGAGTGGCTGCCAAAGCAAAACTTGCCAATATTTTTATCCAGACAAAAGCCTCAGATGAGCATGGGCACCACAGAAATTTTGGCTCTGTCAGAGCCCA
This sequence comes from Pseudopipra pipra, assembly GCF_036250125.1. Lineage (NCBI taxonomy): Eukaryota > Metazoa > Chordata > Aves > Passeriformes > Pipridae > Pseudopipra > Pseudopipra pipra. The sequence goes on from NC_087562.1 coordinate 4,676,937, forward strand.
TGGAAATCTTTCTACAGGAGACTGGAGTTCACTTGCCAGCTCCTATACAGCCAGTGGTATGTACAATGAGCCACCCACCGTTTCTAGATGAAGCAAATGAGAAAAACTGAATATCTCTTGTCTTTTACCAACCACATCCTTTGTTTTCATCTCTTTTGACTTTATTTAAAACATAGAGGAATTCTGGGCAGTACTGGAGTACTAAGCTGGATTTCACACCATGTTATCAATAGCTTGAATGGGTCAGGCACTCACAATGAGAGTTTTAAAAGGAGCTGTAAAGTCCTCCTGCACTTCAGCAGCAGTTTTGGCACTGATTTCAAAATAGCTCAGCACAAGCCTAAGCACAACTTTTTGCTGGGTTTAGTATGTGAAGAGAAGGCTACAAATCAGATCTCATACTGCATCTGAACAGCAAGTCGTCTGGCCAGGAAAAGACAGCGGCAATCTGGAAAATCTGAAGTGTGCTTTCTCAGCAAATGTTGACTTCTTAAGAGTTGGATTGAATTTACATGGTTTTCATCCATGGCTGAATACGTAAATCATGAGTAAGCACTGAGCAATAAATATTAAAAACAGGAGAGTTTAGATGAACACACCTGGTAGTGCTTCTGCTCCTCACTAAAAGCAACCAGAATCACCGAAATGAACAGATTCAGTACCACAAATGTCATAAAAATGATGCAGGATCCAATTAAGAAGGAGCCTAAAATTGGGTTGTAGTCCAAGACCTGTATAATTCGTAAGGTAAGACATCATATTGTGATTGTAACCACAAACAGACATACATACGTACATACAAGCAGTTAAGACCCAAAAAGTTTGTCTTTCTGAAAATCCCGTGTCTAATCAATTATACCATATGTATTATAAATATCTATACATTTTCTCCTTTAGCCACTGTCATGTGTTAATATGATATAGTAAAAATATGATAGAATATTTTATATATATATTTATAAGATTGGCAATCTTATATATATCATATATATATATAAGACGGACAATCTTTGGGGTTTTTTTAAGTATTTGAATTTGATTGTAATGGTATGAAAGTTTCACATGACAGGTGACAAGCCTGGAGATCTGTTTATCCACGGAACAGCTGAAGCTCCCTCACACCTCAGCTTTCAAAGTACACATGAAATCTCTTTATGCATTTATTTTATTTTATTGTATGTTTTACAGAGAAGCCCAGTCAGACCTTCTTAGACTCTTAGAAACCAAGGGTTATGAAAAATCCAACCCCCTAATTTTCATGTAAGCTACAACAGAGGAATATATTTCCGTGATTAAAATGAGTGGGATGTAGAGGTGAAAAACGTTGTGCCCAGTTACTGATCTTCAAAGCCACCCATATCCTACTGGACCCATGGTCTAAAAACAGCCACCAGGAGGACTTCACAATCAGAGATGTCCAAGAACTAGCTTGCTCCACAAAAAAGAGTGTTCAAAGGATATTGCAGTATTTGAAAGAACTTAGTGAAAAAGTCAAGAACAATAAAAACCAATGTAACACAAAGTTCCCCTTGCCTTTCTTGGGAAGCTGGAGGGTTTGTTCAGAACAAACACAAGGCATCACTCACATTTCTATCTTTAGCTTTCTAAGAAAATTGCTCAAAACTTTCTGTAATGAATTAGCAACATCCCTCTAGTTGAAATGTGGGCAGGTTTCTCAATGAAAGGTTCATTATGAGTCTCCTCATGGTCAAAATGGGATGCAAGAGAGATTTCACTTGGTGTCTTTTTCTTGATGAGAAAAGGCGACTGATTTAGGAAGCTGTGGAGCTTGCAAAATTATATTAATGTTTAACACTAATTGGAAGTATTTCTATTTGCTGGGTCAGAGCATATTTGGTAGCTGAGATGCTAATTATATGGTGATAAACTTCCCAAAATTAAAAGTGGTACCTCTTCATAGTTGAAGATTCCCAGCTGAAGACTGACCATGGTCTCTGCTGAATCAAAGAGAGTTTTGTAAGAGTAGAGCTTCCAGCCAAATATCAGGTTTGCCTGCAGAGGACAGAAGTCACATCCTGTGTCATGATCAGAGTCCTTGCTGCAAAATCAGCTGATGACTTCTGTATTCAGAGAAAACCCTCCCAGCTTGTCATTAGAGCCATGAAGCTTTTTGTGGTTTGGGTTTTTCTTTTATTTATAAGCAGGGGAAACATCAGACAAGGTCACAGAAGAAGCCTAACCTAGAGCTAGAACTGGATTCACACTTTGTTTAGTTTTAAGACCTTTTATCATGGGTATGAGAATGTCTTATATCAGCTCAGCTTGCCACTAGATATGTGAAAAAATCTGCAAATACATGACAAAAATCATGAAAGTAATTTAGCTCATCTTCAAGGAGCAGATTTATCCCTGTCCAAACAATTCATAGGCACAAACACAGATCCTTCCAAACAGGCAAGCTCCTTGTTTGCCCTCAGTAACCAAGATGCTGATTTGTTAATTTATACCTTGAGGGCCTACTGTGTCTGATTTAAATGAAGGCTGCTGCAGGCTCACCTTTTTCTCATCCCTCTGCTTCTTTCTTTCACAGCTCCATCACTCTCATGATGGGACAGCAGGCTGGCTCATGGAACTGATCTGATCACTTATTTTACCTGGTAAGTTTGTGACCACACCAGTGCCTAAAGCTACTCAGTTGCCTGAGTGGCAGTGCTGGAGGGAGGGATGAGGGACACAAAATCAGGCAGTGTGAGTCTGCAGCAGGTCCTGTTTGTCACAGGACTGTCCTTTATGGGACAACTTGGATTTGGCTCAGATGGTTTCCACTTTCTTAGTGACTCTGGAATTAATTTGCTGAATTTCCCGAATCGCCCTGCCAGAAGATTTACACAAAACATCTCAGTTAAACAGTAAATGTACATAAATAGTTGCAGTCCAAGAATAGTTACAGTCCAAGAATTCTTTAACCTCACTAGGATGAAAATATAATTGTATTTGTATAATAAGTATTCCTGCAATAGGCAGAAAAATAATTATTTCCCACTTATAAACTAGCCAAACAGAAAATGGCACTTGCTGCACTCTCCACATAATAATTTTATCCAGAAAATTATTTTTCCTGTACTTTGTTCTTTGTCATATCTATTACACGTAGATAACCCTTTTTTTTTTAATCTCAGCATTTATTTTTTACTAAATTTTGGTTTACAAAGAACAGACAAGTGGGTATTTTAACTTCTCTTTCACACATACAAGCTGCTAACCTAAGATTTGGACAGACAGCTTTATTCCATTTTACATGGCAAAGCCACGTTGCTTCCAGCATCCAGAAATAAATCATTTAACCTGACAGTCCCTGGGTGCTGCCTGCAGACAACAGAAAGCCCAGGGGTACTCACAGCAATGGAATAGGCAAGGAACATGATTGCAATCACAGTGATGAATCCAGAGATGTCACCCCATGCCCTCCTCAGTGTTGAGGTGATCATGTTTAGTTTAGGGTTGAGCCTGAGGAGGTGCCACAGTTTCACTGTGGAGAGGAGCACCAGGAAGGCGATCAGGTAGCCAAGAACTGCATCAGCTCTCGCTGTCTCGCTGAAGCTCACAGAGCTGTTGGACAGAAGGGAAATGTGTAACACACCATGCACAAAGAGTCCTTTGAAGAGCATAAATGGGTGTGCTGGAAAGGCCAGTGACTCTGTCCTGGTTTCACTGGAGACCTAATGAGTTCCTGCTGGAGTCTTCCCACCTGTTCTTCCTGCTGTGCACACACAAAAAGCTCAGTTGTGCAGGGCAGAGTTGGGTTTTTTTTTAATGTTTTTTACAGCATTTTAGCTGTAGCCTAAATGCTGCTTATTTTTATCAACTCATAGTTTAAAGGCAGCTAATGCAGCTTTTATAAGTTGTG